>NW_027492357.1:0-564598 GCF_021521415.1 Bidens hawaiensis | reverse complement strand
GATCTGAATATCAACTAAATATATATTGTGACGAGATCGGGATGAACTTGGATGGACAAGTGGGTTATTATGGTCCGGAACATAATAACAGACTTGTCTGCACGAGGGAATTCAGGGAATGTCACGAGGGATTTTAATAGGTAAAATTGGCAACATACGTGCAAATATGTGATAATATTGTTATGTGGTCAAGTTGTATAAGTAAGTACATATTAATTTGATTATGATTTACACTATGGAAAGAACTATATGTTTGTTAACTTGTGTGCAGGTAAAATGTCAAGAACCCCCAGTGTGTCGATTGAGGAGGACCCGGAGGAGGTCAGCTCCGGGGACTCCGGGAGCCCACTTGTAGCATCTAGCACCGAGCCTTCCGAGGCTAGCTTTAGGAGTTCCGGCCAGTCCTCCCCAGCTAGGATTGCCAGATCCCCGACCCCACCCGCACCACAGGTCGCTCCTGCACCCCCTGGATTCGGACCCCGCCTCACGGCGCGGATCAGTATCCCATCTGTCCGACCTATCTCGCCCCCACCTAGACCTGCTACTCGCAGGGGCGAGTCCTCCAGCTCTCGGCCCGAGCCTGCGACTCTACCCGTGTGGGGTCTCCCGAGACAGGAACGGGACGCGGCGGCCTGGCTCCGAACGCTCACCGAACAGGTGAACGAGCACTCCGCCGCCCTGACGGTGGGAGTCTAGAGGAGGATGTACTTGGGTGATTGCATACTGGACCATCAGTATGCGATTGCCCAGCTGAAGAGGGAGTGCTCATACTCCCAATGGATGCTTGGCCGGATGGAGATGCGGGTTCGGGTTATGATGGCCGTGTTGGTGGTGTTGGTGGCGATGTTGGTGGGGTTGGTTTACCACCGTGTTTAGTTGGTTTTGGGTTGGGGTTAGACAGGGACCATTTTTTTGATACTCTGTGTAAGCAGTTAGTGGTGATGCTAACATGGAGTGAATCTTGTTTAGTTATAATACAACCACTGGCCCTTAGGGTGGGTCTCTTTTGGGGCATATCAGTATAGATACTTTTGGGTATCATTCAAGCACTGACCCGTTACGGGTTATGTCGAGATGATGCCGACATAGGCCCTATGTAGGAAAACTTATCTAATGTAATAGTGACAGGAAAGTAACGTGAACGGATGTTTGTGTAATATGTACTAACGTTATTAATGAATGGAATGTTTGTTGTGTTTTATGATTGGAATTTGTATTGATTATATATATTTTCTTGATGTTGTGTAGAATGGCACCAAAACGTTCAGCCCAATTGTCGGAAGTGGACGTGAGCCGTCTGATTGCTCGACGGTTGGAGGCGGCTGATACCAGATATAGTATCGCGCATCGCCGCCAGTATTAACAACTCGACCAATCCAACCCCTCCGAGCAATCAAACGACCACCAATAATGACGGGGAACGAAATACTAATCCTCCGCAGAATGAAAACACGGTTCCGAGTAATGACGCACCGCCTAGGGTAGTCGTTACTGATAGTAATGGCCCTATACCTACGGTTGAGACAAACCGTACTGAACCGGTTCGTACATTCAGGGGATGTTCGATCAAGGACTTTATGTTGTGCAAACCTTTAGAGTTTAGCGGGACTGAAGGACCAAATGGATTAGTTAAATGGATCGAGAAAATAGAATCCGTGGTGAATATCAGCAACTGCCCCGAGGATTGTGTTGTTAAGTATGCTGCCTGCACATTCACGGACCATGCCTTGACATGGTGGAACACGATAGTGCAGACCCGGGGCCAAGCGGCGACAAATCGTATGACCTGGACGGAGCTCAAGGCTCTTGTATTGGAACATTTCTGCCCGAGAAACAAATTACAGAAATTAGAAAATGAATTGTGGAATCTGGAGATGCAGGGGGCGGACCACTTGGGTTATACGAACCGGTTTAATGAGTTGGCGCGGTTGGTACCATGGTTGGTCACCCCAGAGTCGAAGAGGGTGGAGCGTTATATTTGGGGGCTAACTCCAATTGTTAGGAGTATAGTCAATTCTGGGGGACACCAGACATATGAGGGTGCGGTGACGCAAGCGGGTATCGTAACGTACGATTTCGTAAGGAGCGGGTCACTGAAGGTGGCGGGAGAGTCCGCTGGAGGAAAGCGGGGTACACATGACCATAGGACCCAGGAAAAGCAGCAAGGTAAACGTGCTAGACCCACTGCCCAGAACTACGCCATGACTAGTTCGGGCGGAAGGCAAGAACCGCAGAGGGGAACGTTTCCTAAGTGTGGGAAATGTGGTTACCACCATGGTGGCGTGTGCAAAGAGGTGGTGTGCCACCGGTGTGGCAGGATTGGACACTACGCACCAAATTGTAAGACAAATCTGAACAACCTGAACCGACAACCACAACCTATCCGTGCGCAACCATTTAAGACTCAACCAGCCCGACAGCAGAACCCGCAAGGAAACCAAATGGTGACCACCAGCCGTGCTTGCTATGAATGCGGCAGCACGGATCACTTCAAAAGACATTGTCCTAAACTGAACCAGGGAGGAAATGGGCGACAACCCGCGGGTCAGGCATCGTCGTCCAATCCGGCGCGAGGCCGAGCATTCGTGATGGGGGCGAACGAGGCACGTCAGGACCCCAGCGTAGTGACAGGTACATTCCTCGTCTCTGATCATTACGCTTCTGTATTATTTGATACAGGTGCCGATAGAAGTTTTGTCTCCGTTAGATTCCTTTCGATAGCAAACCTTCCTATTGGTGAAACCATAGAACCTTACACCGTAGAAGTCGCTAACGGTAAAACCATGATAGTTAATCAGATAGTTCGGAATTGCCCTTTTATTCTGAACGAACGATCCTTTCTGATTGACTTGTTACCGGTAGAATTGGGTAGTTTTGACGTGATAGTGGGAATGGATTGGTTAGCACGTAACAGGGTAGAAATAAACTGTGAAAAGAAAATCGTCAAGATCCGGGTGTCGGATGACGAGGAGGTATTAGTGCAAGGAGAAAAATCCGGCACCATGATACCATTTACATCCCACCTCAAGGTGTTAAAATATATACGTCAGGGATGTGTGGCGTATCTAGCGAGCTTGACGGCCACTGATTCTGAGGAAAAACGGGTGGACGATATTCCCGTGGTACGCGAATTTCCACAAGTTTTCCCAGAGGAACTTCCTGGATTACCGCCAACCCGACAAGTCGAATTCAGAATCGACTTATTACCTCAAGCTGGCCCTGTTGCTAAGGCGCCCTACCGACTTGCACCATCTGAGATGCAAGAATTATCCAACCAGCTGCAAGAATTGTTGGATAAAGGATTTATTCGTCCTAGTTATTCCCCGTGGGGTGCACCGGTACAATTCGTGAAAAATAGGACGGGAGCCTTAGAATGTGCATTGATTACAGGGAGTTGAACAAGTTGACAATCAAAAATAGGTATCCTCTCCCCCGAATCGATGATCTGTTCGACCAACTACAAGGTGCGAGCTACTTCTCAAAATAGATCTTAGATCGGGATACCATCAGGTTAGAATCCAGGAGGAGGATATCCCAAAAACCGCATTCCGAACTCGCTACGGCCATTACGAGTTCTTAGTTATGCCTTTCGGGCTAACAAATGCGCCAGCAGTATTCATGGATCTCATGAATCGAGTCTGTAAACCTTACCTCGATAAATTCGTCATCGTGTTTATTGACGATATTTTGATATACTCAAAGAGTAAAGTAGAGCATGAGCAACACTTGAGATTAATTTTAGAGCTTCTAAATCAGGAGAAGTTGTTTGCAAAATTCTCCAAATGTAACTTCTGGTTACAAGAAGTGCAATTCCTTGGTCATGTTATAAACCATCAAGGAATACACGTTGATCCAAGTAAGGTTGAAGCAGTTAAGAATTGGCAAGCGCCTAAATCGCCAAAGGAAATCCGCCAATTCTTAGGCTTAGCTGGATACTATCGTCGATTTATAGAGAACTTTTCCAGCATCGCCCAACCTTTAACCCTCCTGACTCAAAAGGATCGAGAGTATGATTGGGGAGAAGAACAGGAAGCGGCGTTTCAAACGCTAAAACAAAGATTGTGCCAAGCGCCGATCTTAAGCCTCCCCGACGGAGACGATGGTTTTTTCGTGTATTGTGACGCATCCCGTAGAGGATTGGGATGTGTGTTGATGCAGAATAATAAAGTCATAGCCTATGCTTCCCGACAGTTAAAAGTACACGAGAAAAATTACACCACTCATGACTTAGAACTGGGAGCAGTTATATTCGCACTTAAAATCTGGAGACATTATCTCTACGGTACAAAGTGCACCATCTTCACCGATCATAAAAGTTTGCAACACATATTCGATCAGAAAGAACTGAATATGAGACAACGAAGATGGGTCGAATTATTAAGCGACTATGACTGTGACATCCGTTATCACCCCGGCAAGGCTAACGTCGTAGCCGATGCCTTGAGTAGGAAGGATCGGATTAAGCCATTGCGAGTGCGAGCGCTGGGGATGATAGTCCAGTCGAACCTTTCGGATTTGATTCGAGTCGCTCAACGCGAGGCGTTGGAAGAGGAACAATTGGAAAAAGAGGGACTTTTCGGTAACGAGAAGAATTTCGAACAGCGCAAGGACGAAATTCTCTACTTCAAAAATTGGATTTGGATCCCGACTCTCCATGATCTTCGTGAATTGATCATGAACGAAGCACATAAATCAAAATATTCCATACATCCGGGTTCGGATAAGATGTACAAGGATGTGAAGGAGTTCTACTGGTGGCCGGGTATGAAAAAGGATATAGCCACATACGTCGGCAAGTGTACGACGTGTGCGAGGGTTAAAGCGGAGCACCAGAAACCTTCGGGAATGTTACAACAACCGGAAATTCCCGAATGGAAGTGGAGTTGATCACGATGGATTTTGTGACACACCTCCCCAAGACGTCCCGAGGACATGATGCAATTTGGGTAGTCGTGGATCGATTAACCAAATCGGCACATTTTATCCCGATTAGAAATAATTATAACACTGAGAGACTTGCGCAGATTTATATAAATGAAATTGTGTCCCGTCATGGGATACCCATCTCAATCATCTCTGATCGGGATAGCCATTTCACCTCCAAGCTTTGGCAAGCTGTGCAAGAAGCGCTGGGAACGCGTATTAATTTAAGCACAGCCTACCACCCTCAGACAGACGGTCAGTCTGAGAGGACCATTCAAACCCTGGAGGATTTGCTTCGTGCATGCGTACTGGATTTCAAGGGAAATTGGGATCAACATCTCCCACTCGTTGAATTTTCCTATAATAATAGTTACCATAGCAGTATAAAGGCAGCGCCTTACGAAGCATTGTATGGACGGAAATGCCGATCGCCACTCTGCTGGACTGAAGTGGGCGACGCACAGGTTATTAGATCAGATCTGGTCCAGGAAACGACCGGCAAAATTCTTGAAATTAAAAACAATCTGAAGGCCGCGCGGGATCGGCAGAAGAGTTATGCAGATAACCGTAGAAAACCGTTATCATTTGAGGAAGGTGATAAAGTGTATTTGAAAGTATCATCGTGGAAGGGTGTGGTTAGATTTGGCAAGGCGGGGAAGTTAGCCCCTAGATATATTGGACCATTCGACATTATTGCAAAAATCGGTCCTGTAGCATACCGATTAGAACTGCCTGATGAACTGAGTGCAGTTCACAACGTGTTCCACGTGTCGAACTTGAAAAGGTGTCTGTCGGATGAGACGTCGGTGTTACCTTTAGAGGGTGTTCAAATAAATGATAAGCTCAACATTGTAGAGGAACCCATAGAAATAGTAGATGGGAAAATCAAGCAACTTAGACACAATAAGATCTCGTTGGTCAAAGTTAGATGGAATTCGCAACGAGGCCCAGAATATACATGGGAACGAAAGGACGAATTTCGGAAGAAATACCCCCACCTATTTCCTCAAAAGGAAGTAGTTGACGCGTAAAATTTCGAGGACGAAATTTTTATAACGGGGGGAGAATGTAACGATTCCGGCAAATTCAGGTATACCCTAGCCGGAATATACTATTTACGTGTTATTCAATACTGAATATATGAATTATAATGTGTTTATACGAGTATATAAGATTCACAGTACGAATTATACTCGAATGAACAACTAGTCGTATCGGGATTACGATTAATCGATGAACGATTATAGACAAAATATATAATGTTTAGTGATGTTTACGAAGTATTAAAGCTTCGGGATAAGTGAATTATAGCACAGAAAAAGAATGGTAAGTTTAATGGTACGTCAGTACACTAAACGAAACCTTTAACGCCAAACCAAGCAAGAGATAATCAATCAAGCCGAAAAAGATGCGTAATCATTAATAAAATGATGTTTTAAGTCAATAAATGTCATGGTTTAAGTTTTTAAAGTTTTTAAGTCGGTTTTATGTAAATTTTATTTTAACCCGAAAAACGACCATTTTAGGCTCGTTTTAAGCCGAATTACGAGTTTAAACGAGAAACGAACTGAGCCAGATTATCCAAAACATTATCCGGATTACGAAAATCCGAATGTGTGGCCTAGAATGGATGTGTGGGCCCCACCCCACACATAACCTTGGACCGATCGGTCCTTGTACACACACACACACATTACATTTTCTTTTTTCTAAACATCCAACTCCAAAATCCTCTCAACACTCATCTATCTTCATCCAAGTTCTTGATTTCCAACCAAGATTTACAAGGTATAACACATGTTTTAATGCTTGAATCTTGTTTCCAACTTCATGATCTTGAGAAAAGGAGGTTTCAAATGTAAAAATGGGTGAAAACCCGAGTTGAAACCGATTCTCGCATGATCAAGTGATGTATACAAGTTATACAAAGGATCTTGATCCAAGTAATGAGTTAAAAGAGTTTAGAACGAAATTTTACGGTTGAAATCTTGTAAAATGAGTTTCCATGTGAAAGACGGGTGAAAACCCGAGATGAAACCGACTCTTGCATGATCAAGAGATGTATACAAGTTATACAAGGGATCTTGGTCCAAGAAATGAGTAAAAAGATTCGAGAACGGATTTTTACGGTTAAAACCTTTGTTTTTATATCAAAACCGACACTATGAAAGAAATGGTTTGATTGTTGGAGTAACTTGCTTGGTATGGTGTTATTGTGCTTGTAAGTGTTGTATCTAGTGGCTAGCAAAGGCTAGAAACCAAGATCTTTGCGATCTAACGCTAGAAAACACAAGATAGTTCGGTTTTCGTGTGATTTAGTTATTTTGGACAGATTGTGGTACGCTTAGAGTTGGGTCATGAAATTTCACAGAGATGATCTACACATGGAAATATGAGATCTGTGAATTTTTGGTAATTTTTGGATAAAGGATGAATATTTGGTGAATTTAATGCTCGGTTTTGGCCAAAAATGGTGAAAAATAGCTAAACATCATGAAAAATTCTGGAAACTTTAAGATAAGCTCTTTATAACATATAAAAGTCACACACAAAATTTGAGCTCAGTTGGAGAAGTCTAAGTGGGCTTTTCGGTAAAACGAGTTCTAGGGCTTTCTAGCTCGGTTTTTGTGAAAATGGCTTGAAAAATGAGTTTTGGGTTCTGGAAAAATTCCAGGGAGTTATGAGGATGGCAGGGATCATCCCGAAAAAACTTGGGATTTTTCTAAAGTCTTTTGGTATTTTTGACATATTTAGTGTTTTAATGATGATTAAAAATAGATAAATAAATGTAAATAAAAAAATTAAATCTGGAAAATTTTTGTAAAATTTCTTACTGTCAAAATAAGTGTTGTGTAAAATTTCAAGACCCGAGACTAAACGGGTAATTATTTGTGCTAAAAAGAACATAAAAACAAATTTCTAAAGCTTAAAACGTGTAAACCGGCAAAGTTCGCATAAGCGAGCTGACTGGTATATAAAGAAAAAAAACTAAAAATGGACCGTTTTCATAAAACTAAGTAAATTAAGTAAAAGTAAATCATCCGAAAATAATTCGGATGATTTGGGTAATTTACCCGATTTTACTGTTTCCGGCACCTAAATGACGGAAACGGCCCCGCGGCCAAACGGGGTGTCCAAACCGAGCTCTAATTTCATCACTTTAACTAAAATAACAGTCAAACACCATTTTTGGGTCGGGTATGAACAAACTCATTTTGAAACTAAAAACGGATAACCGTGCTAGGCACGCAAATCAAGGAAAACATAAAAATGATAATTTTGACCGTCAGACTCTAAGTAATGTCACAATCTGAGTCCTTAGAAGTGTCACGGGGTTAACATTGTCCCCGGATCGAGTACAGTACTGGGTTAACAATGTCCCCAGATGTACCGACACGGATTTAATTTATGGGAATTATATAGTAACGACTAGATATCATATTACAGATCCAGGCTTATAGCAGTTCATTGTATCACGTCCCGACTCACAGAAAGGTGAGTTTTCACGAGCCCCTTTTAATGAACCGTTTTAAATATTTTCCCGGGGCGGAAAGCATGTCTTTATTAAAGTATTTAAGTACATACCGATCGTATGGAAACACTTATATATTTATATATATATGGTTTGATGCACAGAATATATAAATTGTTTATCGTGTGGAATTGTTCTGGGGTAACATAGTTCCCAGAGGTTATTATTGTTCTGGGGAAACATAGTTCCCAGAGGTTATTATTGTTCTGGGGAAACATAGTTCCCAGAGGTTATTATTGTTCTGGGGTAACATAGTTCCCGGAGGTTATTATTGTTCTGGGGTAACATAGTTCCCAGAGGTTATTATTGTTCTGGGGAAACATAGTTCCCAGAGGTTATTATTGTTCTGGGGTAACATAGTTCCCAGAAGATTAATGAAAATGTTCTGGGGAAACATAGTTCCCAGCATAATTACATTGCTAATAAATGATTATTAAAATGATCTGTCAGTGTTTATTTAAATTAGTGAAACTCACCAACTATTCGTAGTTGACCCGTTTTCTTTACATGTTTTCTAGGTATGCCCAAGTTGGAATGATTGATATATGCTTAATGATCTGTGCTACTTGTTGGAAGCTTGCTGATCTATATTTTGTAATGAATATATTAATGTCTTATCGGTAAAACATGTGTGTAACACCTAGACAGTAACGAAACTCGCAACAATGTAATATGATATAAATTAATGTAGTGGTATTTTCTTTATAAGCAATGCTGTTGATATCAGATGTGTCTGTTGCATCCCGTTTACGTTTCCGCTGCGGTTACGGGGTGTTGCACTCTCTCTCCATATATTATTCAATTTCTCAAGAACCCTAATCCCCATCACTAATATACATCCTAAAGAGGAACTCGACCAAGCTGACTATCATGTTGTCTGGATCTTTCTCATCAGTCGTGGCTTCTCTCTGTTGTGACATGTATGTTTTAGTCATTGGTTTATCATAATATTCATGTTTTCCATTACCAATGTGAAGAACTAATCAACACGATCACCAAATTCTTGAATTTTCATATCGACAACACTGTTGAATCAATCAAAATTATAATAATGTTGATTGGTGATTATGTACCTTTATCTTTTGGGTCTATAAACAATGTCATCGACAACATGTGAAGCAGTCATCACCCTAATATGTTCGCCTCCCACTAATTCAAAATTTTCAATTAAAGTGCTTGAGAAGTTAACTACTAATCTGGGCTTAATTGTTATTGTTCATTACAAAATTAAATTTGGTCTTAAAAATTTTGGCTTAAAATTTAAAAAGTTAAGTTTTGGGTACTAAAAAAATTTATGAATGGGTCACTATAATTTTTATTGATTGGGTCACTTTAGTCTTTGAAACTAATATATTACAAATTTATAAAGAAAATATGGACTTGAGTGAGTGCAAACGCTCCTCCTGATTGAACACTGAATCCGCCCTTATTTACACATAAATCAAAATGATTAGAAATGTAAAAGTAAGGACATCTTAAAGAAAAAAACAGTTATAATCAATTAGCTAAAATTATTCCAGAAACCGTATATATACACACACACACACACAAATATGCCTGAAACATACATACAAAAGCCTCTACTTTTCTTATAGATCATAAGGGATATCAAGGGCATTTAGAGAGACGGTTAAGCCATTAGTTCTTGTTCTAGTACCGGACCGTGAAGTAGCTCTAGTACCGTAGTACAAAGTAGTGGCATTTGAATAAAATATTGAATCATGTCTAATATCTATAAATCTAATGCAAGAACTATGAAATCAAGCTTAAAATTATAGAGTAACCCGACTAACCCGACCCTACTAACCTGTAAATTGATTAACCCGAACCCGACAAACCTGAACCTTAATAGGCTCGGGTTACGGGTTAGTTTTTTCTTTTTAAAAACCCGATAAACCCGAAACCCGATCGGGTTGACCCGATTAACACCCCTATTTGAGTAGTTAACTAATATGGGCTTAATTGTTATTGTTCATAACAAAATTAAATTTAGTCTTAAAAATTTTGGCTTAAAATATAAAAAGTTAAGTTTTAGGCACTAAAAAATTTATGAATGGGCCACTAAAATTTTTATTGATTGGGTCATTTTGGTCTTTGAACCTAATATACTACAAATTTATAAAGGAAATATGGGCTTGAGTGAGTACAAACGTTCCCTTGACTGAACATTGAATCCGCCCCTGTTTACACAAATAAAAATGATTAGATTTGTAAAGGTAAGGAAATATTTTAAAAAAAAAAGGAAACGAAAGTTTGGTCTTTTAGAGTGAAAGTAAAATTGTTATTTTCATTAAAATAACTGAAAAATGGCAACTACTAGTAAATGTAAAGGGCTTACAGTTATAAGTATTAAAATAAATAGAATAGATGAAAGAATGGAATACATATAGTAATAAAATTAATAAAAGAATAAAATAGATTATTACTATTTCCTTTCATATTTGGTTATCATGTAACAATGAAATGATTAATTACTTTATTATTATTAATAATATTCTTATTAGTATTAATAATAAAATTAAAATAAAAATAAATAATATTAATAATAATATGAATATTCATAATAACTAATTTTTAGGACCCTCGTGCTGCAACGAGGTCGTTAAACCAAATGAAATAATCGTAATAATGTTGAATCACATATGTACGTTGTGAAATGTTAACTCGTCAAATTTAAAAAATTAATTTTGATAATGTAGTAATAGTTCTAGTATAAAATAGTTACATTTTTATATACAAAACAATAATGAATAATTATATAATAATAATAATAATGTGATAACTATAGTTGCATTTTCAACTTTTTCTTTTCTTGAAGGAATTAAAAAAACATTCATACCTAAAAGAATGAGAATACTAAAAATGGATGAAGTTTCATTCCTCCGTTTCATTCTGCATGGTAACAAACAAGTTTTTCTTTATAAAATTGAAATGATCAATTAGATTTCACCTTCTATTTTTCTATAACAAACACCATCAAACAATAAAAATTAAAGTTGAAAAAACCTAAAATTTGTATAAACCTAAAATATAGTTTCAGGAAGTTTGTCTTAAAACAACGAAATAGTATAATTAAATAATTATTAATTACTTTGATGGTGAGTGGTGACTTGTAGATGAGTGGACCACAAAGGGGGATCAAACAGTTAGCTCACGGTGGATACGCCATGTTTAGACTTTGGAGTTGGAAACTTATCCAGTTCATCCTCATCGATGCAAATTTGAAACACGTGTCCGACACACACGAGGCCTACTTTAGTAACCGAACCACCGGCTATAGAAATGTGCAAATCCTGTTTTGCTTGTCCCTAAAATATATGAAACATGAAAATGGGATATACACAACATTCGTATAGACTATGGTATAGGCTCGTGTTACATACGGGATGAAAAACATGTTAATAAACATAATAAATTTAAACAACAAATTCAAGCAACACAAAACTTATTCAACTTTCGGACCAAAACGTTAACCATGATATTAAAAGTTTAAAGTTACAATGAGTTAGTGTACATCAAACCACCAAACATCAATAAAAGACCTAAACATGTTATTTTATATTAAACCACCATCAACTTCTTCAAATATTCTAACAAACTAAACTAATTTTGCTTCACCGCCTGAAAATTTAAAAAAACAATCATCCAAATTAAATATATCATTAAAATAATAACATGTTTAATAATGGAAGCCCGTGTTACGCACGAATGAAAATTATAATAAAAGTAAAAAATATTACATGTAATACATGAATTGAGTTATATTACATAATGGTTTTTATTTATGACTTCTATAATAAGTTTTTGATATACTAATACACTATTAATTATAAATTATAATATACAAACCAACCTTAATGTTTGATTTCTTTTAAAACAAAACATTCATAGCGATATTATTATACATTTTATGTGTATAAAAATGATTTTTAGAACAAAATGTTGTCACATATTAAAAAAATATCTTTTTATAACGTTGGAAGAATTGAAGACAAAGACTCAAACAATAAAGTAAACTTTCAATATAATTTTTATTAAACCAGCTACTGTCACTTTATAATTTTTACCAACACAAAGTAATTTTATTTAACCAGCTGCAACTAATAATTTTCACCAACCCAAATGAGTTGTACAAAAGTAGCAGTTAAATAAGCTATTGTCACTTCTTTAAAATGATTATACTAAACCATTTTGTACCAAACCATCTTGAACGCAAACTTACCGGACATATGCAGTAATATTTAATACGTAGGGAACCAATCCTTAATTCCTGCATACCACATGAACCTTTTGTGTAATTTATTCTGTTTATTTAATTACTTATTTGATCCCAAGAGTAAGATAACATGGATAAATAAATTGAACTACGCAACCAGTTCTTATGTATCCTTCCATCTTAGATGGACACTGAGAAAGGCAATTACAAACATGCAAATCAAAAAACCAAAACTATGTTATATAATCATATATTATTAATGAAGGAATGAATAGAAGAAATACCAAAAAGAACAAAACTATGAAAAAAAATGTTTCATTATCTTGAATGGGAGTTAAAGTCCCGAATTGGGTTTAAAACAAAACGTTAGTAGGTAAATTTGAAAGATTTTTTTGTAATATAATTTTATTTATACACAACAAAACTAAATGAGTTCGATAAAATTTATCATTCCATAGCAAAAGAAAACACAAATATGCAAGGGTAAAATTGTCAAATCCAAAAATATCTTGTTTATAAATCGAATATTGTTATAAATGAAGAATCTTCAAATTAGACATTAGATAATCAAACTAACAATTCATGCCCAAATGTCACTTTTGCATTCATTCCCCTTATTGCTAACGTATCCATTCCCTAATCAAACTTCCATTCCCT
This sequence comes from Bidens hawaiensis, assembly GCF_021521415.1. Lineage (NCBI taxonomy): Eukaryota > Viridiplantae > Streptophyta > Magnoliopsida > Asterales > Asteraceae > Bidens > Bidens hawaiensis. The sequence continues at coordinate 551,270 of NW_027492357.1, read as the reverse complement.
AAAAGCCATATCATCTGGAATTCGGGATATCTAATTTCTAGTTTTATCATAATTAATAATAGCATTTTAATCTAGAAAATATAAGAAGTTTCTCACCTAAAGAAAAATACATAAAATGATTGATATATGGATAAAGAAATCAAAAGTAAGAATATGGATTATTTATTTATGACGAAATTGTTGCATTTTTTAAAATGTTTTTCTTTTTTTTTCTTTTTTAATATGCTCATATTGAATAATTTTATAAGAAAATGTTTCACAAAATAATAAATAATCAAATATGATTTATAGGGAAATATTTAGTAGTTTATGAACTTTATGGTTTAAAATTTAAAATTTTCTTATTCTGATAATCCAAATTTGATATTCGGTTAGATATATATTTTTTTATTTTTCACATCTAGGAATAAATATATTAATGAATTTAGTTGAAAATGAGATTAAAATCATAATAACTTGAAATATTTAGGAATGGTTATTAAAAATAATTTTTTTTTATTTAAGACATGAACATTGAAAAATTATAAAAATAGTCAAATTCATTAAAATTCGGTTTTTGAATAACTTATGAAAGTCAAACTATATAACATATTTTTGTAAACTTCATATAAATGGTGAGAATCCAAATTTGAATGATGAAAATCGATTTCTAAAATGTAATATTAAATGTGTATTATTTTAAAATGTAAAGTACGATAATATTGAAAAGTATAATAATGTTTTAAATTGCGTTGACATTGGTGATTTAATTGGCTATGATATTTAATTTCAAATGAATCAAATTGATTAAAATATATTAAATGGACTTTGACCAACAACAATATATGATTGATTATATAAAAATCAAATAAATTAAATAAATTGTGAAAAATACATAAATATATACATGAATAATAACAACAATATACATCAATATTAAACAAAAAATAAGAAATCTTATCAACAAATCTTCAATCCATGAACTTAGCTATATCAAGTTGGAGACATAACCTGAAATGAGAAAATTAAATATTAATATTATTATCACATAATAAATAAATTACTAATTATGGAAGATTTTGAATTATGTAAACAAATGTAAAATTGAAGTTCTAATTGATAACCGGAATATTTGAATCGCGTTACTGGAAAAACGAAATAAGGAAAGTCTCCATTGTATCTTCGATTTTGATATAGAACCTAAATATATTATAAGAAAATCGTATAATGATTAATATAAATACAATCAAAAACGGAAAACAAAAACAATTGTAATTGAAATAAAGAATAATATGATAATCAGACATTAGAGTAGCAAATAAAACCTTACCGGAATACCGTAATAACTTTAAAATATCAATTCAATATTGAATTTTGATAAACAACCTAAAGAGATTATAACAAAATCATGTAACTTAAATAAAATATAAAACCTTACTGGAAAAAGATATAACATTACCGGAAAATCATATAACATTGTTGGCTATTAGAGTATAAAATATAACCTTACCGGAAAACGATTAATCCCCATCTAAATTACCAGAATATAGAAGATGGTGGAGGTAATAAGCCGAAAGAGAGAGAGAGAGAGAAAGAGAGAGAGAGGGAGAGAGAGAGAGCTAGATTAAAATGATTAGGGTTGTAAAATCTTAAGGTTTAAATATGGTGTATGCAATTTTTTAGACCCGGACCAGATGTCGACCCGAACTCCTTACCAGGTCACATGTCGGACTGACCCATGAGGGCGGACCGGACATTGACCCGGATGACGTAATAAATAATAGTTTGTGTGTGTGTGTGTGTATATATATAACAAATTTTTATATATAATATGAGTTTTCCTTTTTTAGGTTAATATCCATTTTTTTATTATTGTCTCAAGATATTATATTTACTAGGGTATAGCCCGTGTTACACACGGGTGGAAAAACATGTCAACAAACATAATTAATTTAAACAACAAATTCATGCAACACAAAACTTCTTCAAACTTTCGAACAAAACATTAACCATTTACATTGTCTAGATATTAAAAGTTAAAGTTACAATAAGTTAATGTACATCAAACAACCAAAAAACATCAACAAAAAACATAAACATGTGCTTTCATATTAAACCACCATCAACTTCTTCAAACATTCTATCAAAGAAACTCATTTTACTTCACCACCTGAAAATATAATAAAACAATAGCATCCAAATTAAATATACCATAATAACATATTTAATAATGAGTAACATTTGAACATTAATAAAGTTGTTTTCATTAAATTGTTGTTTTTATTAAAACAAAATAACATATAACAACAAACAAAGTAAAATGACAACATAAAACATCTTTCTAACTTAAACCATTAAACCAAAAAGATATATCAAAAAAAACATTTTTTGGCCGTCCTTTTATAACTAACAAATTTGATACTATTTCAAAACAACCCGTTTTCAAATATTTTCAAAATAGTTACAAAATATAAAAAAATTGGAATTAGTCAACTTCAAAAAATTATGAAATTGTTTTTGATTTTTGACCAATCTTGCAACAAACTTTTAAATCACTGACATTAATATTTTGTTAAATTTGCAAAACTTAAAAACGTTTTACAATAAATGAATTCTCAAATAACTTTGGAAATATTAAAAAATTTTATGTTGACTTTGAAAATAATTAAAGCTGAAAAAATATGACTAATTAATTTAGAAATAATTACAAAAATGAAAATCAAATCGGTTAATTTGAAAAATTCAAAAAATTATGGAAATTTTTGAAATGAGTTTAAATTTATGGAGAGTATTAAAACCTTTTAAAACCTTGTTGAAAGATTGGTCAATTTCCGAATTTAAAAGGAGTTTAAATATGTTAATTAAATTTTGTAGTTTTAAGTTTAAATTTGGTCTTCCATGTAAAGATACAAATTATATGAAATATCTTGATTCATGGGAATAATAATATTAATAAATTATGAAAATTTGTCATGTTTAATAATATTCACTAAATCATAATATTAATAAATGATGATAAAACGGCTATTTAATTTATGATATATTAAATATTGATTATTAGAAATTATGTCAATTTGAATATTGTGTTCTAAAATAACGCGGTTATTATTTTAGTATTAATTAATAATTAACATTCACGTAATTTAAAGTAAGATTACATTACAATTATGGTAAGTAATTTTAGTTTGACAATCAGTTTTGTGAATATTAAAATGATAACTTATTCTAGTTAATGCCAAATGACAAAAATTAAAATCAAATATGTTCAAATTTTACTAATATGACCAATTAATTTAGAAATAATTAAAAAATGAAAATCAAATCTGTTAATTTGGAAACTCAAAAAATCATGAAAAGATTTTGAAATGAGTTTGAAATTATGGAGAGTATTAAAACCTTTAAAATTTTGTTGAAAGATTGGTCAAATTTCGAATTTAAAAGGAGTTTAAATATGTTAATTAACATTAAAACCATTAATACCATTTATTTAGTTTAACTATCCTTATTAGTTATTTAAACAAATATGGATAGTCAAACTCAATAAATTGTATTAATGGGATACTTAAACCTTGTTGCAAGTAAGACTCGGAAATTTATTTAAGTTATAACTTATTCATTCGGTTTTTTTAACAAATAAGGAAAGTCAAAAGATATAAATTGTAATAATGGGATAATTGGGTTATTATTTCGGTCAAACCACAAATTAAGGAACGAGTTTATAAAAATGGAAAAAATTAAAAAAATAAAAAAGGGTTGTTCATTCGGTTTTTTAAGAAAAAATAAGGAATGTCAAACTTTATAAAGTGCCATAATTGGATTCTTAAATGTGTATAAAGCTAAAATTGTAAACTAATATGAATGGCTAAAAACGATTTAATATGAATGGTCAAAAACGATTTAATATGAATGGTCAAATACTTAAATCGGTAGGAAATTTATTTAAGTTATAACTTATTCATTCGGTTTTTTTAACAAATAAGGAAAGTAAAAAAATATAAATTGTAATAATGAGATATTTAAGTTATTATTTCGGTCAAACCACATATTAAAGAATGTGTTTATAAAAATGGAAAAAATTAAAAACATAAAAAAGGGTTGTTCATTCGGTTTTTAAAAAAAATAAGGAATGTCAAACTCTATAAATTGTATTAATGAGATTTTTCAATTTGTTTAAATCTAAAAATGTAAACTAATATAAGATTGAAAATTATAATGGGATTTTAAATTAGACGGAATATTTGTCATTTAATTGAAAGTTGACAAAAACAATAGAATAATGATTATATTAATATATGTAATTTAATGTATATTATAATCTTACAAATAAGGAATATACAAATATACATCAATATTAAAAATATTAAAAAATACATCTTATTAACTAATGTTCAAACCATGCAATTAGCTTATATGAGTCGGAACAATAACCTGAAATGATAAAGTCAAATATTAATAGTCATATTGTGAATGATTTTAATTATAATTTTATAATCGGAAAATTTGAATGGTCTTACCGGAAAAACGAAATAGTGATAATGACGATGGTATCTCCGATTTTTATTTAGAAGGTAAAATGAAATATTCCGTACATCAATCGGGACAATAACCTGAAATAATTATGTTTTGTTATAACATTGATATCATGGAAGAGTTGAATTATAATTTATAAACGAAAAATTTAAATTGGCCTTACCGGAAAAAGAATATGATAATGTCCATGGATGAAACTGATTTTTATTTAGAACCTAGAAGAACAACATGTAAAAGAAAAAAACAGGAAAAATATAAAACTTCAAATAAATATAAAACAACCATTGTTATAGGTATAACACATGAACGGAAAAACTTACCGGAAAAACGTAAATACGTAGAAATATTAGCTTCATCGCCGTTTTTGATTTAGAACCTAATTTGATTTTAAAAAAATCAGTTAACATTGAAAATAAAGATAAAAATGTTAGATCTACAATAACCAGAAGAAAATATGATGTTGCCGGAAAAAGATATAACTTTTCCGGAAAATCATATAACATTGTTGCCCATTAGAGTATAATATATAACCTTACCGGAAAATGATTAATCTCGATCTACATTACCGGAATATAGAAGATGGTGGATGGTGGAGTTAGTAAGCGGAGAGAGAGAGAGAGAAAGAGAGAGAGAGAGAGAGAGTGTGTGTGTGTGTGAGAGAGAGAGAGAGAGAGAGAGAGAGTAAAATGATTAAAATTATTAGGGTAGAAAATTATAAGGTTTAAATATAGTGTGTGACATGACACGTGGCAGAATATTAAACAATATGAGAATGGAAAGTTGCTGACTGGATTGCACATGTGGATAGCCTAGAAGAAAGCCATGTGTATAAATTGTATTGCTTTAATAGTATTTAAAGATACTATTAATTTTGAACTATTGAATATATTTTAGGATTAATTTTCAAATTTTCATTTATAGGACATGTACACCACACCGTATGCCTAAATATATATGTTTATTTTTCTAGAGAAAGACATAATTAGAGTCTGATGGAATGGCTAGAGGAGATTTTCTAAAAACTTTTATCTTGCTTTCAGACCCGGGTTGGAATCTCGTATTCGTCAAGTATTTTTGATTTAATAAAAAAAAGGTTTTGAGATGATTTGACAATAATACATTAAAGGAAATAGGTGACTTGACAATGACGTGACATTGATGTAGACACCCTAACTGAATGTCATATGCAACATTGTATTACTTTAATAGTATTGTAATACTAGACAAGGTTGTGTCCAAATCGTTTAAAAACATGTTCGTACGAAATATGAATAATCGAATATATTACTAAGGAATTTAAGATGTAATTAGGGTGCTAAATAAATGCGCCAATATAATATTTGGTGATAGTTTGATTGTATTTAGGGCATCTTCGAGAATCTTTAAATATTTTAATCTCCGTTAAACTTATTAGTGTGCCTCTCATGTGAGGGCAGTTTTGTTCATTTTCTTTTCCTATTTCTCAAAATACACCGCAACCCCTCACGTGAGGGGGCTCGCAAATTAGGAATGGGGTTTACTTGGCGAGAAAAACGACAAAACTGGTCATCACGTGAGGGGCACGCAGATGGGTAAACGACCAGACTTAACGAGGTTAATAAATTCGGGTTTAATTATAATTGAAATGAAACTACAAGGACGAAAATTTCAAACTTGAAACTATTTGACTAAAACCGCAGATTTGGACGAACCACAAGGACGAAAACCACAGTTCACTGAAATAAGTATTATAATATAGAAAGTGTGAAAAGACATGTCTACCCCTTACTTAACGATTAAATTTAACGGGGTTAGTGATTTGGATAAAATTTCTAAGAATTGGGAAACACGGATGATCCATATGAAAAAAATTACACTAAATTCGCATTATTTGTCAAACAACAAGGACAAAAGTGACACTTTTTACCCAAATTTAAATATCCCTAAAAATTCATTTTTAATTAAAAATTAACAAATATTTTCAAATTTTCATTTCTTCCATTCTTCTTATATTTTGTTACTCTTCACTAGTATATATATATATATATATATATGGAAAGAATCAAGAGAGAACTCATTCTTAAAGAGAGAACTAGAGAACTAATAAAAAGTATTTTTATATTAATTAAAAAAATATTTAAAATTTTTTCTATCATCCTTCTTATATGTTGTTATTCTTCACCATAAAAAATATAAAAATAACCTTTTTTAAAAAAAAACTTGTTGTAATGCATATGCGCAACACGTCGACTTTTTATAATGCATATGTGTAATATTGTGTATTTTGATATGTAAAATAATGTTGAATAATATATATATAGTTGTTTGTATTTTATATTTGCAATAGTATATATAAGACATTGTAATGAACATACGTATTAATATGCGATACTGTTGTATTACACATGTTTAATAGTGTATTTTTGTGTTCAATAAAGTTTAATTGCATATATTTAATATTTGTGTATTTTATATGTGCAGCAGTATTGTATTATATGCAAAAAAATATAAATAAAAAAATAAAAGCTGATGTGGTGCACATGTGCATTAATGTTGTACTACACATACGTACTCTTGTGTATTCGACGTATGAATTAGTCTTATATTGCATATATACAGTAGTGTATATGAAATATGTGCAATAGTGTTGTATTTTATGCAATACAACACTCCTGCATATATGAAATACACACGATTGTACGTATGCACTAAACCGACGTGGTTACCGACAATGGTGTTTTTTTAACAATACCAACATATAAGAATTATGGGAAAAAAACAAACTACAAAAAAAATAATAAAAATAATCATTTATGTGTTTATAAGTTTTCTATTTAAGAAGAGTTTTCATTTTATCTCACCCATATATATATGTGTGTGTATATATATACACATATTTATATATAGGGGAGAGTTATCTTACAAAAAGTAGTTTCCTAGGAAGACTTTGGATAAATCATAATAACTAGATCATGTTAGTCAATGGTTGAGATTTAAAATTAACAAAAACCGACATAGTTTCTTAAAATTACTCTTTCACCATTATAATCGACATAGTTTTTTAGAATTGTTCTTTCACCATAGGTTGTAATGCCACATGTTAAAAATCTATTGGTTCTTTCCATTCCTAGAAAACTCTTTATTTTCATGTATATATATATATATATATTCGTGCTAATTGTATAATGTAATTATGTAATTACATTATACAGTTTATGTAATTACAATTACTCTTCTTGTATATACAATTAGTCAACTTGATTCTCACAATTAATACGTTAATTTCATTGGTATTTGATCCAAACCCTATATATATTAGAAAAATTGGACTTGCTAGGATGATCGAGTCATGGGCTGTCATTTTCCCCGATCCCCTAATAGCCACCCCTCAATGTATAATAGAATATACCAAATTTTCATCAAATAAATACTTCCCTTAAAGGAAATTGATAATTTGGTTTACTCGTACATTCAATACGAAATCACTCATTCCATCACCCACACATTAACAGTCAAAACCACCTACTTATTGTCATTTCAAATTAGATAAAAGTTCTAACGCTCATGGAAAAGCTAATAACATTGTTTAGTGTCGCAGATTAAGCCGATCATTCAAGTATTAAGAAAGCACCGAATCAAATTATCCATAACAATTTACAGATTGAAGAAACACGGATCTAAACTGTTAAGGCACAGGAATTTGATACTGTGGATATGTTATCATGACATATGTTGTGGATCAGTTATCCGTAACGAGTATTTCGGATACTGTCAGGATCAAGGATTCTCAGTACTTATTATTGATTACTAATGATTTTTCTCTTTATGATAATATTCATGCAGGCAAAACGGCTAATGACCAAGTCTAACCTATAATTTCGCAATTAAATTCATTAAACAACGTGGTCAATGCATGAAACAGTTACATTGAAGGAGTGGCTTGGATAGTGGCTAAAAATAGGAAACTTAGTTATTATATCTTTTGTATATATTAAAGCTCAAGACAGTTAGGTTAAGAAACACAATATTCACTACGAACACAGCAACATACTTTAACACACTTAGCATTTTCTGTAATCACTGGTAGAGCTTCGATCTTGTAATACTTTGATTATCCTTAATAAGATCGGTGATTGACGATTGTCGTCACCCGGGGATTTTGTGCCGGTGATCAATCACTGATTAAGGGCTTTTACTCGTAACAAATCCTTTTGTTCATTCTTATTTTATTCACGTAATCACCATTGTTGATCAAGCATCCTACCTCACAAAATTGATTTGGTTACGTTATCCTTAAATCCGATTTTGACCAAAACAATTAGGCGCCCAACGTGGGGCAAGTGGTGCTTTAACCCAGAAGAATTTTCATCAATTTTCAACATTTTCAACCAATACCATAACCAATGGCCTCTCAACAAACTTCTTCTTCAACCACTATGCCTTCATCAGTTTCCCTCTCATCAAAAGCCTCCTTGCGGACGCCTCCTCCCCCCCACGGGGTGTCAAAGGACCAAAGCTACTGGGAGAAAGACGCAAAATCCAGTTTTCCAAAGCTCAAAATCCTCTGCTGCTACCCCTACGGTAACCACTAACCATGATGCTTCTGTTTTATGTTCACGGGTTAAGGCATACATGGATCAGCAGAACAAGACCGACCAGAGGATCCTATGTGAGATTGAAGATCTCAAGAAAGCGAAAAGGCCAGAGGAAGATCAGACTCCCTTGATGCCTAGGATGCCGGATTTTACCACTCTTGGATCCATGGATCAACATGCTCAAGGATCGTCTATCCTTCAACCAGGATCTTTGGCTCCATATGCTCAAGGATCCTCCATCTTTCAACAAGGATTATATATACTTCAACCAGGTTTTGTGGCTCCATACGCTCAAGGATCCTCTATCCTGAAACAGGATCTGGGGCCCCATAGGCTTAAGGATCCTCGATCTTCCAACCAGGATCCTCCATCCTTTAACAAGGATCCTTAGAAATGTTTCATCAGGGATCCTCTAACTATCAGCCTCAAGGATCCTATGCAGAGTCAAGGATTCTCAGGAGTTCAACATCAAAGGTCATCGGAGGTTCATGAGGGATATTTTATCCCTATGCAAACCATTGCTTCCGGTGGACAACTGTTACAGGTGATGCGTCCTAAGAAAAGGTTACTTGAAAGAATTGATAGGTAGGAAGAAATCACGGATCTAGGATCCTGAAGAGGTCCCAAAAAAGGCAACTCCACCACCAGCGGATGCACAGATTATTAACTTCATCTCTAGAGGTTCAGATATCTGTGGAACCTCATTCTCCTCAGTAAAACGAAATGCTAAAGAAATCAAATTAGAGAATGGAGAAAGGCCCATCAGAACGACAACTTTAACTGACCAAAGGGTCGTAACTTTCGATGAAGAGGATCGCATGTACCTCCAGGATCCTCACCATGACGGTTTGATTATTACTTTATTTACTGATAACCATTATGTTCGCATGATTCTTGTAGATGGCGGGATCTCTATGAACATCATTCAGGCTGATGTTCTCAAAAAGATGAACATTCCTGAAACTGAAATTACTCCGAGATCATTTGTCCTCTTTGGTTTCAGCGGTGAAACCAAGAATACGTTGGGGACATTAAGCTTCCTATCTATATCGAGGGAGTTAACTCTTTCCAAAAAATGTTGTGTTATAGACTACCTGTCTTGCTATAATATTATCATTGGCAGGCCTTGGATTCATGAAATGAAAGTTGTAGCCTCGATATACCATCAATATATCAAGCTTCCAACCTCGTGGGGAGTGGTGAAGATTGATAGCGATCATGCAAAGGCTAGGAACTACTACACTTCATCCATGAAGCTAGCTGTAAAGCTGATGATTGCTATGCAATCAAAGAACCATTCCAAAGAACTGCTGGAAGCAAGGGAGAAGGATCTTAAATAAATATCCTTGTACCCTGAGGATCCAGACATCAAGGTGTATATAGGATCCGGTATCCACGGCAACATTGAAGAGGATCTGGTATCATTCCTCAAACAAAGGAAGTCTACTTTTGCTTTCAAACATTCAGACATAACAAGTATCTCTAAAGACATTATTACGCATAAGTTAGGGATATATACTTTTGTCAGGCCTATCCGCTAGAAACGGAGGAAATTTGCGCATGAGAGAAACATCATTATCCAATAAGAAGTTGAAAAACTTCCTAAGGTAGGTATGATTAGAGAAGTTAAGTATCCAAAATGGTTAGCCACTATGGTAGTTGTTTCAAAGAAAAATGGAAAGTGGAGGGTATGTGTTGATTTTACTGATTTAAACAAAGCATGTCCCAAGGATCCTTTCCCCTCACAACACATTGACTCCATGATGGATGCTATAAAAGAACATGAGATGCTTACCTTTATGGATGCTTCATCTGGATTCCAACAAATTCATATGGAACCATCTGATCAAGAGGATACGACATTCATGACTCCTACTGGCATATATTGTTATATTGCTATGCCTTTTGGACTAAGAAATGCAGGTGCAACCTATCAAAGACTTGTCAACATGATTTTCAAAGACCATGGAAGTTTATATAGATGACATGGTGGTCAAATCAAAGAGAGCATAAGATCATCTAAATGATCTCGAAGTAGCCTTCAATATCCTTGATCATTGAAGTATCACTTTGGTATTAAAGCTAGAAAATTCTTAGGATACATGGTGACCAACAGAGGAATAGAGGCTAGTCCTTAGCTAATTGAAGCCATCGTCAACTTAAAGTCCCCATTGAATGCAAAATATGTCCAAAGATTGACGGGATGGATCGCAGCCCTGAATAGATTCATCTCAAGATCTTTAGAGAAATGCAAAGACTTCTACGACATCCTAAGGAAGAACAAGAAGTTCGAGTGGAATCAAACACATGAGGATGCACTCAAGGCTCTTAAGGATTATCTATCCTCAGCACCAGTATTGATGAAACCTCTGGATGGTGAGTCATTAACCTTATATCTAGTTGTTTCGTGTAATCCGGTTAGTGCCGTTCTGGTTAAGGATCATGAAGGAGTAAAAGTCTTTTAGACGTCGAGGTCAGGTATTCTCACCTTGAAAAGTTAATACTTGCTTTAGTCATGGCCTCAACTAAGTTAAGACATTATTTTGAAACTCATACTATTGTTGTTAAAACTAATTATTCTGTTAAGAATGTGATTAGAAAACCAGAGATGTCAGGTAGGATGGCTAAGTGGGCTGTGAAGCTCAGCGCTTATGATGTGCAATATGAGCCCAGAACCGCCATCAAATCACACGCACCTGCTGACTTTGTGGCTGATTTCAGTAGTGACATGCAAAAAGAAGCTGATCTGGAGGTCCAACAACTTGAAGAAACCAAGGATCCTTGGATACTCTTCACAGATTGTGCATTAAATGTAAGAGGAACAGGATTGGGCATACTGCTAAAATCGCCACAGGGGACATAATACCCCAGTCCATTGCCTGTGAGTTCCAAGCTACCAACAACAAAGTAGAATATGAAGCACTTATTGCAGGTTTACTTTTAGCTAAACAAATGATGTTCAGGTATCTTCAGATTTACATAGACTCTACAACTAACCTTTTTAACGATTCTTACACTATAAAAGGTGAAAATATGATCAAATATTTAGAAATTGTGAAGGAACTAGAAAAATCCTTCGAAATGTTTAGTATAATTCAGGTACCAAGAGAGGAGAATGCTGGGGTAGATGCCTTGGCAAACCTAGCATTATCTTTGAAGATCCCAGATGACATAAAGATACCCATTATTCACATACTTTCTCCAACAATTGGGGAACATGAAGCAATGGAGGTAACAACGGATTGTCCTAAAAAACTTAAGGATCCTTCATCCTGTTCAGAAGTAGGATCCTAGATCCTTCCGATCAAGAAATTCATCCAAGATGGAGAAATACGTAAATGGGAAAATCCCAAAGCTTTTAGAATCAAGGAATCAAAATTTATTGTTTTACAAGATACTGTATATAGAAAATATCTTGCAGGTCCCTACTTGAGATGCATTAAGATCTAGAAATACAAGAAGTGCTTAAAGACTTCCACGAAGGTGATTGTGGTAACCACACAGGGGCCAGAGCATTGTTTTCTAGAATACTTAGGACATGTTACTTCTGGCCAACAATGAAAAAGGATGCTATGGAGTATTTAAGGAAATGTGATGCTTGTCAAAGAGATGGACACATTCTTCATCAACCAGCAAAACCTATGTATCATATCTCTTCTTCATGGCCTTTCATGAAATGGTGAATGAATATTGTAGGAAAGCTACCTAAGGCACCAGGTGGAAAAGTCTTCATACTTGCCATGAAAGATTACTTCGCAAAATGGATTGAAGCAGAAGCATTTGTTTAAGTCCATGAAAGGAAATTTATAGCCTTCATTAAAAGAAATATTATAACTATATTTGGTATCCCATCTAAAATTATTTGTGATAATGGATCCCAGTTTATTAGGAAAAGGACTAATAACTTTTGTGACAGTTGGGGTATAAAGATGATCACTTTTACACCAGTCCATCCAAAAGCTAATGGTCAAGCAAAGTCAAGCAACAAAATCATCATCAACCACTTGAAAAAGAAACTAGGATCCAAGAAAGGCAAGTGGACTGAGGAACTTACTTATGTTCTTTGGGCTGATAGAACAAGACCCAAGAATGCAACTGGTCAAACATCATTCTCATTGGTGTTTGGAGCAGAATCTGTAATTCCTACAGAGATGGTGGTTCCTACTGCCAGAATAAGCATCCACGATCCTCAAGCAAACAACGAAAGTCGTATCCAGGATCTAGAAACTGTTGATGAGCTCAGAGATTTGGCAAAGATCAGAATGGTTGCATATCACCAAAGGATGGATGTGCATATAAAAAGAACATCAGGATCCGAAGATTTCAAGAAGGAGATTTGGTCATAAGGAAGGATTTTCAAAATACAACTAATCCTGCAAATGGAAATTTAGCACCCAAGTGGGAAGGGCCCTATTTGATTGAGTCAAAAGCAGGAAAGGGGCATAACACCTACTTACAATGGAAGGTGATCGACTACCAAGAGCCTGAAATGCCATTCATCTTAAGTAGTACGTCATGTAATCAGGTCAAGGATCCTTAAAGGATCAAGGATCACTAAAGTTGGTAAAATCTTATCCTATTATTTATTCATTTCATATTTATATTACTAACCAAAGGAAACAATATTCTTAACATTTACTTTTGCCAAGCTTTAATTTTATGCAGACAATGTAGATTTCAATAGAGAATATAATGTTAAGGGGTTGGTCACTAATAGGGCACATATTTTTACGCTAAGGATACATTATCCTTATGTAATTTTTGGATCAGTTATCCTTATGATATGTTCCAGTTTACGTAGGATTAAGCATCCTCGGTATTAATCGTTTACTAACATTTGTCTTATTTGAATGCTGTTGTGATTAACAGGTGTAACTGCTAAAGAGACCAAGTCTACCTAGTTATTCGCTGATCTATGATGTCTAGCACGTGGTCAAAATGTGGCAACAGATCATGGAGAAAGTGGCAGAATTTTAGGAGATTTAGTTAGTTAATATTTTGTATATATTGAACTTATGATCGACATAGGATCACACACAATTTACGCACTATCTTTACAGCTTACTCACAGAGATTGTTATAGCTTCAGTTACTGACACTTAGCTTGATTGTAACCGATCACTAGTTCCACCCTTGTAACCTTATTTTCTTGATTAGTAAACTAGTGATAGACGATTTGTTATCACCCAGGGTTTTTGTGCCGGCGATCATCATTTGATCAAGGGCTTTTCCTCGTAACAAATCTATGTGCTCATTCATATTTGTTTACATAATCATCATTTTTATACAAACACTATACCTCACTAAACAAAATTGGTTACATTATCTTCAAACCGATTTTTGAAAAAAAAATTTGGCGCCCACCGTGGGGCAAGTGGTGCTTTAATCCAGAAGTTTCTCATTAATTTTCAACCTATACTAACACCAATGGCCTCTCAACAAACCTCTACGTCAACTACCATGCCTTCATCACTTACTCTCTCATCAAAAGCTTCATTGTTGATGTCTCCTCTACCCATGGAAGTACAAAGGACCAACACTGCCGGGAGCAAGATGAAAAATCCAGTCTTCCAGGGCTCAAAGACCACTGCTGCCACTTCTTTGGTAAATTATAACAGTGATGTTTCTGCTATGTTTTCACAGGTTAAGTACATGGAGCAGCAGAACAGGACCAACCAGAAGATCCTGCTCGAAATTGAAGATCTTAAGAAGACAAAGACGCTAGTGGAGGATCAAACTCCCTTGATGCCAAGGATGCTGGATTTCACCACTCCAAGATCCATGACTCAACATGCTCAAGAATCGTCGATCTTTCAACAAGGATCATCAATCCTTCAGCCAGGATCATCCATCCTTTAACCAGGATCCATGGGTCAGCATACTCAAGGATCCTCGATCCTTCAACAAGGATCATCCATCCTTCAGCCATGATCCTCTATCCTTCAACCAGGATCCATGGGTCAACATACTCAAGGATCCTCGATCCTCCAGCAAGGATCATCCATCCTTTAGCCTGGATCCTCTATCCTTCAACCAGGATCCTCTAGATTGTTTCATCAAGGATCCTTCAATTTTCAACCTCAAGAATCCTTCATGCAGAACCAAGGATCCTCAAGACTTCAACATCAGAGGTCGTCATAAGTTCATGAGGGAGACTTCATCCCTATGCAGAGTATTGCCTCTAGTGGACCAACTATCATAGCTGATGCTTCTTGTCTTGGATACTCTTCGGGGATACCAACATATAATCAACAAAGAGGTAACCTTTATATCATATATCTTTAGACACTAACCTTGGTTCTACGCAGGATAAATGTATCAATCTAGACATGGCCAAGGAACTACATAAACTAAAGGATATGTTATCAAGTGTTCCAGGAGTGGTTCGACCCATTCCTGAGATTCCGGAAGGAAGTCATAAGCTTCAAGGTTTGTTTCACCAATACGTGATGCTGAGATCCTCAAGCGCTTTCAAACCCCCAACATGAAGGTTTACGATGGCTCAACCGATCCAGAGGAACATGTGGCTCAATGCAGGGAAAGAATGGAAATCAATCCCATTCCGGAAAGGCTTAAAGAAGCCTGCCTGTGCAAAGGTTTTGGATCCACATTAACTGGATCCGCTCTCAAATGGCTGCTAAGTCTTCCTCCTTATTCTGTTACTTCATTTTCGTACTTAGTTAATTTGTTCAATAGCCAATTTTCTTGTAGTAGAAAATTTGAGAAATTAACTAGTGATTATATCGTGTTGTCCAACCTCGTGATGAATCCTTAAGGGATTTTGTCACCAAGTGTCACACCCCAACCTACGGTGGAAATATCGGGGCGTGAGCTGATTGCCCACAACTCTCAAGGTACTATCATGAAATTATAAAGCGACAATATTTAATTAATTTATGTATTATCAAACAACATTTAAATACAATAAAAATAAAGGAAATTAGAAATACAAAACCAACTATTCTTTTATATGTTTATTATCCTAAAGTCATCTCTACGTGAGCTTCAGTTCAATAAGCAATCCAATCTATAACCTGCAAATGCGTACAAAATATATATTTGTCAACAACACATGTTGAGTGAGTAGATCACCAGTTTTGACACAAACAAAGTGGTAATATATAATGATATAATTGAATAAATAAAAATAGGAAAAAATGTTATATGTGAGTATAAACAAAGAAATCGTTAAGCAAGTAATGAATTTCGGTGAAACCATTGCCAATGCGATCGGGCTCCAGCCACTACGACGGTCGTATGATCATACTATAATGATGCTATGTTGGACCCCTCCGAATGCGATTCAAGTAAGAAAGTAAGCAAATAGCAAGTAACAGGAAGTCATTCAATTGATACACAACACAAAGATCACAGTTTGCGTTTGAGAACTAATAAGATAAATAATTTGATAAATGGTACGCAAGTGTCCCCAAAACGTTTGAAAACAAGTAAAATTGGGGAGTAATTACTCACATGATCGGATGAACAAAATATAAATGATGATGTGAGAGAGAAGATAAATCCTTTGGGATATACCGTCAAGGATTCCTAGCTAAAATAACAGTAATGTGAATTAATTATAAAAGATATAATACGCATAATGAATTTAGGATTTCAATGTGATTTGAGTTATGTTTAAGATTTAATACATTATTGATTGAATGATTGATCTTTAAGCTGGATTATTTGTTATTAAGAAAACAATATTATTAGTCATTATTTAATTAAAAGAATTGTTTGCTTATCATATAATTTAAGTTATTAATAGTCAGTTTAAATAAATATGAGTTACGATATACTGAAATAATAAACGTTTATATATTTAATTATAATAAGTTTGATATTTTAGAATCTTTAACGAAAACCCAAAAGTAAAAAGATAGTTAATTCGTTTAACACGTTGAATAATTTTTATTATACTTTAGTTTAAAATGAATAATACATATAATTTACATATATATATATATGTATATATATATATAAGAAATTTGTAAAAACGATAAATAACGAGAAAGGTCAATAATGATGTTCGGGTTTCAATAAAGTAAAGATGGTTTATTAGAATTATATATATTTATAATACATATATATATATATATATCTATATATATATATATGTATATATATATATATATAAACGAAAGCTTTTAACGAGGTTTGACAAGGAACATAAACTCCAAGATGTTGGTTTCAATAAAACAATGTTTATTTAATAATTAATATCAATTACAATTAGTTATAAACATAAAGAAACCTAATTGAAAAATAAAAATAAAAAAATGAAGCCACTAGGACTCATACCCAGGTGGCAGCCGGCACAAGAGTTTCACACACCCACACCCGCCAACTGGGCTAGTGTGCTTGATGATTAAGATCTAGAAACAATAACTAAAATACAAGAACTGTTATTAACCAATTTGATTGATAAACCCTAGAATCCGCAATTGCTCAAATCGTTCGTTGTAATATTACATGATGTTAGGGTTAATGTTAAACGTGATTAAATGATCATAAAGCATATTATCCTTCTTGAAGACTTGGATACTATAGAAGAACTCAGAGATCTAGCAAAAATCAGAATGGCAGCTTATCAACAAAGGGTAGCTGGGACATATAACAAAAATATCAGAAGATTTCAAGAAGGAGATCTAGTATTGAGGAAAGCCTTCCAAAACACAACAAATCCGGCTGATGGGAAGCTAGCGCCCAAATGGGAAGGACCTTATCAAACTGAGTCGGAAACAGGAAAGGCGGCATATCATTTGCTCACAATGGAAGGCAACAGGTTACTAAGAGCATGGAATGCCATTCACCTCAAGAAATATTTTTTCTGATCAGGATCCACTATCCTGAGAGGATATATTATCCGGAAAAAGGATCTAGGACCCTTAAATCGGTAACATCTTTCTGATCTGTTATTCCTTTTGAATTATTATTAATTTAAGGATAAATATATTCTTAACACTTTATCTTTTCCAAGTTTTGAGTAACCATGCAGGATTGTAATTATTCATTTGATGTTCAAGAGGTTGGCCACCTCTCCTTTGCATTTAAGGTACTTTACTATTTCCCTTGGCCTAGCCCACGTTTGGATATGACCCCCGATGGTCATATCCCCTAAGGTTTAAAGGTTAACCTTTCTCATGATCGCCAGTTGCACAAGCTATCCAACATATAGTTCGGGGCAGCGGGACCAGTACACGCTTAGTGGCTGACAATTTCGTTGTCTTCTGCTATATGGAGGATCCTACGAATTATGGTAGACGTACCATACCTCCGGTTTATAACATTTTCACGTTATCTCACGTTTGGGCTAAATCCCGGTTCGGGCGAGACCCCAGTTAACATCCGTATATTTGGGACAGTCCCCAGTTTGGGCTTGTCCCCAGTTTGTTGGGCTTGTCCCCATTTTATTTTATGGGCTTGTCCCCAGTTACACGGGCTTGTCCCCAGATTACACGGGCTTGTCCCCAGTTGCACGAGCTTGTCCCCAGTTTAACGGGTTTGATCCAAGTTAATAATATGAAATATTTGCAGCGAATTTTCTAAGTTCTTACTGAAGATCAAGAAACTAAGGATCCCGGATCCTAAAGCTACTCTTGTAAGGAACATTAAGAGTTCAATTCTTCTGGTAACTTAGGTCTATCTAGACCTTCTGGTATGATTTTTATTGATTAACTTAAGTTTCATATTTATTGCAATTACTTTGGATATTCCGGTTAGAAAGGCTATTCTTTTAAAAGTTATTTGATTACTAAAGTCTTTAGCTATTTTCGGGATACTTTATCCTAAAATTTGTCCTTTGGGAAAATTTTTCTTGTATAAATTTTATTAATTAATAAAAATGTCTTATCCTAAGATTTATGATTTAAGGATATTCTTTTCTAAATATTTTTTTATATAAGGATATTCTATTCTAAACGATTTTTAAAGATCTTTTATCCTAAAAATCTTTTACTCAAGATTATTTATCAAATTATTAACAATGCTAAACTTATATGCAACAAGTTTTTGAAAATAAATAACAAGTAAATAGTCAAAAGATTTATATATTAATTAAAATAAGCCACAATAACTTATCCAAAATTCTTAACCCGGATTTCACCATACGAAAAGATGGACCATCCATCCGAGTTAAGTAAGAGTTACTAACAGTTCAAAAGTGCAGGAAAATTAAAAATAGGGGCAACAAAGGCTTTATCCCCACAAACAGAGGATCCCTCCACCTTTGTCACCCCCGCACATTGTCTTAAGGATCAACACCAAATAAAAAAGTGGGCTCGGGCCTTGTCTTTAATATCCTTCATCGCCCACTTAAGCTGCATCTTCAACCGCTACATCACCTTCCCCCTTGCCAGCTTCAACCGCCTCCTTAACGCCACTGGTCTTAGCCTCGGTGTTCTCAACCATCTCTTCATCATCCTCACCACCAAGGTCGTCAAGAGCAGCCTTTCATTTCTCCACATCCCAGGACGACTTGTCGAAAGCATGATCACCGGCCTACTTCGCCATCTTGATCCGCGCCTGGAATACCGACCTGGCAGCCCACACCTTGGCTTCATCAGTCGCCTGCTCCACTGCCTCTTGACGTTGGGCTTCGGCTGAGGATATCTGATCCTCCAATTGTTTTTTGAGTTGGATCATAGCTTTTTCCTTAGCAACTGCAGCTTTCACTAACCCGAAAATTTTCTCGCTCATCTGAAGGATAGTCTTTTCATAATGGTCACTCATAGCGATCACAGCCTACCAATAAATTTCATGTCAAAATTGGGACAATACTGGATCCTAAATCACTAACGGGGAAAATACGGTATACTTACAGAGCAGACAATGTCACAGTGAGTCTCGGGATCAGAGGATCTTTTCCTCTTGGAAGCTGCGGATTTGGCCCTGGTTGTGGCGGTCTTGGGCTCGGAGCTAGTGCCAGCCTTTGAAGTCTCCTTCTTGACAGCAGGAGAAGTAACCATACAGTCGATGTCAACAAGGGAGAACTTGAGAGCGGACTTTCCTGATTTCTTGGTGCCTATAGAAGAGAAATCGACAGATAAGTATTCTATTTTATTTTATTTACTTTAAAATAAGTAACTTAGTTGACATGTTTGAACTTGAAGAGATATAACAAAAACCTTCAACAAACCGAGCTTGAAAGGTCCTAACTTCGGTATCCCACTAGGAACCGTTTTACCTTTTCTTCTGTTCCAGGTAGCTTGCTCAATGAAGCGAAGTTCTCAACTGCAGACAACAGAAAAGAATAAGTCTAAAAACTGAAGAATAAAGGATCCTGCTATTCCTTAAGGATCCAGGATCCTACCCTTCGTGACCCACGTTGAAGGAAGATCAGTCCCCCCTGGTATTGAATCGCGTTTAACGAAGAAAAAATGATTCCTCCACATGGAATCATTTAGCGTGGCTTTGGAGATCGGATGGGGCTGTCGGGGCTTGGATTTGAAGATGAAACGGGCAGAACCGAAGGTAGTGAGGGTATACAAATATGACAACTCCGGAAGGCCAAAATCGATTTTTTCCTCCTTGATGATTCTTTCGATAGTGCTAAGAACTCTCCAGATCATCGGCATAGCTTGTATGTAAGATATGCCGGTAGAATCGAAAAAACTTTGGGTAAAAGGCTGAAAAGGGTATTTATAGCTGATAAGAAAGGGAGTTGCCGGAAAGCAGACCCAAACCTTGGAGTAAACATCGCATCTAATGCTGGATTCATAGGGTCGGAACAGGGTTTCTGAAGGAAACAATGTACGAAAATTGTCGACCTCGGGATCCGTAAGCTTACAAATTTCAGAAGATGGGTTGGAGAGCAGACATTGGGGTTCCATTTCTACTAGTTCGGAAACACCGGATGACTGTTCAGAAGGTTTAGAAGGGGCCGGAGAAGAAGAAGCGGCGGACATGATTAAATAAAATAAGATAGAAAGGTTAGAAGAATACTTGATGCGTCGGATGAATATGTGTATATAATCAAAGATATAGGGCGGCATATATAGACGGTTGTAATTAACCTTGGGGGCTAAATGGTAAATTTTCTGGCAAAACCGTCCCATCCATCAGTTTTCACAGTGATTTTGAATTTCAAAATGACAACTGTGTTCCACTGTCACACGCAATTTTGGGGGCAATTGTTAGGTCACGATTTTTATACTGAGGATCCTTTATCCTTGACTGTCTAATGGATAGTTTATTCTTGAAATATACTTCAGGATATAAAGGATCGACGATCCTCGGTATTATTTGTTTACTAATGATTGCGTTTAGTATGGTGATGTGTTAGACAGGTATAGCAACTTTAAAATGTACTTGTACGAGTTATCCTCACGGGACATCCTATAGTTGGAACGTGGATCCAGGATCCTAATTCAACATAGCTAATTATGGACGAACTCTCTAGAAGATTGATGTTTAAATATCAACAACGGTTGTGTGACTCATTCTTCTGCTTATTTCGCTAATGGGTGGCTATTGGCACGTGGTCAAAGGTCGTGGAGCGGCTAGGTGGAAGACTTCCGGATAGATAGGAAAGATCGTTATTGTTATTATCTTATTTAAATGAGATATGATCTAGTAGGAAAAAAACACATGTACTTACACACACTAGAGCAGAACTAAACACTCTCTCTACACTAGCTTTCTTTGTAATCTCGATCATATACACCATAAACACTTGTAACCACTTATTGTTCATTAATAAACTCGACGGTGATAGTTTTCATCGTCCGGGGGTTTTTTGTGCCGGAGACCATGATAACCATATACTCATCGACCAAAGGTTACCTTGTTGATCATTATTAAAGTGCTTCGACCAAAGATTATCCTATTAATCCTTGACTGGAGTTATTTTACCAACGATTACCTCGATAAGTTTTGACCGAAGTAAGACTATTGTGATTAAGGGCTTTTTCCCTCGTGATCAAACCATTGTGTTCACCGATATCACGCTTATACACTTGTTACTATCAAGTTAGCACCTTACCTCACATAACAGATTTGGATACTTGATCCTTAGCTGATTTTTGTCCAAAACAGTCTTCACCATTGACCACGTGCTGGAGGTGCCTTGTAGCTTAATTTTAGGTAGACCACGTCTTGGAGCCGTTAATGTTGATAAATATCAACATTCATATGAGAAACAACCGTTAACAACACCAAATACCGACGATCCATGATCCTGACAAAGCTATGGAACTCTTCAGAAAGATAATTGATCCAGACACGTCTTCAAGAATAACATATCCTTAGTACTCAGTTATTTGTGACACAACAAGAAGTCCTATAAATCCGACATTATCCCCACTTAACGTGTTACAGCCATTTGACCACCTGCTTGACAAGTTTACTAGCGAGATATCCGGTGGAATAATTCTTGGAGCCGTTATACTTATTAAATAACAACCTACACACAAGAAACAATTGCTAATAATACCAAGTACTGAGGACCACTGATCCTGACAGGATCTGTCTAAGGATAACTGATCCAAGAACATATGTCAGGATAACGTATCCACAACGTCAAATTTCCATGCCCTAACAATACCTTCTATGGTTTAAAGGTTTTCACCTTTCTTACGAATTAGAGTTTTGACACTCTCGCCTGTAGCGCACACTATCCAAAGTATAGTTCAAGGCAATGGGACCAGTACATGCTTAGTGGCTAACAATTTCATTGCTTTGGGCTCTATGGATGATCTTACGAATTAATGGTAGACGTACAATACACAAGGTTTCTATCATTTTCATGTTAGCTAAGTCTAAGGTTTCTAACATTTTCATGTTAGCTAAGGTTTTGGAGTTTTCACATCACTTACATTTGGGCTCGATCCCAGTTTAGTCCAGACCCCAGTTTAACATTCGTATACTTGGGCTTGACCACATTTTCCTTAAGTTTAACATCTGTATCTTTGGACTTGTCCCAGTTTGTTGGACTTGTCCCCAGTTTGTTGGGCTTGTCCCTAGTTTCTTGGGTTTGACCCCGGTTCATATGATTATTTGACTTAAAATCCTAAGATATTTGCATCAGGTATCTAAGTCTATCTACTAGCATCATGGAAGTATTTGTGGTAACTTAGGTCTAATCAGACTTTATGGGAAAATGAAAAAGAGGCATCACAGGCTTCATCCACATAAAAAGTGGATACCTGATTATTGTTCTACCGAGTTATGAAGGGAGAATATTAAGAGGAGTTGGATATATAGCCGGAAAGGAATTTCCCAAGGAAACTCTATATATATATGATAATTATCTCTAGCTTGTCAAATTTCACCAATTTTGCAAAGGGGGGTTAAATTTAAAGGCAAAATAACAGCTATGATCTTATCACAACCGCCATTTTTGGGGGGCAATTGTTACGGCACGGAAATTTGATACTGTGGATAAGTTATCCTGGCATATGTTCTGGATCAGTTATCCTTATCGATTATTCTGGATACTGTCAGGATCAAGGATCCTCAGTACTTATTATTGATTACTAATGATTTTTCTCTTTATGATAATATAACGCAGGTACAATGACTAATAGCTAAGTCTAACCTATAATTTCGCAATTAAGTCATTAAACAATGTGGTCAATGCATGAAACGATTACATTGAAGGAGTGGCTTGATTAGTGGTTAAAAAATAGGAAACTTAGTTATTATATCTTTTGTATATATTGAAGCTCAAGGCAGTTAGGTTAAGACACACAATATTCACTATGAACACACTAGCATACTTATACACACTTAGCATTTTTTGTAATCACTGTTTGAGCTTCCATCTTGTAATACTTTGACTATCCTTAATAAGATCGGTAATAGACGATAGTCGTCACCCGGGGTTTTTATGCCTGCGATCAATCACTGATGCTTTTCCTCATAACAAATCCTTGGGCTCATTTTTATTTTATTCACGTGATCACCATTGTTGATCAAGTAACCTACCTCACAAAACGGATTTGGTTACATTATCCTTAAATCCGATTTTTGACCAAAACATACACCCGAATAGTTTAGATCTATATTTCCACCGGGTATGGGCTCTGAGATGAGACTAGGTTAACTTAAGTCTAGAGCAAAAAAAATTCCAACGAAGATGACCTGCAAAACAGAACCACCGTGAGCTCGCTACGGGAAGGAAAAGAGTGAGGGTCTTCTCATAACCACCCTCCGATGTGAGAATAAGTACCGTTCTTTAGAGAGATAAAGTACTAAGTGATTAATGTAGTATGTAGAGAGTGAATGAATACCTTTTGATGACAAGCTTTTATTTATAGCCGGTGGTGGATGGAATGTGATTGGTGGGGTTGTCACTATCTAGAAGATGTTTTTTCTACCTGAATGGACACGTGGTGAAGTTTGATAGAGGTGATAGTTAGCCATGTGCATTGTTATAACAAACTGTTTAGCTTTCGTCCTCTGATTGGCTGCACTGTCACGTGCTCTTCATGAAGGATAGAATGTCTCTTTCAAGGAATATTTCAATAAATATTTTAGAAGGAAATTGGTTATTACTGCCTTTACTAACGCCACCCAATTGTTTTCCCGCATCCTCGAGGCCTCCGCATCTACGGGAAGTTTCATATCCTTTATGATAACCATTTGAACTTTTGTTCTTTTGGTTTGTGTTTTCCGCATACCATGTGGGTACTGTAGATGACCCACAGATGTCCTCTAAGGGAGTCTTGAATGATCCGCGGGAGTTATCTTATGGATAAATAAGACTTTTTGTTACCCTACCTCTCCATTGTTTCTCCGGAATGATGTTTATGCGGGTGAAATTTGGACTTGTGATTTTTGGTTGGTGTTTTGAAACTTAAATTTTCTATTTAATATGGTTTTATTCTAATGTTGAGGATAATAATGGAGAATTAGACTTGAAGGGTCTAAAGGTGCCGGAGAACGAGGTGACGTCTGCATCGTCTGTCTGCAGTACCCAGACTTTTCATTTTCTTCCTTTTTCTTTTTGCGCATGACGTTTCATCTGTTGATTGGACCTTGAATTTCTCTTTCCTCGGCCACGTTCTCATCACGATAATTATGATGAGTATAACGTGAAGGGATGCTTCCTGATTCTTCACTTTTCCTATATTTTATTCATCTTCTTTCTCTTTTTTCTATATTCAGAATTTCCATGTTTAACCTCCAATTAAACACCATAGTTCGTTGTAACTCATCTGACGTTGATTTTATGGCGGCTGAGAAAAAGAATTTTCTTTTGATTGACCTTGTGTAAGAAGGTCTTCCCATACCTTCTTACCACTTACAATATTTCCCTAGAATGGGAGCCGGAGATTCCGGCACCCAAATCGACTGCCGAAAAACCTCCATCAGGGAAGATGGCCGTTTTTGCTAAGTATTTATCCACCAGAAGCTTCCGGATTTGCCGTTTGAAATTTTTCATGATCAAGTGTGGTTCAAGACTTTGACCGGGACGCCTACTTCCATGCGGGCCATTATTGAAGACACTTTAGTGTGGGCTGATATGAGCCGTTTATGGCCATTTCCGGATCTTGAACCATTCTTCTAGAACCCATACGAAAGTAAGTGTATGCATGGCTTTTCTTCTGTATTTTTGTTATATTTTTCTGAAAGTACCTTTCGATTTTTTAGGTGAAGAGTCGGTTTTCAATTCGCTTCTGTACAAGGCGTTGGGTTGCAAGCAACGCCGTCCGCATGATCCCAAAGCTTTACCTGTCCTTGAAAGGACGTGACACCATTTTTGGTTTCCTAAGGGCGTGCACCCTGAACCCGTGGTTTCAGAGGCTATTTTTGCTTTAGATGAGTTCTCCCTTAATCCTCGTCCTTTGAACGGGCTTACTACCAACAGGGTGATTGTGTTGCTTTCATCTAGCGATGAATCATCTCCCTGCGAAGAGGAACTTCCTGTCAATACTTCTATTTTTTCAGATATCATACGTGCAATAGCATATTTTACCCACAAGAGTAAGCATCGTTCCTCCAAAATAATTGATGCGGGTGGAAGTCATGATGAGAAATCTCCTCATTATGAGCCTATCAATCCCGTTGGTGTTGAAAAAGTAGAAACTGACGCTGCTACAACCAAGAAAAACAAGTTGTGGGACCAAGGAAACCCAAGAAGGTCCTTCTTGAGGACCGGGTCAAATGTGTGGCTACCTAGACCATTCAAGGTAAAATATATTTTTGTTAAGTTTTTCAAATGATCTTCCACCTGTTATCATCATTTTTTATTGGTGACAGAGTTTCCTGGCAAGCTCGCGAAAGGAATTACTATTCAAGTACGGTCCTCCCCACCCAAAGTGATTTCACTAGATGAGGTAGCATCTTCGAAGGGAAAGTCTCTGGAACATGTTCTTGAGATTTCTGAAACCGAGATAACATCGCAAGATAATCCACAGTCTCAACAACAATATTCTATATATTCACCTTCCATTCAAGTAGGTGAAGGAATGTCATTGTGTGCACCGCATGACAAAGCTCCTTAATCTCCATTGAAGGGGAAGTTTTGGGGATATTCCGGTGACCCTCCGACGCGGACTTTTATGGGCGCTCAAACCCAAAAGAAGACAACTTTCTCCATATGCCATGGTGATCATTATCACAGGGCTCATGTTTCTCGGACGCGAAAACTTGTGCTGAATTTTTAAACTATGGTACTCCTCCCACAGAACGTGCTTACCAACGTGGGCGAGCCCGTCTTGACATAGCTAATGGATTCAATTATAATTTGGCAAATATTGTGGCTAGCAGTCAAGAAATATTTCGGGAGTGGATTTCGATTGGAGAGAAGTGGGGAACCATGGAGAATAAACTGCTAGAGGCACACAAATCTGTTGATGACTACCGCTTGGAAGCCAACACTACCATGTGGAAGTTAAAAGATGCTGAGACGTCTTTGTTTGCAGAGTAGGAGTGCCAAGCAGCCGCAGTTAAAGGATTACTCGCCTACTATCTATGTATGGCACGCAGAACACTGGATACTTCAAGGTTAGACACTTCTTAGCGTCTAGGCCAATGATATCGATTATTCAAAATCTCCTTAAAATGACTTTGTTATGAAAGTCTAACACGCAAGTTATGATAAAAACGACACTTTTCGCCCCTTGAATGGTTTTTAGACCAAAGATATAAGGCACATACACCTTATAAGATTTATGACATTCAAGCCATGAGTATATAAGAAAGATAACGAATTCATAAAGATAAATGGCACTCGGGCCTTCTTTAAAATATCATTTAACAAAATATACTCAGATCCATTTTTAGACATCGGTACGCAGACCGGAAATAAACATTTAATGAAGATATGGCACGCATGCCTCTATTAATGAAATGATACTCAGATCATTACATATAACACCTTTTAAATTATGCCACATTCCAAGTACATTGAACTGGGGTTCTGTCCAACCTCTCCAATGTGTACGCGCCTTTATCTAGAACCCCTTTGATTTTATAGGGTCCTTCCCAAGTTGGAGCTAACTTTCCTTGGGGTTCTTGACCTGAGCGTCTTTGTTGCGGAATGCATAATCTACCACTTGAAATTGACATATCTTGACACGTGAATCATAGTACTTATGGAGTTGGCGCTTATAATTACTTTCTCGTATGAGCGTCAATTCACGTCTTTCCTCCAGTAATTCTAAATTGAGGCGCAACTCTGTGTCGTCAGTGGTGAAAAGTACCCTTGCTGATGGAATCCCAGTCTCTGCGGGATTCAAAGCTTCGGACCCGTATGTAAGGCTAAATGGAGTTTCAGATTATTTGTCTTTTTCTAGGTTCTATAAGCCCAAAGTACATGCGATAATTCGTCAACCCAACCAGTACGCTTGGTGCCTAGCCTGTCTTTATTTCCATCCTTGATACTTATGTTGGCTCTTTCCACTGAACCATTGACTTGCGGATGACAACCGAAGTGAACACTTGGTTAATATGTAATTCTTTCAACCATTCTTGCAAACCGCTATCCACAAACTGTATTCCATTGTCACTTACTATCGGTAGTGGAAGCCCGAAACGACAAATGATAAGTTCCCAAATGAATTTCCTAACGCTTGCGGTTGTAATGGACGCCACAGGTGTTAGTGCACAGAAATTTGAAACTGTGGATACGTTATCCTGGCACATGTTCTTGGATCAGTTATCCTTTGTCAGATCCTGTCAGGATCAAGGATCCTCAGTACTTATTATTTACTAACGATTGTTTCCTTTGTATAATATTATATTTGACATATGTAACGGCTAAGAGACCTGGTCTACCCCCTATTTCGCAGTATAAGTGATGGAGCACGTGGTCAAAGTGGTTGTTCGTTTATATTCAAGATAATGGCGGATTTTTAGGATAATTAGTTAATCGTCTTTATTATTTATAGATGATTAGTTAAGGCACACACCCTATACATACTACACATTCATAATCATTCAGGGAGCAAGCTATAAATACACACACACACACACACTTAGAATTATTGTAACATTGATCATAATCTCCAACCTTGTATCCTCAATTTTCATATTAATAAAGTGGTGATAGACAATTGTCATCACCCGGGGTTTTGTGTCGGCGATCCGACCAAGATCAAGGGCTTTTCCTCGTAACAAATCCTTGTGTTTGTGTTCCCAACTGTTTCATAATCGTTATTATCAATCAAGCACTAAACCTCACATTACAAATTTGGTTACATTATCCTTAGTCGATTTTTGACCTAAACAATTTGGCGCCCACCGTGGGCAATTGGTGCTATAATCCAGATTATTTCCTATGAATTTTCAACCTATCTTACCCATATCATCATCAATGGTCTCTTAAAAATCTTCTGCTTCATCCACCATGCCTACATCCATTTCTCACCCACCAAGAACCTTACCACCGATGCCTCCTCCGCTAGCAGAGCTCCAAGGACCACCACGGCTGGAAACAAGACACAAATTCAAGTCTTCCAGAGCTCAAAAACCATTGTTGCCACTTCGGTGGTTAATTCTAACAATGATGTTTCTGGTATGTTTTTCACAGGTTAAGGCATACATGGAGTAGCAGAACAAAACCAACCAGAGGATCCTATGTGAAATTGAAGATCTCAAGAAAAGAAAGAGGCCAGCGGAGGATCAGACTCCCTCGATGCCTAGGGTGCTGGATTTCACTACTCCAGGATCAGTGGCTCAACATGCTCAAGGATCCTCCATCCTTCAGCAAGGATCATCCATCCTTTAACCAGGGTCCGTGGGTCAGCATACTCAAGGATCATCGATCTTCCAGCAAGGATTATCCATCCTTCAACAAAGGTCCATGAGTCAGCAAGCTCCGGGATCCTCGTTCCTCCAGCCAGGATCATCTATCCTCCAACAAGGGTCCATGGATCAGCAAGCTCAAGGATCCTCATTTCTTCAACAAGGATCGTCCATCCTTCAACCAGGATCATCTGGATTGTATCATCAAGGATTCTTAAACTCCCAACCTCAAGGATCCTTCTTCTAAAATCAAGAATCGTTCGGAACTCAACATCAAAGGTCTTCAGAGGTCCGTAAAGGAGATATTATCCCCATCCAAACCATTGCCTCTGGCGGACCAACTCCTATAGCAGACGCTTCTTACCTCAGCTATTGTTCTAGGATGCTGACGTTCACACAACAAAGAGGAACACTTATAATCCTATATCCTTAGATGCTAATATTGGTTCTATGAGGATGCACGTATCAACCAAGCTATGGCTAAGGAACTGCGGAAGCTTAAGGATATAATATCCAGCATACCAGGGGTGGTCCGATCGATCCTTGAAATATCAGAAGGAAGCCACATGTTTTCCAAATTTGCTCCACCTATTTGTGATGCTGAAGTCCCAAAACGATTTCAGACCCCCAACATGAAGGTTTGTGATGGGAAAACTGACCCCGAAGAGCATGTGGCTCAATACAGGGAGAGGATGGAAATCAATCTAATTCCTGAAAGACTCAAGGAGGCTTGTCTATGCAAGGGTTTCGGATATACAGTAATAGGTGCTCCATTAAAATGGTTGCTAAGTCTTCCTCTCTTTTCTGTTACTTCTTTTTCACATTTGGTTAACTTGTTTAACCACCAATTTTCTTGTAGTAAGAAATTTGAAAAGTTAACAATTGACTTATATAGAGTTGTCCAACTTTATGATGAATCCCTTATGGATTTTGTTACGAGGTTTGGCATGGAAACCCTAGAAATCTCTAATCTTGATCTGGCTACTGCTGTTGAAGCATTCAAGATGGGACTTCAGAGGGGCTCCCCCTTTTATGACGATCTTGTGATGACTCCATGCAGGACTTTAGATAAAGTCAGAAAAAGGGCACTCAGATTTATAAGGCTAGAGGATGACAAGAAGATCCAAGAACGGTTAGGAGCTCCAACAAAAAAAGAGTCACCTAACCAGAAACAAGGATCCTCATTCAGAAACAACAACTCAAAGCCGTACGCCAAGTTCAACAACCAAAACGTCCGGGCAGTTGAAGAAGGAAATGATGATGCAGACTACCTAAGTATTTCCGAGTATTGCTTCTCTGTTGATACTCATGGCTTAGTTTGTGCTATGAAGGATCTTGGATAGAGAGCAAGGTGGCCCCGGAAAAACGAGAAGTCAATGACCTTCAAAGATAAATCCAAATGGTGTGCATTCCATGAGGATTTTAGCCATATGACTGATGATTGCATTGGTTTAAGGAGGGAAATTGGATACCTCCTGAGCAAGGGACATTTCAAGGAGTTCTTGGGAAGAAATAAGTCTAGGATCCAGGATCCTGAAGATGTCCCGCAGAAAGCAATTCAGCCCCCACCAGCCGCGCAAGTAATTAACTTCATCTCTAGGGGCTCAGATATATGTGGAAATTCCTTCTCCTCGGCCAAAAGGCATGTTAAAGAAACAAAGTTGGAGAATGGGGAGCGACCAGTCATCTCCACTACTTTAACAACTGATAAGAGAATCTTCTTTGACGAATAAGATAAATCAAGCATCCTGGATCCTCATCATGATAGTTTGATTGTAACTATTTTTATTGCTAACCATTACGTTGCCAAGATCCTTGTCGACGGATGGAGTTCAGTCAACATAATACAATATGATGTGCTCCAGAAGATGAACATCCGAGAATCAGAAATTGTTCCCCGAACATCCATGCTTGTGGTTTTCTGTGGTGAAACCTGTCTGGTCCCTGATTTCAGCTGGATCTTACTTAATCATGTCATAACTCACACAAATAGAAGTGTAGACAAGCGAGTTAATGACGGGTTGCTATATTTAGAAAGAAGACCGTTTGTTAAAGGCGGAATCAATAACAAACATACGGTTGCTTAATTAGTATTCAAAGGTAACCAACACAAACAAGATTCACTCAAAAGATTTCCATTCATATAATATTCATTAGGGTTTCTTTAAGGAGGGTTTTTCCGTACGTATCCTAGGACAGCCGTCACTTTCAAGAAAATATTATTTCTTATCAAAGAGTGTAAAGGCTTAATCCGTAGCTGATCCGTAGGAGGCGTGCCCTAAAACATCCTATTTATAGGCCTGCCAACCTAGGTCAGCTGTCATTCCATCTAGAAACCCCAAACATTAATACATATTCAAATTACATAATCACAAAATAATCTAAGTGTAGAACAAGTCTTCCGGGTAGGCTTTACATTAATCTTCATTCTCCGAGTACGCTGTGTACTCTACCATCCTTCAGGACTTGGTAACATAGAAGTGTGCTCGGATCAGTTTCCGGGTAGACTTTACTTGAAGAGTATTTTACCAAGTAAAATACTCACCGGGTAGACTTCAGTCTTCTTGACTTTGCCAGACTTTGCCCGACAAACCCTTACGAGCAACCTTGTTCTTCAATGGTCCAATTCAACTCTTTGCTATAAAATAACTTATTAGCAAAGTGTACTCGGGAGTACTGTTCCTTGCTTGAGTTGAACCTTGCCCGACATTACTTAATGATATTCCATTCAATCATCAAGCTTGCTTGGACCACTATTATTAATGAATACCTTGCCCGGTCTTCCAATCACTTGGCTTTATGGACTTGGTTAGTCGAAAGCTTACACGGAAGTGAACCTTACTTGGCTATGAAGAACAGACTTTCTTGATAAAGTGAACCTTGCTCGGATTTACATAAACTAGTGAACCTTTCCCGGCAATGCACTAATTTGCAAACCTTGCTCGGATATCCACTAAAGAAGACTACGTGAAGATAACCTTGCCCGATAGACAAAATATCGTACCCGGCTAAGTAAAAGCTTGCTCGGAGGTCTAAGATGTGCCCGGATCCATACTTAGCGAATTCTGAGGAGGTTGAGAAGATTCCAATCTTCCATATACTTCATTTTGGTCAAATCTTTGACTCAACAAAACCAAGAAAACAATGGGGGACATCGAACTCCCGATATACATTGAAGGGTTAAACTCTTACAAAAATTGTGTGTTATTGATAATTCGCATTGTGGCAATGTTATTCTTGGCAGGCCATGGTTACACAGAATGAAGGCTATAGCCTCTACTTATCACCAATGTTTCAAACTACCAACTCCTTGGGGAGTAGTAAGAATAGATGCTTACCAAGTGGAAGCTAAGAATTATTATTCTTCGTCCATGAAGCCAACAACCAAACAAACGATAGCATAGCAATTACAGCAACATCCTAGGAATGTGCTGGAAGCTCGAGAACGAGACATAAAAGAAGTATCCTTGGATCCCAAGGATCCAGACATGAAAGTTTTCCTAGGATCCAGTATCCCTAATGAAATTGAGGAGGATATAGTATCCTTCCTAAAGCGACGAAAATCCACATTTTCCTTCAGACATTCAGACATGACAGGTATTTCAAAGGAGGAAATTAC
Organism: Bidens hawaiensis; assembly: GCF_021521415.1. Classification (NCBI taxonomy): domain Eukaryota; kingdom Viridiplantae; phylum Streptophyta; class Magnoliopsida; order Asterales; family Asteraceae; genus Bidens; species Bidens hawaiensis. The sequence continues at coordinate 518,378 of NW_027492357.1, read as the reverse complement.
ACATAAGTTGGGCCTTGATTATTCTATTAAATCGGCCCATCAGAAGAGAAGGAAATTCGCTCCTGGGAAGAACACAATCATACAAGAAGAAGTTGAAAAACTTCTTAAGGCCGGTATGATCAGAGAGGTTAAGTATCCTCAATGGTTGGCTAATGTGGTGGTTGTTTCTTAAGGCATGCCCCAAGGATCCTTTCCCGTTACCACATATAGACTCCATGGTGGATGCAACGGCAGGACATGAGATGATTACCTTTATGGATGCTTCCTTTGGATTTCAACAAATTCAAATGGAACCATCTGATCAAGAGGATATATCATTCATGACTCCTACCGGCATATACTGATATATTGCTATGCCATTTGGACTAAGAAATGCAGGGGCAACATATCAAAGATTGGTCAACATGATGTTCAAGGACCAATTAGGCAAAACCATTGAAGTCTACATAAATGACATGGTAGTGAAGTCGAAAAAGCTTAGGATCACCTCATAGATCTTGAAGAAGCATTCAATATCCTGGATCAGTACAATATGAAACTGCACTCGTCAAAATGCCATTTTGGTTTTAAGGCACGGAAGTTTCTAGGATACATGGTGACCAAAAGGGGAGTAGAAGCAAGCCCTGAACATATTGAAGCCATCATCAATTTAAAGTCTCCTGTGAATGCTAAAGATGTCCAAAAACTGACGGGAAGAATAGCTGCTCTCAACAGATTCATTTCCAGATCCTCAGAGAAGTGTAAAGACTTCTATGATATCTTAAGGAAGAATAAAAAGTTTGAATGGACTCAAAGGCATGAGGATGCACTAAAAGCTCTTAAGGATTATCTATCATCAGCGCCTACTTTGATGAAGCCAATAGATGGTGAGCCGTTGTCCCTAAACTTAGCCGTGTCGGGCAACACAGTCAGTGTTGTTCTAGCCAAGGATCATGAAGGACAACAACACCCGGTATATTTTGTAGGTAAAAGCCTATTAGATGCAGAAGTCGGGTATTCTCACATTGAAAAATTAATTCTTGCTTTGATATGGCCTCAACCAAGTTGAGACATTATTTTGAAACACATACTATTATTTTGAGAACTAATTATCATGTTAAGAATATGCTTAGATAGCCAGAATTATCAGGAAGGATGGCCAAATGGGCTGTGAAACTAAGTGCATATGATATTCAGTATAAGACCAAAACAGCCATTAAGTCACAAGCGCTCGCAGACTTTGTGGTTGATTTCAGTAGTGACATGCAAGAGGAAGCGGATTTGGAAGTTCAGCAACTGGAAGAAACCAAGGATCCTTGGATCCTCTTTACTGATGGAGCATCCAACGTAAGAGGAACAGGATTGGGTATTCTACTGAAATCGCCACCGGGGGACATAATACCCCAGTCCATTGCATGTGCATTCCAAGCCACCAACAATGAGGCAGAATATGATGCACTTATCGCAGGTTTTCTTTTAGCCAAACAGATGAGGATAACATCATTTCATTGGCTTTCTTTATCATTCATCTTGTATGGTTTTTGCATCCAAATCATTTACCAACCGCTTATCAGATTTTTTAAGTTACAGGTTCAGCAGCGGGAACTATTAATTCAGGTTCAGGAAATTGTTCAGGAACTTGGTCAGAGGTTTTGGGTTGTTGAAATTTTTAGATAACAATTTCTAAAACATTTTCAGCTTCTTAGGCTTGTTGCAGCCTCAACAATCCTTCAATTACTTCTTGTTCCACCTCCCCTTTGTATTCTTCTAATTTATTTCTCAATTCACACTCTTCGAACAAAATCCTTTGTTCCTCCATCTCCTTTCAGTCAAATATGTGTTAAGCATATCCCTTTGAATCCACTCTCCAACAATTTTATCATGCCTCTTGATCCTCTTCTCTACTGATTTATAAACAAAAAGTAGTCCGTCACTGGATTCAATTTTATTTTGTTTCAAGGGTTGCAACTGGCCCTCATGTTCAGCAAGCCCTTGATTCTTTTCTTTAATATTCTATATCTTCCAGTCTTGATGGACCTACTTCCCTCACCACAGTGGGTGAGAATTCATCAATCTCCTTCATTAACTACTCTAATTCATCATCAACTTCTTTCTCTTCCTCTACCACAATTAATGATTCAATGTTGTCAAAATCTCCATATATTATTTCAAGGTCAGAATCATTTTGAATTTTATCATTATCATCTCTAGTCTTCACAACCTCATTACCTAAATTTTTAGTCACATTCTCAACTACATTCTCCACAATCATATCATCATTCACCTCATCTTCATCATTCATTTCTACTTCATCCTCCTGCTCATTCACATCATCATCAATGTTCATATCAACAGCATTGTCTGTCTCAACCTCATTATTATGTACATTCTCATTCACTTCAGCCTCATTCTCATCAACAATATTTTCTGTTTCATCAACAATCTCTTCAGCCCTCTAACCTACATTATAATCATGAACAACATCATCAGAGACATCAGCATCATATCCTGCCTCATCTTCCCTAGTCTTCTCTTCTTCCTCCTTACTCCCATATAAGTTTCTAAGATTTTCAACACATCATCTTCATCAATACCAGAAACAGGTAAATTCTCCCCCTGTTTTGGTATATCTGAGGTCTTCTCAACCTCATTCACCAGGGTTTGAAATTTTTGAAGAGCCTGTTCTAATTGAGATTCAAGATCAGTGTTTCTTTTCTGCAATTTTCATTCTCCTTTTTCAAATCACAGTTTCAATCAAGATATCCATATGTCTATCAAGTAGTCTCATTCTTTCATCAGAGGATGAAGAGCTTATTAGGGAAAAGTAAAGGGATCGGGTGATTGGGTTGGTCGAGTGGTGTGAGGTGGGCTTTCAATGATGTTTTCACTTATGCTTGGCAATGGATTTCTGGTTTGAATGATGGGAATATGAGTTTTGGAAATTGTGAAGAAAGGTGTATGTTGTTGGTTAATGTTTATGGTATGTGTTGGTGATTGGTTAGGTGTGTTGGGTTGGTTTATAAGGTGGGATGGAATGAATTCTGGTATATAAGGTTCTGGATCAGGGTAGGTTTGGGATTGAGAGTGGGTTTGAGTATCAGTGTCTGATTGGGTTTGGGTATGTGATTGGATTTGGGTTTGTGGGGAAGTAAGTGGTGATGGAATGAATGTATTGGTTATGAATTTGGTCTAGGTGAGATAGTGAAGGGATGTATGGCTCATGAGTATAGTCTTGGGGTGGTGATTGATTTTGACGTTAAGTTGGTGGTGTAGAAACAATGTTGTCTAAGTTCATATCATCTTGATTTTCATTATTGTATGTATCCTCCTGAACTTAAGTTATAATTTCATTCACAAGTGCATTCACAATATCATGAACGTTCTCATTCTCAACCTCTCTCTCACCTTCTCCTTCAACAATAATATTATCTCATTCATGTCCATCATCTCCCCCATCATCATTATCATATAAATCTGTCTCATCATCTTCCTCACCATCATTACTCTCCTTATCACTGGTCACCCTTGGTGACTCAGGAACCTCCATAATTTCCACTTCATTGTCATCTAGCCATGGTAGAATATCGTATTCCACCTCAGGATTAAAGTGACTAGTTGGACCCAATCTGTTGATTCTTCTAAATACATTTGGCTCTTGAAGAACATGTGTAATCCCTGATGTTGGAAGGCCAGGAGACAGAATACTAAAGATAATCTGAAGGAATCTTGGATACATCAGGAAACGGTCCTTCTCCAGCTTTCTCAAATTGACTACCAGCCCTTCGAAGATCATTCTCGAAAATTTGAATTGCTGATTGTAAACAACAGCAACAGTTGATGTGGATATTTCCCTGCTCATAAGGGTCCATGATCTCCTTCGAGGTGTAAACCCTTGAATTATATGGTGAATCAGAAACCTGTATAAAACTGGGAACAATCCCTTTTGAAATTGGCCTTCGTATACATCCCTTGATACCCCATTGTTTCTTGGAAGATCCTCAACAATATATGGGTAGTGTATGACAGTTGGACATCCAAATTATCATGAAGTTGAAGGCTTGCCCTTGTCAAATTCTCTGTGATTTCAACTTCCCTTCCTGCTATCGTGGCCACAATCCGGCGACCATTGATATCATCTGATCGACAGAAATCAAGATGATGATTTCTGTATATCACCGGGCTTTCAGTTAGAGAAAAATAGATATTGGAGCAAACTAACCACTGACTCATCAGCTCCACAGGCTTGTTCTCCTCCGTAATTTGGAGAAAGGCGCACATATTGTGCTTTGGCTCGAAAGGATATACCATTTATTTTCTTCGAATAATTAATAACCGAGTTAGAATTAAGTGGATGACTAATTATGGGTAGGAATCAAGAGCAACGATTGAGATTCTTAGGTTACAAGCAAGTGAATAATAATGTAAGAGAGAGAGAGGGAAAAAGTGAAAATGAAAAATTTTTCTAAGTCCTTTTATAGTGTACCTTTGTGTATTTGAAAGTGAGTTTTAAATAATTTTTTCATTTAGTACAAGAATACTGCCAAAAACCTGGATTTTAAACATTGAAGCACAAAGCTTGCTCGATAATGTGTATTTTCAAAAGTTTGCTCGTCCCCAAATTTTTCTCATGTTTTAAAGTTATTTGAAATAAACTAACTAAATAAAATGAAAGAACCTTAACAGAATATACAAGATTGCTCGAGAAACTAATCACAAGTTTCAACTAAATCACCCAAGTTTACTTGAAATACTTATTCAAACATATTTAGACACATTTATATAACACATTCATCAAGTATGCTCGAGTGAGATGATCTTCTAATAAAACAACCAAGTTTACACGAAAGTACATAATCATCAAAGTTTACTCAAAAATGCATGATTAGACATATTTATAACAAAGAAGTATCAAGTATGCTCAAATTAGTTAACACTTCAAATAAAAACACTTAAGTTTACTCGAAACTCGAAAGTGTAAAAGCATCAAAGTTTACTCGAAATTACATATGTAGACATATTCAAAGTGAAAATGCAACACTTTTTGACTTAAACCTTACGGTAAAAAAATTTCTCATTCAGGTTCAAAGTTTAAGAGCAAATGGTGTATTAAGAGATCAAATTTCAGTTTAATCAATTTAAATCCTTTTCTCTTTTATGAAAAGATCTCAACATGGATCATATTGATTAAGTCACCTTTCAAAACTTCATTCTCAACATTATTCTGACACATTAGGCAGGTTAACAGCAGGTAATTACTTAGCATGAATTTCATTTCTTTGGTGATATGCTTAAGGTTCAATTAGATGCATAATATATAAATGGATAACACTTATTGCACTATGTTGTTCCATATCTCTTCTCAATATTTATTTGGTTTTCTCTAGACACCCCAAATTGACTTCAACCCCCTGATATTTGGTCAAAATATTTTTATGACAAAACATTTATAAAATTTCTTTGATATCCAACTTTTCAAACATTTGAAGTTGAACGTTGGACTTACTTGCCACGCAATATAGACATACAGGCCTTTCATTCAAGGTTTTAAGGACTTAATTTGATGCCCCCACCTCTGAAGTTCTAGTTAAAACCTTCATGTTTGTAGTTTTATCAACCTTTTGTTGATATATAATCTATTTGCTCAAATTTGTTCTTTGTCATGTATATAAATTGTTTCATTTTGGGTGACCAAGTACCAGCAGGCTTGTGTATGATTGGGTAATTACTTTTCTACCTATCATTCGGAGAGATGTATCTTGAAACATGCATATTTCAACAATGTATCTCCACATTAAGTTTAACATATCCATTATGTTTATATCACCTCAGATTTTACACATTATGGAAAACTACCATACACATCAATGACTGCATTAATAGTTTTTTTAGCCTATTAAATCCATATGACTGGTATGAATAATCAATCTACTATCATTTCCCAAAAGGTTGGATCAATTTTCATTGAAAAAACCTTTGAAGCTTATATAAAGCTTGAACTGAATAATTTTATCATTTCTCAACACCATTAACTTGCTCAGTTTGTCAAAAATGATTTACTTTGAAAAACTTCTTTGAAAAAAATGTTCATTTGAGCACACAAGTTTAAAAGTCAAACCATAATTTTCACATAAGCAATCAATAACATATTCAAGAATAACCATAAGTGAATGGTACGCATTAACACAATTTAGACTAACATAAAGTTCTGACCAATATAAATTACGCAAAGTCTATCCTGTCCTAAGCACGTTATCATTTCAAATTATTCACTCACAAGCAGGATATCAGATAAGCATGCAGATTCATCATTTCAAAGTAGATGTAGACACACCTATCTAGACATCATGACTTGTTGAGTCAAACAATTGACCAAAGGGAAAGATTGTTGAGTCAAAGATTTGACCAAAATGAAGTACATGGAAGATTGGAATCTTCTCCACCTCCTCAGAATTCGCTAAGTATGGATCCGGGCACACCTTAGACTTCCGAGCAAGCTTTTACTTAGCCGGGTACGATATTTTGTCTATCGGGCAAGGTTTACTTCAAGTAGTCTTCTTTAGTGGATATCCGAGCAGGGTTTGCAAATTAGTGCATTGCCGGGCAAGGTTCACTAGTTTATGTAGATCCAGGCAAGGTTCACTTTGTCAAGCAAGTCTGTTCTTCATAGTCAAGTAAGGTTCTCTTCCGAGTAAGCTTTTGGCTAACCAAGTATATGAGGCCAAGTGATTGGAAGACCGGGCAAGGTATTCTTTAATAATTATGGTTCGAGCAAGCTTGATGTATAAATGGAATATCTCTAAGTAACATCGGGCAAGGTTCAACTCAGGCCAGGAACAGTACTGCCGAGTACACTTTGCTAATAAGTTATTGTATAGCAATGAGTTGAATGGACCATCGAAGAACAAGGTTGCTCGTAAGGGTTTGTCGGGCAAAGTCTGGCAAAGTCAAGAAAACTGAAGTCTACCCGGTGATTATTTTACTTGGTAAAATTCTCTTCAAGTAAAGTCTACCCGGAAACTGATCCCGAGCACACTTCTATGTGACCAAGTCTAAGGCAGGCAGAGCACATAGTCTACTCGGAGAAGTTTACTTATCCATAGCCTACCCGGAAGACTTGTTTTACACTTAGAATATTTTCTGATTATGTAATTTGAATATGTATGTATGTTTGGGGTTTCTAGAAGAAGAGAGGGCACGCCGCCTACGGAAGAAGAGAGGCCTAAGAACAGACACACACACAACACATGGAAAAAGGAATTTATTAAGAGAGAATACTGTGTGTGACGGCTGTCTTAGTACGGAAAAACCTTCAAGAAACCCTAAATCGATTATCCACTATGTATGATTGATATTATATAAATGGAAATCTTTTGAGTGAATCTAGTTTGTGTTATCTATCATTGAATACTTATTAAGCAACCGAATGTTTGGTATTGATTTCGCATTTAACAAACGGATATCTTTCTAAATATAGCAACCCGTCATTAACTCCCTTGTCAACACATCAATCTGTGTGAGTTATGAAATGATTAAGTAAGATCCAGCTGAAATCGAGGGACCTGACAAATGGTATCAGAGCTTATTACTGCTATTTTAGAAAGATTGTTGCTGACTGTAGATTTGAAGAAGAATGACGTAAGCAAACCACTGTTCCATTGATTTGTGACGTCAGTAGCTTTGTTCCTCATTTTTCTTCCAGATCTACAATCATTTGGTTTTTTCTCTTCCTTGTTTTATTTAAAGTTTAATATTTATATTTATATCTTGTTCTTATCGAATCAGACACCTCAGATCTGAACAATCGAGTCTCAGATCTGAATATTTTTGAAACTCTGTTTTTATTAAGAAATTACTTTTATTTTCACAAAAATGTCTGGTTACGAGGAACAAGTGGTGTCTACTAACAAGATTCCTAGATTGTATGGACAGAAAAATTTCACAAAATGGAAGGTTTTGTTTGAAGCAGCCGTTTGCTACAATGATGTTGATATGTGGAACTCCATCAAGAATGGTCCACAAGGAGAAGTTGCAGAATGTGCAAATACAGCTGCAACTGCTGTTGTAAGAGAAAGAATGAGAAAGGTTGATGACAAGTCTTTAGCTATGTTGAAGCTAGGTCTGTCTTGGGAAATACTCACCAAGGTTGCACATCATCCCAATTCCAAGGCAATGTATGATGCAATACTTGAAATGTTTGAGGGAAATGTTGAAGTCAAGAACATCAAGAAGCAGAGATTGAAGCAACAGTTAGAAAGACTCAAGTATAAAGAAGGAGAAAGGTTGAAATCAATTCTAGAGAGGTTTCTGGGAATTATGAATGAGCTCAGAACCACAGACTATGTCATGACTGATTTTGATCTCAACACCAAGCTGCTGAACTCTATGCCAAAGGAATGGTATACTGCCTGCAAGTTCATTCTTACAAAGCATAACTTCAATGAGCTAAAAGTAGATGATGTAGTGTGTTTTCTTCAAGCTGCAGAAATAGAGATGATAGAAAATGAAATGATTAAGGAGGAAAGACCCTGCTTCAATGTTTCAAATGCATTGATTGCACCTATGGGTAATTTGACTACCAAGAATCAACAGCAAATTCCTATCATTGAAGAACCTGTTGAACTCAATTCTAATACTCTAAAATCATTTGTTGGTGTTAGCACAAGTAATCAAGGAAATCAGCAAAGATTCAATGTGCAGCTGATTGATGACACTGATTCTGCCTCTATGGCAAGTGGGAATGTTCCTCACACTGGTGGTGGACATGGTCAAAGCAGTGATACACAGGCTTTGCTTTCAATGTTCACTGAGTTATATAATGCATTTGTTGCAAAGAATTTAATCCACACAAGTGTAGTGCAAGATGATCTTGAGCAGATAGATGCTGATGATTTGGAAAACATGGATTTGAAGTGGCAAGCTGCCATGTTAGCATTGAGAAGTAAGAGGTTGTATAATAGAACTGGTAGATCTTTGGTTTCTGGTCCTAATGAAATGATTGGTTGACAAGTCAAAGGCAATCTGCTACAATTGCCAACAGCCAGAACATTTTGCAAGAGAATGCAACCTGCCAAGGAACTATCAGATGAATCAATTCCAGAATCCACAACCAAGAGGTCAGCAGCAATACCAGCAAAATCAGCAAAGAAATAACAACCAAAACTTCAACAACAACTTCAATCCCAACTTCAACAAATTTCAGCTTCAAATGAATAATCTTAATCAAAGTGTGCAACAGAATCAAGGTTTTCAAATGAACAACAATCAAAACCTTCAAGCAGTTCAAAATGTTCCAAACAACACTGTTCCAGTCAACCAAAATCAACCAAGAAATAAGGAGATGTGGCAGTGACTACACAACATGAAGGTAACTTTGATTGGAGCAATCATGAAGAAGACATTGCAGATGATATCAAGAGGGCAAATGTAGCATTCATGGCCATAATAGAGAAAGAAACGGGATCAACTTCTCAGGAACAGTCCACTCCTATGAATGACATATGGTACATGGATAGTGGATGTTCTAGGTACCTGACATGTGACAAGAGATCTCTTGTCAATTATGAAGAAAAGTATGAAGGTCCAGTAACTTTTGGGAGTGATGAGAATGGTGGAAAGATTGTTGGAAAAGGAATCTTAACAAATGGGAAAGTCTCATTTGATAATGTATTTCATGTTGAAGGTCTTCGGTACAATCTGCTGAGTATATCACAAATGTGTGATAAGGGATACAAAGTCAGTTTTGATGATTCACATTATTTCAATCTAAAACCTGAGTTTGTGATTCCACCTGAAATGATTATGATGATGGCACCAAGAAATGGTAACTTGTATGAATTGAATATGAAAGAAGCGATTTCAAGAGGAGGTGCATGTTTTGTTTCAAGAGGAGGTGCATGCATGTTGTGAACTTGAAGAACATGAACAGACTTGTTAAAGGTGAGCATGTCATAGGCTTACCCACAAGAGAATTTAAATTGGAAGATCACTGTAGTTCATGCCAAAAAGGAAAACAATACAAATCTACTCATAAGCCAAAGCTCATTAACTCAATTGATCAAGTACTTGAATTACTTCACATGGATCTTTTTGATCCTGTAAGCGTACCAAGTATAGGGAAGAAAAGATATTGTCTTGTGGACTATTCAAGATACACTTGGGTTTATTTCCTAAGTACCAAGGATGAGACTGCAAAGTTGATTAAAGGTTGTGTAACAATGATTGAGAACAAGTTGAATAAGAAAGTCAAGATGATGAGAAGTGACAATGGCACTGAGTTCAAGAATGGAGTTATGCAAGAATTCTGTGCAGAAAAAGGTATACTACAACAATTCTTGTTAGTGCACGGTTTTGCGTCTAGAGTCTTTGTATTTATCGTTAACGTTATTGTTTATTAATTAATGTAATAATTAATGTTTATTATTATCTAGTTTGCTAAGTTAAAGGCTAGTTCGCTAGGGGATGTTAGCGAACTAGCCAAGTAATGTATTCCCTCCTGATTTGTTAGGGGATGTTAACAAATCAGGGGGTGTTTCGCTATGATAATGTATGTAACGAAGGAGAGGCTGGTTCGCTAGGGGATGTTAGCGAACCAGATCACCTTCTGTATATAGTGAACTACTGTTCACTTTTAATATAAGTTTTGAAAAAGTTTTTGAAAAAGTTTTTGAGATGTTTTGAGCTAATTAACGAACTGCTGTTCAATCTCTCTCTCAAGCTTCACCTAATGTTATACAAATGTTACTGATAATATATTGATAATATATACATATATACAACACTGAATCGATGTTAATTATGAGCTAGATCTAGTACTAATCGGATATTCACAGATCTGAGATCTGTTATTGTTATTGATTGGTATTCCGGGATCCAACAAGTGGTATCAGAGCTGTTGGTGCTCGATTTACACTTGATTTGGTGTTTCAATTGTTATTGTTATTAAGTTTTTCTGTTTTATAGTTTTTGAATCAATTTGTGTTTGAATTGGTTAAATTATGGATAGATTGGATTGAGTTTGTGTTGTTTAAGGTATTGGATAGATGTGGATTAGAGGAATTGAGGTTTGATTTGGATTTGAGTGGTTTGTTATTGATTTCGGTTTAAGTCTGAAACAGGGTTGTGTTTTGGTCAAAATTGGTTTGGCTATTGAGGTTAATCGGTTACGAGATAATGTGTATTGGATTCGGAATTTGATTACGAGAAGATTGATAGGTTGATTGTACGATTTGGTTGAGTAACGAGGTTGTATTACGAATTTGTTATTGTTGGGTTTCTGGGTTTGATCTTCAAAATTTCTGGAAAAATTGTTTGAAGATTTGAAGATTTGAAGATGAACGTAATTCGCTATCATCTGTATGGTGATTCGTTATATGTTTATCTGTGATTCGTTATCAATTTTGTTACTTCGCTACCTAGTTCGTTAATCAATTCGTGTGAGTTATTGGTTCGCGTTATCTAGTTCGTTAACTAGATTAACTGATTCGTGTGACACGCGTCCACGTTGGGAATTGTGTCATAACAACCTTTGCCACGTTACATAAGGTGTCAGAGTTTGTTACAAACGGTTGTAACAACCTGATTCGTTATAGTGTGATTCGCTAATCCACTGTAGCTGATTCACTAAGCATTCCTTAGTGATTCGCTAAGTTTATTTTGGTCAATTCGTTTGGTCAATTCGTTAAGTTGACTTGGTCAATTCATTAAGTTGATTCGTTAAGTTGATTTGTGATTCGCTAAACTAATCCTTTGTGATTCATTTGGTCAATTCGTTAAGTTGACTTGGTCAATTCGTTTGGTCAATTCGTTAAATTGACTTGTGATTTGCTAAACCTTCATCTCATTCGTTATCTGTTTCGCCATTTGGTTGATTCGTTAACCTTATTTGTGATTCGTTAACTCTCAATCTTAACCTTGTTAAGAGTTGATTCGTTAAACACTGTTCATAGTTCGCTATAACTGTTCTCAGTTCGCTATAATAGTTCACAATTCGTTACCCAGTTCGTTAAACCTAGTTCTTTAAACTTGTTTAATTTTCAAAGATGGCTTGTATGTATGCATTAGCGTCTCAAAACATGTTGATGCAACAGATGTTGCAACTTGATACCGAGATAGGTTCACATTCTAAATGTCCAAGATTGATGAAGTTCAATGACTTTGCCAAGTGGGAAACTCGGTTTCGTGCACATTTGGGATTTGTTCATCCTGATTGCTCTTACTGTCTTGATGAAGTTTATGTGGCACCAATGATTGGTGATGATACTATTGGATATACACCTAAAGCTGTTTCTCAATATTCACAAGAAGAAAAGAAAGCTTTAGAAATCGAGATAAAAGCCTATTCTACTCTGACTATGGCATTACCAGGAAATATCTTTCATCAAGTTGGTAGTATCAAGAGATGTGCGTCTTTATTTCAACATCTGCGTATGAGAAGCATGGGAAACACAGCTGAGAGTAAGAAAGTGATGCTCAAGTTTCAGTTTCGAAACTTTAATTTATTGAAGGGAGAAACAGTTGAAGATATGACTGCTAGATTTAGTCATTTAATTGCTGAAATGGACAAGATGAAAATGGAAATTTCTGAAGCTAGAGAATACGATCTTAAGTGTCAAAAATCCTCCAAAGAAAATCAAGATCCAGCTTTCTATGGTGGAAGTATGCCTCTTAGTTCAACGATCTCTCCAATCACTGCTTTTCTTACTCATGCTGCAAGTGAAAAAAAATCAACTATGTTTAATGATCCAAAAGTTTGTTTCTACTCTGCTGGTAATTCGGGTGATTCTGGAAGTTCAACTAATACAAATCCATTTGCTACACCACCTAGTGTTAATATGAAGGAAGCTGAGCAAAACTTTGCTTTTCTGACAGCTTTTATGTCTTCATATGAAAACTTAGTGAGTAGTAAGATTGCCACAAGTGATTTAACAGATGAGGACTATGATCAGATAGATCCAGATGATCTAGAAATCATGGATTTAAAATGGAACATGGCTATGATCGTTCGTAAAGTTAAAGATTCATACAGAGAACTGGAAAAGATCTTCCAGCTTTAAACAAGAAGTTGGGTTTTGACAAATTAAAAGTAAAGTGTTATAATTGTTAAGAATTTGGGCATTTCGCAAAGGAATATGACCAACCAAGAAAAGAATACACTGGTTCTCGTGGTCAAAATCAAAATGCTTCTACACCACGAGGAAGTGATGCTGAAAAGAAATCATCTTCTTCTACAACACAAGCAATGTTAGCAGATGGAACTGATTGATCACAACGGTTAATATGCAATGATGTTCAAGCAAATTTGGCTATGTTTGGATTACATAATGATTGTCAAGATGCAACTGCTAGTGAGATGTCTTCCGATAATGATTATGGATCTGATTCTGACGACTCTTGCGACAAGTCTTCCAAATCAATATTTGCTTGCATGGCGAAGATCAATGAGGTTAGTAACTCTATTTCTGCTACTTCATTTGTTAAAGCATTATGTGTTGACTGTGAATCTAACAAATCTAAGTTAGAAGCATTGAAAAATAAAAATGATAGTCTAATAAGAGAAATTGCTTCTCTTAAGGATACTTATCGACAATCTCTTGATTCTCAAAGGAGATCTCGAGAAAAGATTGAAGCATTGTCGACAAGTAATCATGATCTCAAGGCTGAGTTATCTGTGAAGATGACAATTAATGAACAAAAATTTCAAGAGATTTTGAAACATCGTTCAAAGATAACTGAGCTTGAGAATGAGGTTCTTGAGTTGAAGAACAAGTTGGGTAAATTTCGAAACTCTTCGTTTTTGTTAAATGAAATCATTGAGGTATCTGGAAAACAAAAAGATTCCAAGAAGGGTATTGGTTTTGTTGAAATTCCACCACCTTTCCATAATGATTATAAAATTAATCCTTTTGCAAGAAAAAAAGAGGATTTGATTCAAAAAGATTCTGTGAATTCTGAAAAACCAAATTTGGTTAAACCTGAAATTGTTAAACCCCAAGTTGCTCCTCAAAAACCTCATGTGGAAAGTAAAAAGATCTTTGTTGAAAATGTTGACAAAGTGATTATTGAGAATGTGTTTGAACCTGAGATAATACACAAGAATAAGAACATTCCTAGTTCTAATCATATTCTTTGCGAACCTTCGAGTTTGAGGAAGCTGTGTATGGTTCATTCAAATCTCAAGTGAAAAAGGAAGAAACTGTGAAAACCAAACCAGTGAAGGCAAAGATTCAGTTAAACCAAAGATTTCTGACGAGGACTTAATACATTTCATTAATCCTCCGAGTTCTAAGTCTTCATCGGCTAGAGTTTTTAAGTTAAAAGGAATAGACACGATGTTCACAGAAAAAGATATTCCAATAATTATCATCAAACCTGAACTTATTGAGAGTGTTTTTGTCAATGAAACTTCAAAAATTCAAGAACTTGAACGTGTGTATGCTCAAACAAAAACATCAGTTCAATCTGACCCATTGACGAAGGCAAAAATATTTTTAAAACAAGCTAAGAAAATTAACTTTGTGAAGTCAACTGGGACAGATACACTAAAAATTTTTTCGAACAGTTCTAATTTAGATTTTTATTTAAAGAAGAAATCTGAATTATCTGATGAGTTTGCTAAGAGCATGACTAAAAATGTGAGTCATCATCAAACTTCTGGGTCATTCATTCCAAATACCTTGCCACAACATCGTGTAGTAATGCGAGGTTGTTTCTTATGCGGTCAACAGGGTCATGTTGTGAGGAATTGTAGTCAGCAGAACTATCAGAATCTTCATCCTTTTATCAAGGACCATTCCAAACCGGTTCCTGTGGTAAAGGAGATTTTGAAACGACCTTGTCGTATGCTGATGATACTCATATTTTGTTCTCTAATGTGAATCCTCGGAAGGTTCTTCATGTCAATGAGACACATGGTCAAGTGAAACCAAAATTCGTTCCAACTGAACCCATATGTCAGAACAAGAATTTAAACATTGTTCAGGCAGCTTACTTAAGACGAAAGTCTAGGAAGCCGGTAACTTATTCACAAGTGGCTGAACAACAGTTGAAATCTGTTAAAGTTAATGATCAAATAGAAAACCAAAATGTGCCCAAGACTGAGGCCTGGGCTGCCTTTTTGAACTAATCACTTTTGTTTGTGTCTAGGGTTCATCCAAGACCATCTCTGGTGAAAACTGGATCATGTATAGCGGATGTTCTCGTCATATCACTGGGAATCTCGACCTATTAACCAACGTAAGAAATATTCAAGGGGGTTATGTAGCGTTTGCAGGGAATTCTGGGGGCATGATCACACAAGAGGGTGAAGTTTCAAATGGTCACATTACGTTTGAGAAAGTGAATTATTGCGACAAAGTTGATCATAACTTATTGAGTGTATCGCAGATTTGTGATAAAAAGTACACTACGATATTTACTGACAAAGAATGTCTTATCTTGAAACCGGGTTATGTTATTCCTGAGGACATGGTTGTCATGCGATCACCACGATCAAATGATATTTATGTCTTAAATATGAGTTCTAAGGTATCCACATCGATCAAAACATGTTTTGTCTCGAAAGCAACCGAGAAAGACTCGATTCTATGGCATCGTAGAATGGGTCACATACATGTCAGAAAGATGAATTATTTAATGGCAAATGACTTAGTTGAGGGTGTCTCGTTAAAGAATTTTAAGTTATCCGATCACTGCGTTGCATGCAAAAAGGGCAAGTAGAAGAAGAAGACACATCCCTCTAAGTTATTGAATTCCATTGATACTCCTCTTGAACGACTTCATATGGATTTGTTTGGTCCAGTGAATCGTGCGAGTATTTCTGGAGACTGGTATTGTCTTGTCATGACTGATGATTATTCAAGATACTATTGGGTGTTATTTATGAGTTCGAAGGATCAAACACCGGTTTTGGTACAAAACCTTATTACTAAGATCGAATCACTGTATAAACAAAAGGTGAAAAGAATTCGAAGTGATAATGGTACTGAATTCAAAAACACTATATTGTATTTCTTTTGTATTCAAAAGGGAATTCACCGAGAATATAGTGCACCTTATGTACCTCAACAAAACGGTGTTGCTGAACGGAAAAATAGAACTCTGATTGAAGCTGCACGCACAATGCTTGCTGATTCTAAGCTTCCTATCCAATTCTGGAATGAAGCAGTAAATACAGCTTGTTATACGCTTAATCTAGTTCTAACTGTGAAACGACTCAAAAAGACAAGCTACGGGCTCTTAAATAATAGAAAACCTAATTTAAAGTACCTGGAACCATTTGGGTGTCCGTGTACAATGTTGAAGAAGGATTCGGGTAAATTTGAAGAAAAATCTATCGAAGGTTATTTTTTGGGATATGCATCTCCAAAGAAAAGGGTTTTTAATTTCACATCTAGTTGTGTTGAAGAATGGTACCATGTGGACTGTCAAAAATACATAACTCCTCCTCAAGGGAAAGGTCCAGACTGGATGTTTGACTACGATAGTTTATTTAATTCATTTATTCCTTCGACAGAACACATCGACGAAGATCTGGTTCAAGCATACTTGGAAGATCATTTGACCATTCCAAGATTTTCAAGTTCTAATGATGTTGAAGCTCAACCAGATGCTCCAACTGAAGAACCTCAAGTTGTTTCTCCAGTTGCTATTGATAATGTTTCTACTTCTTCTGATGATGATCAAGCTGAAGATCAAGTTATCGATCTTGACAGTGTTAATGTTTCATCTCCCGAGTTAGGTGAACATTACACTAACTTATTTGATAATGTTGTTGTTCCTGAGAATCCCATTCTTCGGATTCATGGATATCATCCACAGGAAAACATCATTGGCGAACTTGATGTGGGGGTTAGTACACGTCATCAAGTTGCTTCGTCAAGTGATAAGAACATATTGTGTGCTTACACTAACTTATATTCTTCGGGAATTGTAAATCTTGCTAAATTTTCCTGTTTTCTATCTCAAGTCGAGCCAACAACTCCTCGTGTGGCTTTACAAGATCCTTCTTGGGTTGAAGCTATGCAAGAAGAATTACATCAATTTGCACGTTTGGGTGTTTGGGACTTAATAGACAAACCTGTTAGAGTCAAGAATGCTATTCAGACTAAGTGGGTATTTGTAACGATTCCGACGAAACCAGGTATACCCTAACCGGTAGACAATAGTTACGTTATATTTAATGTCGGGTACATGAATTACCAAAGTAATTATACGAGAATACATGGTTCACTGTATTGATTGTACGTGAATATATAATTCATCGTATTGAATATGCGATTAATCGATCGATAGTTATTGAAACCCGAACGAATCGAGGGTTCAATTATAGACGATATCTATAATATTTAGTGATTTTACGAAGCATTAATGCTTCGGGATAAGTAAAGTACAGCACAGAAAAAGAATTTCGATTTAATGGTACGTCGGTGCGTTAAACGAAACCTTTAATACCAAACCGAGCAAGAGACGATCGATCAAGCCGAAAAAGATGCGCAATTATTAATAATATGATGTTTTAAGTTAATAAATGTCATGGTTTAAGTTTTTTTAAAGTTTTTAAATCGGTTTTATATAAATTTCATTTTTAAGCCGAAAACGACCGTTTTAGCCTCGTTTTAAGCCGAATTAAACATTTAACCGAAAAACGAACTGAACCAGATTATCCAAAACATTATCCGGATTTCCAAAATCTGAACATGTGGCTAGAAATGGAAAGCTGGGTCCCACCCCACCCCCTTGAGTTCCGATCGGATTGGGTATATACCCTTTCCATTTTTATATATATTTTTTTTAACAAACATCTCCAAGTTCTTCAATTCTCTCCACATTTCCACTCAAAAACCCGAGTTTGTAGCAAGAAAAGTAAGGTAAAAATCGAGTTATTTACGTATCCATCTTCGCTTCTTGAATTTATTTGCAAGAAAATGAGGTTTCAAGTGAAAAAGGGTGAAAACCCGAGATGAAAACCGATTCTTGCATGATCAAGTGATGTATAAGGGTTATACAAGGGATCTTGGTCCAAGAAAGGAGTTAAACGAACCAAAAACGAATTTTTACGGTTTAAACTTTAGTTTTGAAACAATAACCGAAACTATAGTGTAAGAGGCTTGATTGTGAGTGTAACTTGCTTGGTATTGTGGTATGTTGGTTGTAGGTTCTGTATTTAGTGGTAGATAAGGCGAAAAGACGAGTCTGTAGCTTGTAGTGGCGGAAAACAAAAGGTATATTCGGTTTATGTTCGGTTATGAGTGTTTTGGACAGATTGTGGACGGTTTAGAGTTAGGTCATGAAATTTTACAGAGGTGTCTGTGGCGCCCCGATTACGTTTCCGCTGCGGTTACGGGGTGTTACAGAAGTTGGTATCAGAGCCATTGGTTATAAAGAATTAGGATGTCTTTAAAAGATACCTAAAATATAACCAGTAGCTCAAGTATTATAGGATCTGAATATCAACTAATAATTTATAGTGACGAGATCTGGATGAACTTGGATGGATAAGTGAGTTATTATGGTCCAGAACATAATAACAGACTTGTCCGCACGAGGGAATTCAGGGGAAGTCACTGGGTACATTAATAGGTAAAAATGGCAACATATGTGTAAAGTATATAATATTATTTATGCGTGCTAATGTGTATATATATATGTACATATCTTGTGGGTACATGTGCTGAGAAATAGGACCCGGATAAGGAACCGAGGGATGAAATAATAAAAGTACCGAGAATGCTGAAATTCCTAGAGCATCGGTTGATGATAAGTCTGACTTATCGGGCCATAGTTATGATAGTACCAAGTTAGATCTCCCGTTTGACATTAACCAGAAATATCTAGTAACCGTCACTCCCAACCAAAATTGATAAATCCCTTACCCTACCAACACCGGTACCGTATATCCTAATAACCCCCTATGTTCACCCGAACCGCCGACCCTCACGTACGGACGGACCTGTACTTGAACCCATTCTTATTCCATTAAGGTAAAAAAAATAAAAAAAATAATAATAATAATAATAATAATAATAATAATAATAATAATAATAATAAATTTGATAATAAATGAGCAGATAAAAATAATATATAGAAATTTATATGTGTATTTCTCACCCTCAAACATATGAGACATACCACCTCCAGATCGAGAATTACCGATTTTAGCGAACCTAAAACGCCTGAGGACATTGACTGAGCAAGTGATAGAGTTTCCCATAATAGTAATTGATAATATTTGAAGGCAACATGGGTTGCGCGATTACCTTGAACCTTGCAGCTCCCTATGTTATCCTTACATCCGTTAGATGCCTATACCCATGTATACTCGAATAGAATGATTACCCGTACACAAAGAGGTGTTGGAATCATTATAGCATAGTTGGTTGTTCGTTCGTAGGTGGTATACCGTGTATGCCGGATATACAAATAGACACGGATATTATAACTCCGTGGTACGTAATCGTTTGGTGCTCACGATGAGCATGTATCGGTTATGCTGACATGCAGAAGGATATTGAAATCAAGCATATTAAACATTAATCTTTGTTGAGAAAGATCTATATGTCAGTTGGCGACAAGGGTTATGAAACATATTTAAACGTTAACCGACGTCAGGTTAAGTCCATATGTTATTATATTTGTGGGACATATATACTAGATACTGGTATGTGTAATATGTATGATAATATTTGGTGTGTATGTGTACCTGCTGTTAAGATTGAGCTGGTAACGAGTTATACGGTGAGATTAGTATTGACTACTGCGTACGGGATGGGTACGGCAGAATGACATAAAAAGAGTAACTCCAATGATGGAGATTGATATGATTCAGTTGATTGCTCAAAGATAGCAGATGATGATACCGAATGTCGTATCACAGATCACTGCTAGTGTTGATGCAAATGTGATCGCAGAATTATAGATCGAGCAATCACATGAATATGAATATTTCAATTCTTAGTGGTATTACTAAGAGTGATAATGTCCCACCAAATACTATTATGACTACAAGTATTAATTATAAACTAAACATGATAGTAGTCGTAATGAATTAGATCCTGTATGAAGGATATGTTTGTTGGTTGTGTTAAGGAAATTATTAATAGTTTACTGATGGTAAAGGGAGGAATAGATTAGCGAGTGGATAGAAAAGATCGAAATGGTTAGGGATATTGGTAAGAGTCTAGAACATTGTGTAGTGAAATATGCTACAGATATGTTGGTAGATTATGTTGTATCGTTATGGAACACGATGGTACAAAATTATAGTTAGAAAATTATTACTCAGATGATATGGTCGGAATTTAAAATTCTTGGGCTAGAGCACTTTTATTCGAGTAATTAAGTTCAGAGATTGGAAACTGAGCTATGGAAGATAGAAATGTTGTGTGCTGATCACTTAGAACACGCTAATCGTTTGAAGGAATTGTCATGTCTGGTAACATGGCTAATTACTCCTGAAACTAAGCGGAGTGAGCGCTATATTGGGGGACTAACTCCATCGATAAGGAGTATAGTCAATCCTGTAAAATATACAACCTTTGGAAGGGTTGTGTCACAAGCCAGCATTGATATATTTGACTCTATGGGAAGCGGACTGGAAGGACGTTAGGTGAGACGTCGAGTGTTAAAGAAGAGAAATGATAAAGGTATAGTGCAAGATAGGCGTTTGAATAAGTAGGTATGTCCTACAACCCAGAATTATACTAAGACTAGTTCTGGTGTGAAAACATGAACCGCATGAAGGGTCCTTCCCTAAATGTGGAAAATATGGTTATCGGCAGGAAGAAGAATGTCGAGTGATAGTAGGCCACAGGTGTGGTAAAGATGGACGTAATGCCCCAATTGTAGAACCAATTAAAGTCATGTGAACCGGCAACCCCAACCCATTCGTGTACAACCACTCCGAACCCAACAGCTTCAATAACAATCCATCCAAAGAAATCAAATTATGCCAAACAGTTGTACTTGCTATGAATGTGGCAGTACAGAACGTTTCAAGAGAAATTGCCCAAAGTTGAACCAAGGTGTCGTTGGAAGACGAACCTCATGACAAGCATCAACCTCTGATCAAGCAAGGAGCCGTGCTTTTGTGAGTAATTCGAATAAAGCACGTCATGATCCAAAGATGGTATTAAGTATGTTGTAGTTTTAAATCAATAGGCTTCAGTGATATTTTTACGGTCGCCGATAGAAGTTAGTTCCTGTTAACCTCCTACCATTTGGAAAGATACCGATTAGTGAAACCATAGAACCTTATATCGTAGAAGTCGCTAACGGTAAAACCATGATAGTTAATCAGATAGTTCGGAATTGCCCTTTTATTCTGAACGATCAATCCTTCCTGATTGACTTATTACCGGTAGAATTAGGTAATTTTGACGTGATAGTGGGAATGGATTGGTTAGCACGTATGACGAAGAGGTGTTAGTGCAAGGAGAGAAGTCGGGCACAATGATATCGTTTATATCCCACCTCAAGGTGTTAAAATATTTACACCAGGGATGCGTGGCGTATCTAGCGAGCTTGACGGCCACAGATTCTGAAGAGAAACGGGTGGATGATATCCCGGTGGTACGCGAATTTCCACAAGTTTTCCCAGAAGAACTTCCTGGATTACCGCCAACTCGACAGGTCGAATTCAGAATCGATTTAATATATCAAGCTGGCCCTGTTGCTAAGGCACCCTACCGACTTACACCGTCCGAGATGCATGAATTATCCAATCAGCTGCAAGAATTGTTGGATAAAGGATTTATATGTCCTAGTCATTCCCCGTGGGGTGCACCTGTATTATTCATGAAAATGAAGGACGGAAGTGTTAGGATATGTATTGATTAGGGAGAATTGAATAAAGTGACGATCAAGAATAGGTATTCACTTCTTCGAAGTAAATGATCTGTTTAACCAACTGCAAGGGGCGATTTATTTTTTAGAAAATTGATCTTAGATATGGTTATCACAAATGAAAAATCCAAGAGGAGGACGTTGCAACAATAGCGTTTCAGACTCGTTACGGCCATTACGAGTTCTTAGTTATGCCTTTCGGACTAACAAATGCGACGGCAGTGTTCATGGACCTCATGAATCAAGTCTGTAAACCCTACCTCGACAAATTCGTCATCGTGTTTATTGACGATATTTTGATCTACTAGAAAAGTAAAGAAGAGCACGAGCAACACTTAAGAATAATTTTAGAGCTTCTGAATCAGGAGAAGTTGTATGCAAAATTCTCCAAGTGTAACTTCTGGTTACAAGAAGTGCAATTCCTCGGTCACGTTGTAAACCATCAAGGAATACACGTTGACCCGAGTAAGGTTGAAGCAATTAAGAATTGGCAAGCGCCTAAATCGCCAAAGGAAATCCGCCAATTCTTAGGCTTAGCTGGATTTTATCGTCGATTTACAGGGAATTTTTCCAGCATCGCCCAACCTTTAACTCTCCTGACTCAAAAGGATCGAAAGTATGAATGGGGAGAAGAGCAGGAAACGGCGTTTCAAACGTTAAAGCAAAAATTGTGCCAAGCGCCGATTTTAAGTCTCCCCGATGGAGACGATGGTTTTGTCGCGTATTGTGACGCATCGCGTAGAGGGTTAGGATGCGTGTTGATGCAGAATAATAAGGTTATAGCCTATGCTTCCCGACAGTTAAAAGTACACGAGAAAAATTACACTACTCATGACTTAGAACTGGGAGCGGTTATCTTCGCACTTAAAATCTGGAGACATTATCTCTACGGTACGAAGTGCACCATCTTCACTGATCATAAAAGTTTGCAGCACATATTCGATCTGAAAGAACTGAATATGAGGCAACGAAGATGGGTCGAGTTGTTAAGCGACTATGACTGTGACATCCGTTATCACCCCTGCAAGGCTAACGTCGTAGCCGATGCCTTGAGTAGGAAAGATCGGGTTAAGCCAATGCGAGTGCGAGCACTGGGGATGATA
Organism: Bidens hawaiensis; assembly: GCF_021521415.1. Lineage (NCBI taxonomy): Eukaryota > Viridiplantae > Streptophyta > Magnoliopsida > Asterales > Asteraceae > Bidens > Bidens hawaiensis. The sequence goes on along the minus strand of NW_027492357.1, from coordinate 495,459 downwards.
GTCCGGTCGAACCTTTCGGACCTGATTCGAGTCGCTCAACGTGAGGCGTTGAAAGAGGAACAATTGGAAAAGGAGGGACTTTACGGCAATGAGAAGAATTTCGAACAGCGCGTGGACGAAATTTTCTATTTCAAAAATCGGGTTTGGATCCCGACCCTCCATGACCTTCGTGATTTAATCATGGACGAAGCGCATAGATAGAAATAGTCATCCTACTTCCATTATTGAAAGGCGGGGAAGGAAGCATCGAGAGCTTGAAGCTTTCTATGGGTGAAGTAATTATCACCAATCTGTTAAATTGAAAATGGGCGTCACTCAAGCCATAAGATTTGAATTGATTCGAGAAACAACCAATCGGATTTATAATATTTTAAGTTGAAAGCAGCGCGAGATTGGCAAAGGATTTATGCCAACATTCAAAGGAAACCATTGTCACCGGAAAGAGGTGACAAGGCATTTTTAAGGCATCACTTTAGAGAGGTGATATAAGGTTTGGCAAAACCGAAAATAGCTCCTTAATATATTGAACCTTATGAGACTATCTCCATGATTGGTCATTTAGTTTATCGATTAAAGTACTCCAGGGGCTAAGTACTATACATGATGTTTTGCCATGTATACGGATTGAAAAGTACCTAGGCGATGAGGCAACGAGAGTACTAGTAATGGAGGTACTCATACAAGACATGCTTGATATCATAAATAATTCCGTAGAGATAGTAGACGGGAAAGCTAAACAGTTTGAACACACCAAGCTTTATTGATTAAGATTAAGTGGAATTCACAGCGAGGACCAGATTATACCTGGTAACGCGAGGGTGAATTCTGAAGGAAAAACCCCCACCTTTCTCTCGGAAGGGGATAGTGGGCGTGTAAAATTTCGAGGACGAAATTTCTTAACGGGGGGAGAATGTAACGATCCCGACGAAACCAGGTATACCCTAACCGGTAGACAATAGTTACGTTATATTTAATGTCAGGTACATGAATTACCATAGTAATTATACGAGAATACATGGTTCACTGTATTGATTGTACGTGAATATATAATTCATCGTATTGAATATGCGATTAATCGATCGATAGTTATTGAAACCCGAACGAATCGAGGGTTCAATTTTAGACGATATCTATAATATTTAGTGATTTTACGAAGCATTAATGCTTCGGGATAAGTAAAGTACGGCACAGAAAAAGAATTTCGATTTAATGGTACGTCGGTGCGTTAAACGAAACCTTTAATACCAAACCGAGCAAGAGACGATCGATCAAGCCGAAAAAGATGCGCAATTATTAATAATATGATGTTTTAAGTTAATAAATGTCATGGTTTAAGTTTTTTTAAAGTTTTTAAATCGGTTTTATATAAATTTCATTTTTAAGCCGAAAACGACCGTTTTAGCCTCGTTTTAAGCCGAATTAAACATTTAACCGAAAAACGAACTGAACCAGATTATCCAAAACATTATCCAGATTTCCAAAATCTGAACATGTGGCTAGAAATGGAAAGGTGGGTCCCACCCCACCCCCTTGAGTTCCGATCGGATTGGGTATATACCCCTTTCCATTTATATATATATTTTTTTTTTAACAAACATCTCCAAGTTCTTCAATTCTCTCCACATTTCCACTCAAAAACCCGAGTTTGTAGCAAGAAAAGTAAGGTAAAAATCGAGTTATTTACGTATCCATCTTCGCTTCTTGAATTTATTTGCAAGAAAATGAGGTTTCAAGTGAAAAAGGGTGAAAACCCGAGATGAAAACCGATTCTTGCATGATCAAGTGATGTATACGGGTTATACAAGGGATCTTGGTCCAAGAAAGGAGTTAAACGAACCAAAAACGAATTTTTACGGTTTAAACTTTAGTTTTGAAACAATAACCGAAACTATAGTGTAAGAGGCTTGATTGTGAGTGTAACTTGCTTGGTATTGTGGTATGTTGGTTGTAGGTTCTGTATTTAGTGGTAGATAAGGCGAAAAGACGAGTCTGTAGCTTGTAGTGGCGGAAAACAAAAGGTATATTCGGTTTATGTTCGGTTATGAGTGTTTTGGACAGATTGTGGACGGTTTAGAGTTAGGTCATGAAATTTTACAGAGGTGTCTGTGGCGCCCCGATTACGTTTCCGCTGCGGTTACGGGGTGTTACAGTATTTAAGTGTAAGAAAGACGATCGAGGGGTGATTGTCAGAAAAAAAGCACGTTTAGTGGTGCAAGGTTACAATTTATCACCGGATGAATTGGAGGATTCCGTTGATCCTACCCTCTATCGTGCCATGATTGGTTCTGTAATGTATTTAACGGCTTCTCGCCCTGATATTATGTTTGCTGTTTGTCTTTGTGCTAGGTAACAAGCAAGTCCACGAGTGACTCACCTAGCTGCAGTCAAGAGAATTCTTCAGTATTAGAGGGGAAATCCAGACATCGGGTTGTGGTACCCCAAGGATGATACTTTCGATCTTACTACCTACTCAGACTCAGATTATGGAGGTTGTAAGATCGATTTCAAATCAACGACTGCAGGATGTCAATTTTTAGGAAACCGGCTTGTTTCCTGGCAGTGTAAGAAGCAGACAACGGTCTCCACTTCAACCGCCGAAGCTGAGTATGTTGCAGCCTCGAGTTGTTGTTCCTAGGTTTTGTGGATACAACAACATCTTCGCGACTACGGTTTAAAGTTTCTTACTACTCCCATTTTAATTGATAATTCTACTGCTATTAATATCACCAAGAATCCCGTACAACATTCTAAAACGAAACATATCGAAATTCGATATCATTTTATACGGGATTGCTATGAAAAGAAATTAATCGATCTTGAGAAAGTACGTACTAACTTTCAGAAAGCCGATCTGTTTACTAAAGCTTTTGATAAAACACGTTTTAAATTTTGCTTGATTTAAACGGATTGAAGACCCTCGCTGATATCCTTAAACAAGGATGACTATCTTTATTTTCTGTCATATTTTTCTTTTAAAATTTATTTTGGTTTTAAGGGGTGAAAATCTAGAAAGTACAAAAAGAGAAAAATCTGGAAAATACAAAAAGAGTGTGTTTTTTTTTGTATATATAAAATCCAAAAACATTAAAAAAATTTCAAAATTCAAAAATATTGTGATTTCTGTTCTTTAATGTTTTTTCTTTTAAATATTTAGAAAAACCAAAAACATTTTAATATTTTGAAAAACCAAAAAGAATGTGATTTATGTTTTGTACAGAAAAATCCGAAAATCCAAAAAGATTGTGAAGTTTATTTTGTTTATTAAGAAAACTGAAAAAGTCAAAAATATTGTGTTTTTTAATGTTTGTATAGAGAAAAACCAAAAAGATTTTTGCAGGCGTTTTTAGATTATTTTCTCGCTGAAAATTATGTCGGTTATTTAAGTTTGTGAAACATGCTTGCATGTCTTGGTCCTATTATTCACTTGTGAATTGATGGTTAGCCATTTATTTATAAACTTAAGTTAACTGGGGCGATTAAATTTATCTTTTCTTTATTTTATGTTCCTCAAAATTTTGAGTTTTTGAAGCAAAAAGGGAACATGATAGTACATTGATTATCTTGACCCCAAATCCAGCAAAAAGTAAGCTTAAAAGATTGTGTGCTTAATTGCATTGGTGCATTGGTAGGTCTTAAAACAACCCATTAGAGTAAAGTATGTGATATAAACATAAAGATACGCCAAATTGAAAGGGGTGTTAGTCTCCAGCAAAAGTCTTGGTGAGGATGGCATAAATGTAATAACCAGTCATACTCAAGCCTTATATTTGTTGATCAACCAAAAATAAAATAAAGCAAATAACAAGCGTTAGGATTCTGGACACTGTGAGTCTTTATGCGGCTTAACCGTCTGGGTATTCATAAGCATGAATATTTCACTTGCTTTCTAGAACAAACCCAAAGTCATTAAACTTGATCACCGCTATACTTCGTACAATTTAAATTACTGACTTGATCAAAATCCGCTGTTAGTCATACAATTGTTCCTCCCTTGCGTGCGTCTTAATACCAATAAGAAACGGACCCCAGGGGATACAATGTATGTAAGCCGACAGATGGACTCGTGCATACTCACTCACAGTAAAGGAAACTTGATGCATTGCTCAAAAGTTCAAAATTGGTATAAAAAATTTTGATCAACAATATAATGGTTTAAGTCAAGTTGGGGTGATTTGGCAAAAATCAAATTAAGCTTGAACCGAGATTAGGGGCTGATATTTTCTGATATTCTGTACTTTAATTGAACTAATTAATCATATCACAAAAATACTTGAATGTGTGTTATTAGATTTATGTGGATAACAATACCAATGACCGACTTATCGCCAGTCATAATATCGCTGAAATATAAAACTGTGATAGAAGGGCAATTTGGTTAATATGATTCTCTGCTCAAACTCGACAAAAATACAAAAATATATTTCGTTTGATAAATCATTGAAAAACACAAAAGATTGTCTATTTTTATGATTCGGATATTTTTTTGTAAATACATTCTTTATTCTTTATTCTTTACAAAATCCCAAAAAGATTTTTTTTTTCTTCTTTCTTTCTTTACAAAATAATTTTTTAAGTTATGTTTCGGAAAACTGAAACGTTTTTAAGGTATTTGGTTGTCGGGATAAAAAGATTCTCGATAAGCTAATTTATTTATTTTATTTAATTATTTAATTCATTTAATCATTTAATTTAAAAAAAATTAAATAAAAGATTTTTTTTTAGAATTTAATTCGTTATTTATGGATAACGAACTAGGTGATTCTTTAGCGAACTAGCTTCTAGTTCGCTAACCTAATTCGCTTCCGCACTCTGTAACGAATCATCCCTTCGTTATGCATATTTAACGAATCATGACACGAATCATGTCTTGATTCGCTACCTTTAATTTAACGAATCAAGTAGTGATTCACTAACCTAAGGTAACGACTGAATTAGCGAATGGGCTAATTCGCTAACTTTATTCAAAAAAAGTGCCCACTTCGTGCCAACTGTACCTCGGGCTGCGTGCAAGGTTATATAAGACAAGAAAACGAACAGTTCTTCACTGTTCGCCTTCTTCATTCACCTTAAAGTAACCTTATTCAAAATTGTCTCTGAAATTTCAACCTTCACGTTTTGATATTTCTAAGATATCTTTGAATTTCTAAGGTATAGCCGATCATGGCGATCTAATTTTCATCAAAAATGGCTAAGATTTGATAGTTAAATTATGAACTTTTAAGGGTTTCCGAAGTTTTGAAATCCATTTGTGTATATTTTAAGTTAATAACTATATGATTTTGATGTCATTGTGATCGGAATCATATTCCGATACCCTTGGTGGGCTTCAATCATGATTTGATTGTTGTTTGCCGGGTTAATTATAGTTTCCTGTTATCAGTGTTTACAGTGGGTTCGTCTAACCTATGTACTTAGAGATTTTGAGTCTTAATCTCATTCATCTTCGATTACGAACGTAATTCCGAGTACAACGAGATCATTATTTTGATGATTCGACGATGGTTATGGCCTAATTGTATCTGGGTTTATAATGTTGACTATTGTTGTTCATCTTAATTTTGACCTTGACCAACGTGGTCAAAGAACAAGTCTTAATTATGACCATTCGTTAGTCTTAGCGAATTGGGACTGTTTCGTGTCCAATTCGTTAAGATCTTACACGAACTAGCTAAGCGAATAAGATGTTACACGAATCAGATATGGATTCGCTTAAAATATAACGAACTAGAGTTTAGTTCGTCAAAATTAAATAGTAATTCGCTATGTTCAGTTCGTTAAAGTATTTACTTGATAGCGAATCGCCTGATTCGTTATCTTATTGTAACGAATCAGTGTGATTCCCAACGAATGACATTTATTAAATAAATTAATTTCAATATTCATTTAATTTAATTAAAGAATTTAATCGTCTAATACGCGTAATTAGATTAATTACACATATCTTTTAATTATATATTTTGATGTCTCTTCTCATATTCGATTTTACTTATACAGTAAAACATGGCTGATCAAGAACAACAAAATCAACCACCACCAGAACAACCTCGACAAGGACAACCACCACAACAAGATCAACAAGCTGAAGTGATCTTATTGCCGTTTGATAAAAAGCACAACATTTGTGCTTATGTTGATCAAGATGTGACTGATTTGGAAACGTTTGGAGCTATGTTGACTTTCTTACGACGTTCAAAGATACACTATGCAATCACTGCTAAACCTAAAGTGTATCTTAGTATAATCAGGCAATTTTGGAACACGGCGGAATATGTTGAGGCAGATAAATTGGTTCGCGCTACAATCAATCAGATTACAATTACGATTGATGTTGAGGTCATTCGTCGGGTACTTCAATTTGACGATAATGATGATAATCCGAGTGAATTTGACAGGACATTGGTTAGAGGTTTATTCACACGCTTGAACTATGGTGGTGATATTCGTAAATCTATGATGAACAAGAACGGGTTGTGTCCACCATACAAGTATCTGTTGCATGTTCTACTTCATTGTATGAGTGGACGTCGCGGTGGGTTTGATAAGTGTCGCCTAAGTTTGCAGTCGGCGTTTGTTGCCCTAATCCTGAATAAGCCCTTTAACTACTCAGAACTCGTATTTGATCATCTGAAAGAACAGATTCAGTAAACTCTGCAGTCAAAGAATTTCTTGATGTATCCTCGCTTTTTACAGCTAATTATTCAGGATTTGATTCCGAATTTGGTGATTGATCGAACGTTGGTGAACGATGTTCTTGACATGGAACATATGAAAGCTGAAACGGTGCATCGTATGTTAATTTATAGAAAGGAAAAGCCACAGGACAAATGGATGATTGGTCATATAATTAATCCGGATTATGTATGTCCTCCTACTGAGCGCTGGATCCACGATGATTCGGATTCTGAGCGTGAAGGGGGAGAAAGTGGGAACAATGATGGTGGAGATGATGATGGGAATGATGGTGCTGGTGGAGCTGGTGAAACAACTCTTAAAGAACAACAAGGTGCAGTCGATGCTGCGTTAGCTGCCACCATTAAAGCTCAACTATAAAAAAAACGAAAAGGGAAAGCGGTGGCAACTAGTGAGCCATCGAAAAAGAGACGTGTTTCTGAAGGAGCTGGGGTGGTTATTGGAGTACCACCACCACGTCAATCAACTCCTCAAAGCTCGGCGGTGCCGCTAACTACTAGCACTCCGATGCTTACTTTGACGACGACGTTAGTGTCACACGAGAGGCTCGGTCTTATTCCTCAAATGGCGTTAACTGAGATACCGAGACCTCCTGCTGCATTGTCTACAGTATCTCCTACTACATCAATGAGACCTCCTCCTCCTCCGCCAACAACTACTCCTCCTCCACCTCTGCTTAGTGATGTCTCATTCATGAGAATCACTCGGCCTCAAGGACCTGTTCAACCGGTACACCCATCTGTATACAACTTGCCACCCGGTTGTCAAACTGAAATGCTGTTGAATCTTCTCCACCTCTATGAAAATCAAATGGAAGCTGACCGTCAGAACCAGGAAAAGCTTATGGAGAATCAACGACGGATGATGGGGTACATTTCTTTTTGTCAAAAGGAAACAAAAGCCCTCCGTGAGATTGTTACGTCTCAGGGGGTGAAATTGAAAGAGCAGGAGGAAATTATCCTACAACTGACATGTAAAGATGATGCCCTAAAGCGACTCAAGAACGATGATGAGGATCCTGACAAGTCGGGTGCTGGGGGTGAGCCGAAACAAGCTCACGGTTCATCTACTGGTGCTGGTGTTAGTGGCGGTGATGATTCGAGCAAACAAATTATTATTTATCAAGATCCTACAGCTGCCAAGCCAATTGAAATGATTGCAGCTAACACAGTGATATTTGTAGATGGATCTGGGGTGGTTAAGAGTGTGGTGAATAGAGACGAGATACAGGTTGGTGAGTTTGTAGAAAGATCTTTGACACAGGAGCAGATTTCAATACTGCTTGGGCTGAATGATGATCAATTAAATGTGTTAGAGGCTGAGCCCGATGTTGAGGTTGTGAATGAAGAATATTTGGATGAGGATCCGTTGTTTATGAATACGAATTTTATTTATGAGGATGAAGAGATGGAGGATGTGACTGCTGATGAGTACCCGGACTTGTATCAACACACGAACGTTGATAAAGGTGCTCCAGTATTTCAAGAAGAGGTGAATAAAGAGACTGAGGATGAATTGGAAAAGGTTGTGCAGGGAACAGTACCCTCACTCAAAGAAGTGACTGATGCTGACGTAGAAAGATGGTTCAAACGTCATAAAGTGGGTAAAATTATCAGTGCTTATCGTTATGTAGATCAAGAAAGAAAAGATACTGCTGCTTCTTGGGTTAAGACTAATCAGGTGACTACCTTCAAGACCGTTTCTAAGGTACATGGTGATATTGTCTCCTGGCTCTATGATTCTGACCTTAAAGTATGTATAGTCAAGTGGGAAAAGGGTGTCCAGTATTACGAGAGGATAATGGATGTTCTTACATTGCCGCGGTGGGATATTCGTACCCTTGCGAGACGTCCATTTATCAATCGTGGGGGTTACCGAACAGCTGAGTGGTTTCACCAACACTTACTGTTCGAGGTCAATCATAGCTTCAAATTCTTCAAGCCCCAGGTCCCAAGACTGCTCATTGACGAGATTGATCCAAGGACCGGCTGGAAGAAACTTGTCTTGAAAGTGAAGCCGCCAAAGACGATGAAAAAGGTTCATGTGAAAACAATGCCTCAAGATATTTATCTGTCTTTCAACCATTGGTACTATGACAATCGTACTGGCGAGGCCGTTATTGTTCGTGGTCGAGGACTGCAGACCGAGCTCATCAAGATAATCGACCCGATGTGGTTGGTTAATTTATCAGGACAGATAATGATGTGCTACACAGGAAGCAGATTTTGATCGAGCGCCAAGAAGATTACGACCTGGCTATGCAATTCCAACGAGTCGTTCGTGTGTGTCATGAACATGGAATTCATAGTTGCAGAGACTGGCAGTCCAAGCGCTTTAAATAAGTTAAAGACAAAGAGCTCAAGACGAGGGGGTGTCCGTTAGTGCACGGTTTTGCGTCTAGAGTCTTTGTATTTATCGTTAACGTTATTGTTTATTAATTAATGTAATAATTAATGTTTATTATTATCTAGTTCGCTAAGTTAAAGGCTAGTTTGCTAGGGGATGTTAGCGAACTAGCCAAGTAATGTATTCCCTCCTTATTCGTTAGGGGATGTTAACGAATTAGGGGGTGTTTCGCTATGATAATGTATGTAACGAAGGAGAGGCTGGTTCGCTAGGGGATGTTAGCGAACCAGATCACCTTCTATATATAGTGAACTACTGTTCACTTTTAATATAAGTTTTGAAAAAGTTTTTGAGATGTTTTGATCTAATTAACAAACTGCTGTTCAATCTCTCTCTCAAGCTTCACCTAATGTTATACAAATGTTACTGATAATATATTGATAATATATATACATATATACAACACTGAATCGATGTTACTTATGAGCTAGATCTAGTACTAATCGGATATTCACAGATCCGAGATCTGTTATTGTTATTGATTGGTATTCCGGGATCCAACAATTCTCAGCTCATAGAACTCCTGAACAAAATGGTGTAGCAGAAAGAAGAAATAGAACCTTGATTGAAGCTGCAAGAACCATGTTAGCTGATGCAAATTTGCCTGTCACTTTTTGGGCTGAAGCCATAAATACAGCCTGCTATGTTCAGAACAGGGTACTTGTCAACAAAAGGCATAACAAAACTCCATATGAAATATTTCACAACAGAAAGCCTTACATTAAGTTTTTCAAGCCCTTTGGATGCAAATGTTTTCTACTGAACACAAGAGACTATTTGAACAAGTTTCAAACAAAGTCCCTGGATTGTTTCTTTGTTGGATATTCTACACTCAAAGGCTTACAGAGTTTATTTGAAAGACCACTTGAGTGTTATAGAATCATCTGATATTATCTTTAATGAGAATCAATTCAATACAGTTGATGGTGCATCATGACTGTTTGATCATGAAAAGTTAATAAGGTCTTTCAAGATTTATCCTGAAGACTTTGATGAATCATTGGACTTGAAAGAATTATGGAAAAAGTTTGCTAGAAAAGAAAATGAGTATACTTTTGTGAAGAATTCCTCATGTGATATTGGTGAACCTGATCAAGAAAACAATCACAATGTTGAACATGATCATACTGAGAACAATCAAGACAATCAAGATGCACAAAATGATCAAGTTCAGAATGAGGGTGACACAAGCAACCAAGCAAGTGGAGAAGAAGCTGCATCTACAGCAAGATTTCAAGATCTATTTCAAAGATTGAACTTAGAAAACAATGGTGCATCTACATCAGGACAACATAATGATGAAGCACCAGAATTTCATGATGCAGAAGCTGATTTGATCATTGAAGAACCAGATCTCAATGAAACAAATCTTGACACAAATTTGTCTACAAATATGATTATACAATCTCCTTATGTGGAAAAGAAGCATCCTTCTGAAAACATCATTGGTGATTTGTATGAAAGAGTTACAAGAAGTCATTCTGAAATTGCAAACATCTGTCTTTACTCCTGCTTTCTAATCCAAATAGAGCCAAAGAACATTGCTCAAGCACTAAAAGACAATAGTTGGGTAGAAGCAATGCAAGAGGAACTGGCACAGTTCAGAGACCTACATGTGTGGGATCTTGTTGATAGGCCAATAGACAGATATGCAATAGGAACCAAATGGGTTTTTAGAAACAAAAGGGATGAAAGGGGTTTGGTGATTAAGAACAAAGCTAGACTTGTAGCACTGGGATGTCTTCAAGAAGAAGGAATAGACTTTGAGGAAGTCTTTGCCCCTGTTGCAAGACTTGAAGCTATCAGGATTTTTCTTGCATATGTTGCCTCAAAGAACGTTAGAGTGTTCCAGCTTGATGTTAAGTCTGCATTTCTTAATGGAAAGATTGATGAAGAGGTGTATGTAGCTCAACCTCCAGGTTTTGAGGATCCAATGTATCCAAACAGGGTGTATAAGCTAAACAAAGCCTTTTATGGATTGCACCAGGCCCCTAGAGCATGGTATGATGAGCTGTCAAATCATCTTCTTGAAAATGGTTTCAAAAGAGGAGCCATTGACAAGACACTCTTCTACAAAAGAAAGGGATCAGACTTGCTTCTGTTACAAGTGTATGTGGATGACATCATCTTTGGATCTACAAATGAACAAATGTGCATGGAGTTTGAAGGGGTAATGAAGTCCAAATACAGCATGAGTTCTATGGGAGAAATGAACTTCTTTCTTGGATTGCAAGTTTAACAGAAAGCTGAAGGGATCTTCATTCACCAAAACAAATATGTGCAGGACATCTTGAACAAGTTCAACTGTCATGAGTACAAGACTGCTTCAAATCCAATGGACACCAAAGAAAAGATGATTGCAGATGAAAAGGGGGAGCCTGTAGATGAACATGAATATAGCCAAAATTGGATCTCTGATGTATCTGACTGCAACAAGACTAGATATCATGTTTGCTGTATGTGTGTGTGCAAGATTCCAATCAAGTCCAAAAGTCTCCCACATGAATGTTGTTAAAAGAATATTAAGATATTTAAAAGGAAGACCAGACTTAGGGATTTGGTATCCAAAGAACCAATCTTTTGATCTAATTGCCTGCACTGACAGTGACTATGATGGCTGCAACATGAGCAGAAAGTCAACCTCAGGAGGATGTCAATTTTTGGGTGAAAGGCTAGTGTCATGGCAATGCAAAAAGCATACTAAAGTCTCAATCTCTACTGCTGAAGCTGAATACGTTGCTGCATCTGCCTGCTGTGCACAAGTTCTATGGATTCAAAATCAGTTGTTGGACTATGGTTTGAATTTTCTGAACACCCCTATTCTTATTGACAATACTACTGCATATTTTACTGTTAAGAATCCAGTTCAACATTCTAAAACTAAGCACATTGAAATCAGACATCACTTCATCAGAGATTGCAGTGAAAAAGGTTTGATTGAAATGCAAAGAGTTGATACAAGTGACAATTTGGCTGACCTATTCCCCAAACCACTTAATAGAACCAGGTTTAACTTTCTTCTTAAAGCCCTGGGAATGAACAACTCTGATGAAATCTGATTAAGGATGTGTGCCTAGCTGTGTGTCTCTCTGTGTTAACTGATTATGTTGTTAGAGATTACACATATTGAATGTTTAGTGAATATGCTTGATTATGTTGCTTAATTATGTTACTTGAGTATGCTACTAAATATGTTAACTGTTATGTGCTTTGACTGATTATGTGTGAAAAAATTGACATGATTGAATGGATTTATATGTTTGCATGTTTATCAGTTAATGTGCATTTGTGATGTCAGGATAAGTGTTCTTGTTATGAATTACTTGTTGATGTAAGCTTATCTGATATCATTGCTTAATTGCTTGAATATGCGCTTTGTCTGATCTTCTGATGTTATTAAGATAAGTTGGAATTTGATTGTTAGTACTATCTACTTGTCTTGATGATTTCATGTTTGATTAAGATTTGAATATGTTACAACTGTTTGTGTCAAAATGTGTTTTATGTCAAAATTAAATGATGAAATGAAGATTTTCCAATGAATTTTACATAAATACTTTATTTTGATCAAAACATGAGCATGTTGTTAATGGTGAAGAGAGATGATAAGATTATTCAGTTCAAGCTTTAAAAGAAGCTTAAAAGAAGGATTTTTAAAGAGAAGTCTCAAGAAGTTGTTTTTGCTGAAAATTATGTCATTTGCCCAGTTGGAAGGACATGCACTTGTGTATGTTTGGTCCTTAAATCTCTACAGATTCAAAGGATAGCCATTGACCTGAAAACTGAATGCATTTGGGGCAATTATGACTTGTTTCTTATTCCTTCACTTAAAACTATGTCAATAGCTCTGACTTTGAAATGACATATATTCACATGTATGTTTGGTCCTGTTGACCACTGTTGGTCAAACAGGATAGCCATTAACCTGACAATAAAGAGATATTGGGGTGATTGAATATTAAACTGTTTTTATATGGGAAATGATAGTACATTGACTGCTTAGCCAATCATATGGATTTAATAGGCTAAAAGGACCATAGTATAGTCATTAACATGTATGGTTGCTTTCCCATGATGATGTAAAATCTAAGGTGATATAAACATAATGAATATGCTAATCCTTATGTGGAGATACATAGTTGTCTTTGCATGTCTCAAGATAAATCTCTCCGAATGATAGGCAGAAAAGTGATTACCCAGTCATACACAAGCCTGTTGTTATTTGGTCAACCAAAAAATGAAACATCTTTAAATATGACAAAGAACAAAGTTTAAGAAAAATTGAGAAAATATCAAAAACAAGGGGAAGAATGAATAAATCAATCAAAAGTTGATAAGTGTTTTAAATATTTTATCAAACAAGAGGGTTACAACTAATACAAAGATGTTGACAAAATCAGTCTCATCTTGAATGAAAGGCATGTCATTAACAGTATGTCCAACGTTCAACCTCTATATATGTTTGAATCTCAAAAAATACAAAAATACAATAAGTTCTGTCATACAAAAACAATTTTTTGACCAAATACAGGAGGTTGGAGTCAAATTGGGGTGATCTGGGGAAAGCCAAATAAGCTTTGAGAAGAGATATGAGGCATCATAGCACAGTGTTGACCATTAATGCATTATGCTTAAATTGAACCTTAATAATATCACAAAAGAAATGAAATTCATGCTAAGTTTATACCTGTTGTTAACCTATCTATGTTGTCATAATAATGCTGAGAATGAAGTATTGAGAAAGCTACTTAGTCAATATGATCCCATTCTTGAGATCTTTTCTATTATGGAAGAAACTATTTTGAAGAGAAATATAACTGAAATTTGATCTCTAAATGCACCATTTGCTCTTAAACTATGATCTTTAATGAAAAATATATTTTGACAAGTGGTTTAAGTCAAAAAGTGTTGCATTTTGCCTTTAATTGGCTGAATATGTAAGTTCGGGTAAGGTTTGATGTTTTATAACCTTTCCGGGCACAAAACAGATGAATATGTTTGAATATGTTACTTCGGGTAAGGTTTTATGATTTATGACCTTTCCGGGAAAGCTTAGTCATTTTTGACTAAGTTTTTGATTTTCGGGCATGCTTTGAAGTGTTTACACTTTCCGGGTAGAGTACACTGTTGTACTCATTTCCCGAGCAAGCTTGAAGTCTTGAGATGATTATGTGGTATAGCTAGTTTTTAACAAGATATTCTTGTTTCGGGCAAGCTTTGCATTTTATATGCTGATTGTGAGTTCAAACAAACTTTGTGAACTTAAGTTAGCACACTGAGTAAGCTTTGTGATTTATGTGAATATGCTGTTAGGAAAGGTTTGTTATCTTTCCAGGCACACTTAGATAGTATTATTTAAGTTTGTCATTTTCGGGTATGGTTTGACATGTTGATATTCCCTCGAGTAAGGGCATACCTGATGATTAAATGTGTTTATCCTAGCAAGCTTAGTGCTAACATAGGATTTTCGGGCAAGCTCTTTGAAATTTTAGACTATAGCACACTTAAATGTTTATGTGTTTTAGTTTCATTCCGATCATGGTCTGTGATATGTGTGTTTATGATTTCTTTGAAATTACAAGTGTTTTCGGGCAAACTTTGTTTTCCGGGCACACTTTATATTTCGGGTACACTTTTGTTCCCTCAATATGCTTGGTAATTTCAAAACTTAACTTTCCGAGTACACTGTCTGCTAGAAATCCTTTTCCGGGCACACTTTGTACTATATGAAGGTTATTCGGGTATACTTTGCATTAAAAAGGTGTTCGGGCACACTATTCTCTTGAATGGTTGCTCGGGCACACTATGTTTTCAAGTATGCTTGATTGAATATGTTATTTAGTATGATAAAATTGATTATGATTCTTATTAGGGTTTATGCTAGATAAGTTTTAATTTGAAATTGAGAAATCTATATGGGTGTCTTGATTGATTCCTAGTAAGGATGTTTATTTGATGTTTATACTTGATTATTTATCTTGTGATTAAATTCTCAAGAAATCTAGTATCTTAGGTAAGACTCCTTCATTTTACTTAAATTGATTTCAAAATTACTTTAACTTTAAATACTTTACCATTTCTAGACATATTCCAAAGAAACCATTCCTTAAGTAGAAAAGGAATTTTTGAGCTAAAAGACAAAACACTTTTTAAGTTTCTCACTTTATCTGACATGTAAAAGAAAAGGGTAGAATCAAAAGAACTTTATCTACAGCTTTTCTGTCAATATTGCAGATATGTACTTTACATTTTTCTTAACTCTCATTAAAAGGAGACTTGCATATGTTGGTCAATATTGAAGTTTCACATTTCAAGAAGAACTTACATTTCTATTTTGTGCAGATTTCAATATTATTCAAGACAACGGTTTGAATCGAAATATTCTTTATGTCTTAATCTTTATTTGTCTTTTGAATATACTTACTTAAAGGTCTAACTGACAATTGTGTGTTCATCACTTAACAGAGAATCAGCAATGGATCCAACTCCAAGCTCCAACAAACATCATCTTTCCGAAGAACTGAAAAAAGCATTGCAACGAGTTCAAACCCTAATAGTTGAGGTTGAGAAGATCTCAGCTGCCCCAAAACAGGGGGGAGAAATCACTGAATCAGCGGGAGAATTCGCTGAAGCTTCTCTCAATTTATGAAAAGAATAGCTCGGATGATGAAGCTGACAATGTTCCAGAAGATGAAAAGAAAGATCTTGAGGAAAGAAAGAAATTGCTCAAGAGGATGATAAAATTCAGACCTTCATTCTTCAAGAGAATACAATGAACTCAGATATGGATGAATATGAATTAGAAGCCAAAAGAGTCTATATGCAAAGAATGACAGAAATTTATGACAGAGAACTTCTAATTCAAAGGCTAACTGACAAAGAGTTTGAAGATCAAGAGAGTTTGATGAAGCAGTTTGAAGACAATAAAAGGGTAAGGGATGAATCAAACTATGAAGATAAGAAGGAAGTCCTACAAGAATTGATTGGAAACTGTTTAAATGATGAAGAAATTCCAAATGGTGTGCTAGTATCTCTACTCAAGTTGATTAAACAAGAAGAACCAGAGACAAAAGTAAAAGAGAAACTAGACACTGTTAGTTATTAATAAAATTTCAAAAACACTGAGTGAAGAAAAGATTCTTCAAGACAATGAAGTGAAAGATTTGAAATTGAAAGATGATTTGGAACAAGAAATGGAAGTTCAAAAGCTCTTGTGTAAGTATGGTGGAAAACCAAAATTTTTAGTGAAAAATGGAATTCCCTTCGACTCAGTCAAAGTTATGACAAGAAAAGAGATTTTGAGCAACTTCAATAAAATGAAAGGGCTACAGTTGAACAAGAAGAAAGAAGCTGCTCAGTCTCTAGATGGAAAGAACAAGGGAATATCCAAAAAGATGGTTGATCTATCAAAGATGACAATGAAGAGAAAATCCAAAGTAAAGGAAATCTGCAAAAAGACAACTTCCTTAGTCTCAAAACAGAACAGCACCAAGAAAAGGAAGTTGTCTGTAACTACTCAAGAACAACCTAAGTAGATGTACTTAAAGATGGATAAACCTCTTGTCAAGGCTGTGGTAAAAGCCAAAAATCCTTAAGTTAACCACAAGGTTATGCCAAGTGGAGTATTTTATGACTCCATAACTGAACATCTGAATGTTATGATGGAAAATGGAAAGATTGTGAAGATCTTCTCCAAAATTGACTTCAGAAAGTTCAATCTATGGCAACTAACTGTGATTGCAGCACTGAATCTCTCGGATTACAAAGAAAGGCAAAGGCCTACAAGTGCTAAGCAATAAGAGTTACTAAGATTCTTGAGAGAGCAAGAAAAGTTGGACTTTCCATGCCTAAACAAGCACCTTTGGCTAAATTGAAGAATTTTTAGCTTAGGCTTTGTTTTGTAATGTCTTCGGACAACTTTTGATTATGTAATCTGTTTATGTTATTTGATTATGTAATTTGACTTTGAATTTTGAAGTGTATTTTTAACTAAGTGTATTGAACCTTAGAAATGTTTTGGGTCAGCTGAGGTGTTCCAATCTAGGGGGAGATTGTTGAGTCAAACAATTGACCTAAGGGGAAGATTGTTGAGTCAAATATTTGACCAAAATGAAGTACATGGAAGATTGGAATCTTCTCAACCTCCTCAGAATTCGCTAAGTATGGATTTGGGCACACCTTAGACTTCCGAGAAAGCTTTTACTTAGCCGGGTACGATATTTTGTCTATCGGGCAAGGTTTACTTCAAGTAGTCTTCTTTAGTGGATATCCGAGCAGGGTTTGCAAATTAGTGCATTGCCGGGCAAGGTTTACTAGTTTATGTAGATCCAGGCAAGGTTCACTTTGTCAAGCAAGTCTGTTCTTCATAGTCAAGTAAGGTTCTCTTCCGAGTAAGCTTTTGGCTAACCAAGTCCATGAGGCCAAGTGATTGGAAGACCGGGCAAGGTATTCTTTAATAATTATGGTTCGAGCAAGCTTGATGTATAAATGGAATATCTCTAAGTAACATCGGGCAAGGTTCAACTCAGGCAAGGAACAGTATTGCTGAGTACACTTTAATAATAAGTTATTGTATAGCAAGGAGTTGAATGGACCATCGAAGAACAAGGTTGCTCGTAAAGGTTTGTCGGGCAAAGTCTGGAAAAGTCAAGAAAACTGAAGTCTACCCGGTGAGTATTTTACTTGGTAAAATACTCTTCAAGTAAAGTCTACCCGGAAACTGATCCCGAGCACACTTCTATGTTACCAAGTCTAAGGCAGGCAGAGCACATAGTCTACTCGGAGAAGTTTACGTATCCATAGCCTACCCGGAAGACTTGTTTTACACATAGAATATTTTCTGATTATGTAATTTGAATATGTATGTATGTTTGGGGTTTCTAGAAGGAATGACAGCTGTCCTAGGTTGGCAGGCCTATAAATAGAATGTTTTAGGGCACGCCGCCTACGGAAGAAGAGAGGCCTAAGAACAGACACACACACAACACACGGAAAAAGGAATTTATTAAGAGAGAATACTGTGTGTGACGGCTGTCTTAGTACGGAAAAACCTTCAAGAAACCCTAAATCGATTATCCACTATGTATGATTGATATTATATAAATGGAAATCTTTTGAGTGAATCTTGTTTGTGTTATCTATCATTGAATACTTATTAAGCAACCGTATGTTTGTTATTGATTGCGCCTTTAACAAACGGATATCTTTCTAAATATAGCAACCCGTCATTATCTCCCTTGTCAACACATCAATCTGTGTGAGTTATGACATGATTAAGTAAGATCCAGCTGAAATCGAGGGACCTGACATGATCAATAACTGAATTCATACCTAAGCATCATAGATACCTGAGTCAAATATAGTCATGTAAAGCACATATTAGTCAAAACAAAGTCGCACATTCAGACACAACACAAATTACTCACTCAAGACATTTAATTAGATAGTCGGTTAGCACATTGAGCATATATCATCAATCAGACTTCATCAGAGTTGATCGTGCCTAAAGCTTTAAATAAAAAAGTGAGATCTTGTTTTATCTAGTGGCTTGATGAATAAATATGCCAAGTTGTCACTAGTATCAACTCTTTATTTTCTATTAGTCCTTTTTCACTACAATCTCTGATAAAATGGTGTCTGATTTTAATATGCTTGGTCTTTGATTGTTGGACTGGATTTTTAACAATGAACAGTGTTAGCAGTATTATCAATAAAAATAGGAGTGTTCAAGTAATTCAGACCATAGTACAATAGTTGATTATGAATCCAGAGGACTTGAGCACAACAAGTAGAGGAAGCAATGTATTCAGCTTCAGCAGTTGAGATTGAAACAGTTGTTTACTTCTTGTATTGCCATGATACTAGCCTATCTGCCAAGAATTGACAACCACCTGATGTAGAGTTTCTACTCATGTTGCAACCATCATAATCACTATCTTTGTAAGCAATTAGATCAAAAGCATGGTTCTTAAGATACCAAATGCCCAAATCAGGTTTTCCTTTCAGATATCTAAAGATTCTCTTGACAGTCGTCATATGAGAAACTTTTGGATTTTATTGGAATCTTGCATCCACACATACAACAAACATAATGTTTGGTCTTGAATCAGTTAGATATATCAATGATCCAATCTTAGCTCTGTATTCATGTTCGTCTACAGGCTCCCCTTTTCATCAGCTACCATCTTCTCATGTACTCGGACATTGAAGTGGAAGCAGTCTTGTTGTATTGGCATTTGAACTTGTTCAATATGTCTTGCACATACTAGGATTGACAAATAAATATTCCTTCCATCTTCTATTGAACTTTCAATCCAAGAAAGAAATTCATCTCTCCCATAGAGCTCATATAATACTTAGACTTTATAACCTCTTCAAACTCCAAACACATCTGTTCATTTGTAGATTCGAAGATGATATCATCAACATATACTTAAACCAGAAGCAAATCCTTTTTTTTTCTTGTAGAAGAGGGTCTTATAAATGGCTCCCCTTTGAAAACCATTTACAAGTAGATGGTTTGACAACTCATCATACCAAGCTCTTAGAGCTTGATGTAGTCCATATAGAGCTTTGTTTAGTTTATAGACTCTATTTGGATACTCAGGAACCTCAAAACCTAGAGGTTGAGTGACATACACCTCCTCTTCTATCTTTCCATTCAAGAAAGCAGATTTGACATCCAATTGGAACACTCTGATACTTTTAAAGCAGCATAAGCTAAAAAGATTCTGATAGCTTCTAGCCTTGCTACTGGAGCAAACACCTCTTCAAAATCAATTCCTTCTTCCTGTAGGCATCCGAAAGCAACTAATTTTGCCTTGTTCTTTATTACAATTCTTCTTTCATCCTTCTTATTCCTGAAAACCCACTTGGTGCCAATTGCAAACTTTCCTCTTGTCTTATCAACAAGTTCCCATACTTGCAGATTTCTGAACTGAGCTAACTCCTCCTGCATAGCTTCTACCCAACTCTTGTCTTTCAATGCTTGAACTATGTTCTTAGGTTCAATATGCGATAGAAAACAGGAATACAAACAAATGTTTGCAGTTTCAGATGCACTTCTGGTCACTCTTTCATGCAGGTCACCAATTATGTTTTTAGTAGGATAATTTCTTTCAACAAAGGAAGTTTGGATGATTTGATTTGAAGTTAAAGTTAAATCAAGATTTGTATCATTGAGATCAGGTTCTTCAATGATTAAATATGATGATTCATTGTTCATTTTAGCTTCATCTTCATTCTGATTTAATGTAGATGCTATGTCATTTCCCATATTCAAGTTTTGAAACAAGTTTTCAAAACTTGATTGTCTGTCAACTTGGTTTTGATCTTGCTTGTTACTTGTTTGTTCATCATTCAAGACATGATTTTATTGATCTTGTTGATGATCAACATGTTCATTTCGCTTCTCTTCAGATTCAACATCAGAAGCATTCTTATCAAAAGGAAATTCAGTGTTCTTTTCAGCAACCTTGGACCATAATTTGTCCAAATCAACATTCTTCTCTGAAGTAGCATCATGGACACTTGTTCAATATAAAGTATCATCAAAGTCCTCAGGGTAAATTTTGAAGGATTTGATTAACTTCTCCAGATCAAATAACCAAGATGCTCCATCAACAGTGTTGAATTGATTTTCATTAAAAATAATATGTGAAGATTCTATTATACTAAGATGATCTTTCACATAGACTCTGTAAGCTTTTGAGTGTGTGAAGTATCCAACAAAGAAACACTCTAAAGATTTTGATTGAAACTTGTTCAGATAATCTTTGGTATTCAACAAAGAACACTTGCAACCAAAGGGCTTGAGGAACTTGATGTAGGGCTTTCTTTTATACAAAACCTCATAAGGAGTTTTGTCTTGACTTTTGTTTAAAAGGACACTGTTCTGAACAAAACAAGCAGTGTTCATTGCTTCTGCCCAAAAAGTAACAGTCAAGTAAGCATCTGCTATCATGGTTCTTGCAGCCTCAATTAATGTTCTGTTTCTTGTTTCTGCAACTCCATTTTGTTCAGGAGTCCTAGGGGCACTGAATTTTTGAGAAATTCCTTTAGCCATACAAAATTCAGTCATTACCCCATTCTTGAACTCAGTTCCATTATCACTTCTCATGACCTTCACCCTTGCATCTAGTTGGTTCTCAATTCTTGTCACGCAGCCCTTAATCATTTCAGTAGCCTCATCCTTTGAGTTCAGAAAATAAACCCATGTATATCTTGAAAAATCATCAATAATTACCAAACAGTATCTCTTCTTACCAATGCTTGGAATACTCACAGGATCAAAGAGATCCATATGAAGCATTTCAAGTACTTGTTAAATGGAGTTTATGAGTTTTGTTTTGTGTGATAATTTGTGTTGTTTTCCCTTTTTTACAAGAAATGCACTTGTCATCCATCTTAAATTTCCTTGTGGGTAAACCAATGGCATGTTCACCTTTAACAAGTTTGTTCATGTTCTTCAAACTGACATGACAAAGTTTTCTATGCCACAATATTGTTTGACTTTCAGTGGCTTTTGACACAAAACATGTTCCACCTCTAGAAATGGCATCTTTCATTATTAATTCATACAAATTTCCATTTATAGGGGCCATCATCATGATCATATCAAGATGAATTACAAATTCAGGTTTGAGGATGAAACATTGTGAGTCATCAAATCCAACTGTATAACCCTTATCACACATCTAAGATATGCTCAAAAGATTATATTATAATCCTTCCACATAAAACACATTATCTAAAAAAACTTTGCCATTGGTAAGAATTCCTTTCCTTATAATATTCTTTCCATTTTCATCACTACCAAAGACAACTGGTCCTTCAAATTTCTCCTCATAGTTGACCAATGATCTTTTATCACAGGCCATGTGCCTGGAACATCCACTGTCCATGTACCATACATCATCCATTGGTGTGGAGTGTTCCTACACAAATCAAAAGAATAAGTATTAGTTAAGTGATTAATCGCAAGCTGATTCAGATCGCAAATCATCAGCAACGTCATCATCAATTACAGTTAGTTCTGGTTCTTCATACACCATCTCACAAGACTCATCAGTCTCATAACCAGATTCACACAATTTTCCCACATAGGGAACTATGCCTGTGCATTCTTCAATGACAAATTCTCTTTTCATGATTGTCACTTGAGCTTCAGACTTTGGTTTCCACATAAATCCATGTGGTTCGTAACCATGTTTTAAGAGAAACTTCTCATCAACAGTGAGTTCTTTTGATTTATTTCTATTGAATAGATTCTTCTTAATCTTGCTCTCACTTTCACAACTATAGGGATGAAACCAACCCGGAATATGAACAATAAAAGAAAACGCCTACTAAACCGATCACAAGAATACCAGCTACGATACCTATTATCCAAAGAGGAATTCTTCTAGTAGTATCGGCCATTTCCGCCGCTTCCCTCCAAATTTCATCAAGTGGCCATGCTAGAGACGTAAACAGTCATGGATAATTATGAGATGAGATCCTTCTGAATGGTTAGTCTATTATTTTAGGCACGGCCATATATAACATATAAATCATACTTAGAAAGGATGGACAATTAGATAGAGAAGCGGGTGCTGTAGCGAAACTGATTGCAAAAGAAGGGAAATCGGACACATTAAAATTACCTTCTGGGGAGGTCCGTTTGATATCTAAAAACTGCTCAGCAACAGTCGGACAAGTGGGGAATGTTGGGGTGAACCAGAAAAGGTAAGCGCCCTGTAGTAAGAGGAGTAGTTATGAACCCTGTAGACCATCCACATGGGGGTGGTGAATAGAGGGCCCCAATTGGTAGAAAAAGACCCAAAACCCCTTAGGGGTATCCTACACTTGGAAAAAGAAGTTGAAAAAGGAATAAATATAGTGATAATTCGATTCTTCATCGCCGTAGTAAATAGGAGAGAAAATAGAATTTCTTTCTTCGTTTTTACAAAAAAAAATAGGAGGAAGCTATGACACGTTCACTAAAAAAAATCCTAGTTGATTTCTCATAATCAACAGACTTCACAGATTGTTGAGATCTATTAGATTTATTTCAGACATGTTTCTTGATCAAAGGGGCCTGTTTCTTTTCTTTCAAATCTCTTTTCTTATTGCCTGCATCATCAGTCTTGACAACTTGTCCATCATCCTTCTTCTTTTCAGATTGTCAATCACCCTTCTTCTTACCCTTAACCAAGTATTCATTATACTTTGTCTAGTAGAATGCAAAATCCTGTCCAAAGATTGCATGGTCAGGGACATGAAATGATTCTGGTGAGAACCTTCCTTGACATGAGTCAGTGTGATGACTATAGACATCACAGAATTTGCACCAAACTTGTCCTTTAAACTTCTCACTTAAGTTACCCCTCTTATATATTTCACTTGGTCTTAGGGGATCAACTTCAATGGTCTTTTGGTGAGTGATAAGACCCTCAAAGTTGATTGACAAATGTAGGAATTCTTCATTCTTGGTATCTTCTTTTTCAACAGTACTTTTCACAAAAGTAATCTTCTCCAATTTGATTGGAATTTCATCTTTATCATGCCTTGGTCTTGACCATCTTCTGATATAGTCTTCCATGCTTTCCACCTCTCCAACAGCAAGCAGATCCTGATTAGAGAAAACATGAATGATTGGTAGAAAGAGATCATCATTCTTGATGGTTTATTCATTTTTCTTGTTGTTCTTGATATTTGTCCTTTTTAAGGACACTTTGCTTGTAAAAGTTTCATTACTTTTATTTGAAGAATTAATAGTTTGTCTTTCATTTCTCTTTCCCTTTGATTCACAAATGTCAAGGATTGATGTTCTTTTCTAATTTGCTCATGGTGTTTCTTCATCTTTGGAGTAATCTTTGGTGATAAAGGGATCTTGTCCTTTGAACTTTGTTTACTTGTTTTCATTTCTTTTAAACTGCCACAGCTTGAACATCTATCACTTGAATCACTCAAATCATCTTCATTTAACTAATCACTTTCTTGATCTTCAAATGAAACTTGTACTCTAACAGATTTATCAACTGATTTTTCTTTTGTTTCAACAACCTTCATCGCAAATTCACCTTCCTTATCAACCTCAACCATTTTATACTTTTCAACAAACTCCTTTTTGTCTTCAAACACATCTCTAAATTGATCAAGATAAGCACTTCTCTTTTCTTTGTCCACTTTTAATGAGTAATTGTCAGTAAAGGGTGGAGGAATAACCTTGTACTTATCCTCCTCTTTAATTTTATTCAACTTTCCACAAATGTTACCAGTGGACACCAGATTCTTTAGAAATTCAACCTCAACTTAAAGTTGAGTATTCTTCAACTTCTCATCAAGATACATTTTCTTTAATCCTTCAATTTCAGTGGTATATCTTGACCGAATGTTATAACTGTCCATACAGTCTTGTTCCAAACTCTTGATAATCATTTCCATGATTAATGTTTCCACCAACATAGGGAGCATGTCCATTTTCCATTGAGGATGTATCACCATCATCCATCAATTGAACATTAAACCTTAACTACCCATTTTGGTTTCTAGACTGACCAACAACACAAACTCTTGGGATTTCAACATTAAACTCAGTTGGTTCTTCAATTACAGGGACTTGCTGATAGTTCTTTGTTGACAGATTCCTTATTGGTGCAATGAGAGCATTTGCAACTTGGAAGCTTGGTTTATCTTCCTTGATAATATGATTCTCAATCATTTCATGCTCAGCAAATTGTAGAAAGCAGATAACATCATCAAGCTTGAAGGTTGGGAAATTTGCCTTTTCCCTGATGAACTTGCTTGTAGTGTACCATTCTCCAGACAAAGATGATAGCAACTTCTTGTTTAGGTCAAAATCTGTTATTGCAAGGTCAGTGGTGTTGATTTCATTAACAATAGCAATAAACCTTTGCAAAATAGATTTCAACCTCTCTCATTCCTTGAACTTGAACCTATCAGGTTGTTGCTTCAATCTGTCTTTCTTGATATCTTTCAGCTCAGTAATTCCTTCAATCATTTCAACAATGACATCAAACATGGCCTTTGCAGTAGTGTGATGAGCCACCCTTGTCAAAATTTCCTATGACATGCCAAGTTTCATCATAGACAGTGCCCTATCATCCTTCTTTTTCATCTTTCTTTCCAAGGTCTAATTGTTATTTGTGCCATCAGGAATATATGGACCATTTTTGATCGAATTCCACATATCCACATCATTGTAACACACATCAGCTTCAAAAAGTACCTTCCATTTTATATAATTTTCCTTTCCAAACAACCTTGGGATCTTGTTAGTAGACACTTCTTGATCATCCATTTCTCCAGACATATTTTTGGTAATTTTGAAAAGGTTTTAGGAATAAAAATTACTTAAAAACTTGACTAATTTTAGAAAACCAAACAGTTATGTGGATAAAATCCTTAGATCAGATGGATAAGATCAAGATCTAGACTCAAATAAACAATAACACAAAGTGGATATTATGAGAACATAATACTTTTAAACCTCAATAGATTGTAGATCTGAGAAAAATGAAGAGCAGAGCTGTTGACGTCACTAACCAATGGAACAGTGCTCAGCTGACGTCATCATTCTTCTTTGCTTGTCAGCAAAATATTCAGTAAATCTCACAATCAGCAACAACAAATCTTCACAAGTGCAGAGACGAAGCTCTGTTACCAATTGTCAGGACCGATCCATCAACCACAATAATCAGTCTCGTAACCAACAACAGTGTGTTGACAAGACGGTCATGAGTTCTGCTCTTATGAAGATCCAATGAACATTAAAGGCGGAATCAATGATATTCAAAGTGTTGCTAGACGAACATAAATGAAACAAACACACAAAGTAACTCAAAAGATTTCCATTATTATTATGAAGGATACAACGAAAATCGATTAGGGTTTCTAGGTGGATTGTTTGTATTATAGGCAGCTTTCCGTACTTAAATATTCTTTTATGAGAAAGGGTCAGCCGTCAAAGCAAAATATTCGCTCTGTTTCCGTTGTCCGTCTCTTGTCATAAATGTGACCTAAAGTTTCCTTAGGAACACCTGACATCTTCTAGAAACCCTAATGGCTGTTGCAAAATGTATTTTAACATATTCAAATATAATACAAGTGTAAACAGGTCTTCGAGTAAGCTTGAATCCTTGTCGAGTAGACCTTGTAACCATAAGTGTGCTTGGAACAGTTCTCCGAGTAAGCTTTACTTAGAATATTTTGCTAAGAAAGTATTCTTAAAGAAGACTTCAATCTTCATGATAATATCAAACTTTGCTCGATATAATCCTACGAGCAAACTTGTTCTTCATTGATCCCTTCAACCTTTTGTCTTTATCTTATTTGAAAAATCTAAGTGTGCTGGTGACACTGTAGCTTGCTCGAGGTTGAACCTTGCTCGTTGGAAGTCAGAATAACTTCTTCAATGACTTCCTTCAAGTGTGCTTGGACCACTGTTTATTATATAACCTTGCTCGATCCACCAAAATACTTGGTTTTAGCTTGGTTTAGTCAAGTGTTTTCTCTGAAACAAACCTTGCTTGACTTGAAGAACAACTTTGCTTGATGAATTTTAGTTTTCTCGAACATACACTTAGAAGAATTTTAGTTAATAACTTTACACGAGAGTGAAATACCTTGCTTGAATAAGTCTAGGCTTGTTTGAAGTGCCAAGTTTGCTCGGTTTTCATACCTAGCCATTTCTGAGGAGGTTGAGAAGATTCCAATCATTCCTTTGTCTAATCTTGATCCCAACATTATACTTTTCTACAAAAGTTGTGGGTCGGTATTGTTTAGTAAACTCTTCTTCTACATCACTACAGTACTCTGTATGTTTAACTATCGCACGCGGGTGACTGGTCTCTTCATGACCATGAGTTTAAATATCCTCGCTGAAATAACTATCATTATCCTGGCGGTATGTGACATCGCGGCGACTGCGAGAAGCATGACTCTAATCATATACGGCTCTACAAGAAATATTTCTCAAAACCCGACGACCTCTGTTGCGACTTCCCTCTTCCTCAATTTCATCAAAATACACCACAATCTTAAGACTATCGTGAAGTTGACTGTGACGGATAGTCGGTGGAGGAGATGGAGGTGATAGAGGTGACTTATCATACGTCAACGTCCACAGCGCGGACTCGTTTGTCTCGCAACATTCGTTCGTAATTTTGCAACGACTCATTCCTTCTGTAACTTCAACCATTCCTCTGGAGTTTGAATTCTTCCAGACCTGGATTGGTGACGATGGGATATCGGCTGGAGAGAACCTTCATATTTGACTTCCGGATATGATATTCGGCGATTCTGCCAAGTTTCCACCATTATCATTAATCATCTTCAAGAGTCGGACCACAAAACCCAACAGGTCATTTCATCATCGCCAGAGTTTCCACTAGAACCTACTGGATCTGACTTATGTTAACCAAGATAATCGAAACACAATTTTTCTAGCAAAAAGCACGGATGACGCCAATGAAAAACACGGATCTAAACCCGAATAGTTTATATCTTTATTTCCATCGGGTATGGGTTATGAGATGAGAATTAGGTTAACTTAAATCTAGAGTCAAATCAATTCCGACGAAGATGACCTGCAAAACAGAACCACCGTGAGCTCGCTACGGGAAAGACAAGAGTGGGGGTATTCCCGTAACCACCTTCCGACGTGAGAATAAGTACCGTTCTTAAAAGAGATAAAGTCCTAAGTGATTGATGTAGTATCTGGAGAGTGAATGAATACCTTGTGATGACAAGCTGGGTATTTATAGCCGGTGGTGGAGGGAATGTGATTGGTGGGGTTGTCACTATCTAGAAGATGTTTTTTCTACCTGCATGGACATGTGATAGGAGGTGCTAGCTAGCCATGTGCATTGTTATAACAAACTGTTTAGCTTTCGTCCTCTGATTGGTTGCACTGTCACGTGCTCTTCACGAAGGAGAGAATGTCTCATTCAGGGAATATTTCAATCAATCTTCTAGAAGGAAATTGGTTATAACTGCGTTACTGACGTAACCCAATTGTTTTCCCGCATATGCGGGAAGTTTCATATCCTTTAGGATAACCATTTGAACTTGTGTTCCTTTGGTTTGTGTTTTCCATATACCATGCAGGTACTGCAGATAACCCGCGAATTTCCTCTGAGGGAGTCCTAAATGATCCGCGAGTGCTATCTTATAAATATACGAGTCTTTTTGTCACCCTACCTCTATACATATAATGTATTAATGTATTATAAACCTAATCATTTACGTCATGTATTAATGTATTATCAACTATTCATACTAACACAATCACCGAAGCAAATATCTCAACATAAATCCCCTCAAATATCCTAATTACTCATTACATTTTGTCTACAAATTTCTAATATATGGAGAACTCATGTTTATAAAGTATATGATTAACTAAAACTGTATTATTTTAAACCTGATCTCATTCTTACAAAAACAAAATAAAAACGTCAAACAGTCAATTATAATTGTAACAATATTTTAAAAACTTCTTTTGAACAACGTTTGAAACTACCCATAATAACCGGGGTAAGCCCTCTTAAGACGAAATATCAACTATTCATACTAATTTTAACCCTTCAAATCTGACTCAACAACGAACACCACCCATCGGGGCCCTCCCTTCACCACCCTATGTTAATGGTCTACATGATTAATAACTACGCCTCTTACTGTAGGGCGTTTACGTAGGCTGACACGTCCGAGCCCCGGTACGAAAGCGTGAAAATAGTCGGTATTAAACAATGGTGTGGAGCTCGGATCTAAGGTTAGGATCGAATCACTCGTATTCACTCTTGAAAGATGTTTGGACGGATGAGGTGTATTGGGAGAGAGCCTGATTTGATTAACAATCAACAATAAAGTAGGATGAAATCAAAACACAAAAGATAGAAATTGTAGTATGAAACATTAGCCGAATGATTCTCATTAAGATGAAACACTCATACATACAATCGATTAAGAAATATCAGCCGCCACCAGGAGAGCTCATCCTGGAGGCGGAGACTCTCTCAAAAAGATAAAACCCTAAATCTCACACATACACAATACAGTCACTCATACTAGACAAATGAATAAAAACATCTATTTATACTAGTCTAGCATGACTTGGTCTTCAAGCCATCCACCCTTGGTTGAGACCAAAATAAAATATTTTTCACCCACAAATTAATTCGATGCATCGGTCTAAAATATAAGTCCCAACAATCTCCCCCTTAGACCGATGCCATCGAATTTCTTCCATGATCACCTCATAACTCGTTGTCTTTCATTGAAATTCTCCCCCTCACGTTAAGCTTCTCCGATTGTTCATTTCGAATCATCACTCTTATACCACTTTTGGATATAGTTGTATGGGCATATCAACGAGGCTTTGAATCTTCAAAAGATCAACTTCAAGTAACAAGGTTATCACAAAAAGAAATGAACGCATTGTGATCATTAAATAATCTTCCATTCTTCAAATCCGTTTCTTCCCCTGTAAATTATCTTCAAACCATTCCCTGAATTAAGATAGCATTCAAGTTCAGCCATAACCCGTTCTTGACTGTTCAAGTGACTATTT
The DNA here is from genome assembly GCF_021521415.1 of Bidens hawaiensis. NCBI lineage: Eukaryota > Viridiplantae > Streptophyta > Magnoliopsida > Asterales > Asteraceae > Bidens > Bidens hawaiensis. The sequence goes on along the minus strand of NW_027492357.1, from coordinate 465,788 downwards.
CATAGGAGGTTGAACTCTACTGATCATCCTTTCAACCTTGTTGCTTGAGATGACTCTATCTTCTCATCCGTACTAGGAAATCTGAAAACTGACAAACGATGAAACATCTTTGAAAAACCTTGGATTATTAATCTTGATCAACTTTTCCTTAACTCGAGTCTTTTACTTGATTTGAAGCATGCCATTTGCAATGAAATTCAAAGATTTTTACTCCCCCAATTTCGTTGCAATTGTCTTTAATAAATGTGTCTTCAAATCAAGTGTGGGTGAAGCAATCTTGATCATCCTTATCAAGATTGTAAAAATCTGAAAATAAACATATTCATATGTTGGTTGACACTAAAAGTGATTAAATCCTTAAACTTGGTCAACACTTGTTCTTGTAAAACTTTTGATGAAGTCGTGAAATTGGATGAGGTTTGAATTCCATAAGCTTGTTGATGATTGGAGAAAAATTACCAAAATACCCCTGGTATATATCTTCCGTAGAGAACAGCTTGGTCAAACGGTCAACGGTACCAAAAATCTCAAAAGTTTCTTCATAACTTTGAAATATTTCACAAACTCTGTTTCCTAGCACACAGTGTGATTGGGATCACTTTCCTAGCACAAAGTGTACTCGGAATACTTTCCCAGCACAAAGTGTACTCGGAGTAACTTTCCTAGACAAAGTGTACACGAAAAGCAAAACACTTGTGATTTTTCAATTTAGCACTAACACAAAGTGTACCCGGAAGCACTTTCCTAGCACAAAGTGTACCCGGAAATCAAAAACACTTGTGATTTTTCAATTTTCAACTAGCAAAAAGTGTGCTCGGAAGTACAAGTGTGCTCGGATTACTTAGTGCTCGGAAACAAAAGTGTGCTCGGATTATTTAGTGCTTTTTCATTTTCCACCAAACATGCTCGGGAGCAAAAGTGTGCTCGGGAGCAAGGGTGTGCTAGACACAAACTTGAGTTTTCTCTTCATAAGCATAATTTTTCAAGAAAAAACAAAGTATGCTCGAAAAAGAGTCAGCTCGAATAAATAACAAAGTGTGCTCGAGACTTAAAGAAGATAGTTTTCTTGAAAAGACAAAGGACATGCTCTGGGTTTCACAAAGTGTGCTCGAAATTGATGTGCTCGATATAAGATGTGCTCGAAATAACCTGTGCTTGAGCCAAACAAAGATGTGCTTGGGCGAAACACCTCCTGTGCTCGAAGCAACACTTAGTCATTTTTTCATACTCGAGTCCAATCTTATTTGTTCATAGTGTGCTCGAGACATCAAAACTTCATTTCTGTGTCATCAGTCACTGATTTGCCCTTGCAGAACCTGCTCGAATATTCACATTGCATCTGTTACAACAAACAATGATGAAATTGCCTTTAGTACCTGTTCATTCTTGACATGTACATTCTCCTTATCAGTTTGTACCATCGGCAATATTTTTCAACAAACATCACTGTTTGTGCAGCACGAGCACACAAAACCCTAATTTTTCAAATCCAAAATCAAGTTTCGGCATTTGAAATAAATCATTGTAGCACCATCCAAGTCATCTCGAAATCAAAGAAACCTATCTTCATATCATAATCAACCTTTTCAGATCTAGAAATAATCAGATGAACAGTGTTGCTCCAAAACGAGCCAAATAACACTGTTACATCAGATCTGGACCGTTCTGACCAAATAAGCATGAAATTGATGTTGGATCTCCAAATGAGTCATCAACCCAAACATCAATCCATATACTTTTCTCCGAATCATCAAATAATTTCAAAACCCCCAAAAATAATTTCAACGAACTTCATCGTTTAACGTCCATGGTGGATTGAAGAGCGAAATGAGTCAGTTCAGCGGTTAGTCTGAACGATTCGGTAACCCAGGCTCTGATACCAATTGACAGGTCCGAGCCCCGGTGCGGAAGCGTGAAAATAGTCGGTATTAAACAACGGTGTGGAGCTCGGATCTAGGGTTAGGATCAAATCACTCGTATTCACTCTTGAAAGATGTTTGGACGGATGAGGTGTACTGGGAGAGAGCCTGATTTAATTAACAATCAACAATAAAGTGATGAACAATTGTAATCAAAACACAAAAGATAGAAATGATAGTATGAAACATTAGCCGAATGATTCTCATTAAGATGAAACACTCATACATACATTTATACATACAATCGATTAAGAAATATCAGCCGCCACCAGGAGAGCTCATCCTGGAGGTGGAGACTCTCTCAAAGGGATAAAACCCTAAATCTCACACATACATAATACAGTCACTCATACTAGACAAATGAATAAAAACATCTATTTATACTAGTCTAGCATGACTTGGTTTTCAAGCCATCCACCCTTGGTTGAGACCAAAATAATATATTTTTCACCCACAAATTAATTCGATGCATCGGTCTATCCCAACATAGGCAACACTTAAATCCGTCTTTATTCAAACTTATCTGGTTTACCTCAACATTTCCCACTTATCCGACTGTTAATGAGCCGTTTTTGAATGTCAAATGAAAAACAATCGCCGGTATAAGTTCTCATTGAGTCAGGTTTCGAATTATTTGGTTTGGTTTGGTTTTTTCTAGATTCCCAATGCGTTAATATGTAGCTTTCCCTTGATGGACACATGTTCGTCTTTGTTATAAAACAAATAATAATTGAAAAAGTAAAAAATCAAATCCCTCATAACTCACACTCCATAAATATCTATCTATCTATCTTCAAACACACACAATCACCATTAAAGAATCACTTTGATTTCTCGAATGAAGAGCTTTTGATCGTTAACTTCCATCGATCGGTGCTGAATTCGTCGACGTTAGGTCAATTTTTTATTAGTTGATTTCTATTGTTACTGGTATCTATTTGACCTGATTTATGCTATCTATTCTGATCGATCATAAATTTGTTTGAATTCTGAGTGTTCACTTAGTTATGAATATTTTATTTTCAGTATTTGTTTGCCAATTGAACGAAATCATTTTAAAATATGGAATTTGATGCAATTCGTTTGTTCTAATCAGAATATAAGTATCTGCAATTTTTATTATTCACTATGCAGTTAATAGGTTATCGGTCCTTGGTCAAATATCGGTCCCGATGTTATCGGTGATATTGGCTGATATATATCACCGATTTTCATGATATCAGTTTTTTAGTCTTAATTGTCATTTTCTTAGTGTTTAATGTAAGTATTTTAAGTCTTAACTAATTCCTACTTGCTACAATTATTAGTGTTTGCAAGTTGCAAAAGGTTAATTTGTTAATGGTAGGAGATTATACTGAATTGTTAGTGTTAAGTTGCTATTTACACACACACACACACACACATATATATATATATATACATATACATATAGGGACAGGTTCGAGAGGGAACTCAACAAAAAAGTGGGGAAACTGAGGAACTCTTCATTTTACATGTAAAAAAATATTAAAAAAATTCATTTTTCATGTAAAAACACATTTTTACATAATCTTTTTACAGCTTTTTTCATATAAAAACATGTTGAAGTCGTTTACAAAAAAAATTAATTTTTAGTTGTAAAAAATGTAAAAAAAAAAAATTTTTACACTTTTTTCATTGGAATGTCTTCTACATGTATCTATAAACAAAAAAGTCCGAAAAAGTTTATGCTAAAACTAATTTTTACATGTGAAATCGAGTTTTATATTATTTTTTTACATGTAAAACTAACATCTCCCAGTTCCTCTCTTTTTTTGAGTTCCCTCTTGAACATGCCCATATGTATATATATATAGGGGAGGGATATTTTGAGAACTTGATGAGTTGTAAGAACTTTAAGAACTCAATTTTGGACCACACATTTAATTAAATGATATGGAATATCTGGCTGAGATTAAATTTAATTAAAAAATGAATCAGGAGAAGGAATAAATATTTTTGATGATTACACAAGTTTATATATTAGTTACACATGTGTAAAAGGTTGATTCGGTGTGTAAAAAAATACTGTAATTTTTTGTACATTACTTACACTTACATATTACACATGTGTAAAAAAAACTAAAAAAAAAAATTGTTACGTTGAGTTCTTTCGAGTTCTTAAAACTCAAAGCGGTTCTCAAAAATATATATATATATATAATTGCAATATAGGGTTTGGATCAAATACAAATGAAATTAGCGTGCTAATTGTGAGAATCAAGTAGAATGATTATATATACAAGTAGATTTATTATGTAATTACTCTGTGATAATTACTCTATGATGTAATTACATAATTACTCTACTTGTATATATAATTACTCTACTTGATTCTCACGTTTAGCACGTTAATTTCATTTGTATTTGATCTAAACTATATGTATAAATATATATATATATTCTGCATGATATTAAAATTACCGATATCCCCACAATAACAGATATTCGATTTTTTACTGCATTAGATATCAAATATAGTTCCAAAAGTATGAGATTGTTTCAACTACTATTTCATAAATCAGTCACAAATAGGTTATAACAGTTTAAACAGGGATTAGATTTACCTACCTACCACACTAGATTGTTTACAAATAAGACAAGATGAAAACATATACCCTTTTTTTTTATTGTAATAATAATTGTTGATTCGTGACTTATCAAGATTGTACTACAATTGCATGTGACAAATAAATATCCATAGTGCAAATATATTACCACTTAGATTGTTAGATTTGATTTATATAACATGAGAAATAAAGGTTTGTTGACTTCTTTGTTTATTTTATATTTAATAACAGGAATGATGAGTTCCCTACAAGGTCCAGTTGTTTGCCCCAATGTACATAGAAAGCAAGGAGGTGTTCATGGAGTGTGTGTGGTTAACGGGTCGCTAACAAAGGCTAGAGCTTTTACAAGTGGGATGTGGGGATTTAGAGGTGTTTATAGTCATCGGGTTCGTACCCATGGTCAACAAAAGTCAAAGACTGTTACTTGCACTTATAGTTCGTCATCGAACGGAAATGGTAGCATGGCGGAAAGTTTTAACGAGAATGACTCGGATTATGTCGATTCAAGTGTGGTTGAAGCTGGTAAGATAATTTAAGTAAGAATGACTCAGGTTTTTTAGTTTAATTCGAGTTTGCGTTTCGTCCTTTCACCTTTCTAGTCTAAATAAATTTCACCTTTTGTGTTTAAAACAAGGAAATAACCAAAATCGTTTTTTGTATTCATATTTGTTGTAGTTATGTTTCTATTAAATCCTCTCATGTGGCTTGTACATGAGGGCGTTTTCGTCCTTTAACCGTTCCTAGTCTAAATTTCATTATTCCTTCTTAAATTAAGGAATAAAATAAATCGTCCTTTATGTTCATATTTTGTCAGTGCTTAATTTTTCCCACTAACGGGCATTAGTTTTTATGTTAAATCCAGTCGATGTGTGTCACACATGAATGCATTTTCGTCCGTTCACCTTTCTAGTTTAATTTTCACTTTTTATCCTAAAACTATTAAAGGGCATTTTCATCCTTTCACTTTTGCAGTCTAATTTTTATTTTTCGTCCCTAAACCAAGGAAATAACAGAGATCGTGCTTCATGTTCTTATTTTATCACAATTTACGTCCTTTCTACTATCGGGGGTTTATTGTTTCTGTCAAATCCAGTCATGTGCCTTGTACATGAGTGCGTTTTCATCTTTCTAAGGACTATTTGTGTAATTAACGGGCGTTAGTTTTTCTGTTAAATTCAGTCGATGTGTATCGCACATGAATACATTAGTGTTCTAGGATCCTTGTGGGTAGGTGGTGCCAGTAATTTTGTGGTTTGTGGGTAAATTAAGGGTATCAATGAGGTGGCAGTACAGGATTGACCGGTGCATGGGTAATACCCATGAGTGCCCCTTCCCCCCTAATAACTTAATAATCTTGATTTATTTATGTTTTGTTACATTTGTTTGATGCATAGTTGAAGTGAAGAGTGGACCGGATGGTTTCATGATTAAGATGAGGGATGGTAGGTATTTAACTTGTGCACATAATAATCCTCAAGGTGAGCATATACCTGATTATGCCCCACATCCTGCAATTGTGCTGAAGATGGAAGACGGGACTGGACTACTGCTTCCAATTATTGTTTGTATGTATATATGTATTAATATCCAATATATTTTTCCCGAATGATTATATAATTATTTTGCATCTTTATTTGCAGTGGAGATGCCTAGTGTATTGCTGTTGGCAGCAATTCGAAACGTTCAAATCGTATGCTGTTCCTTACTGACTAATTAATTTTTACATTGTTTTCTTAACTTTTTCGTGTATATCTAAAGAGTTTGAATATGTTGTGTTGCGTTTCAGGCTAGGCCAACTATGTATCAAGTGGTGCAGAAAATGGTTAATAAGATGAACTATAAAGTACGTTTTTCTTCTTTCTTTTTTCGGTTTTTTAACGTGTTTAACGTCTGAATGAAGAAACCGAAATTAACGTTAATATAGATGCAGAATCTGAAGTAGGACCGTAGAAACATTATAGACCGCTTGAAGAGTTAACGAAGTATAAATATCAGAATCTGTGTTGTCCATTCTCACTTTCAAAAAGTTAAATAATTAAAGCTAAAGTAAAGTAAATTTGACTAAATATAAAATATAATATATAATTACAATTATCTCAACTAAGCATATGCATGGGTCGGTTTTGGGCTGAAATCAAACTAAACACCAGAAATTTGGATTTTAAGTTTTTGAAAGTTGTTCGCTTCGGTTACGGGCTTGCTGTTTGAGCTTGAAATTTTTTTGTCCGAAAGAAAATGGTCTAAGTTACTTTGTTACTTATTGATTAATTGGTTATTTACACATTTGGGCTACACCATATATTAACCTTTTTATAAATTGCTGTAACATCTAAAAATAAAAATTACAATCCACAAGTCTGATATCAAAACTCATTTTGTTTGGGTTCTTTAAGGGTTCGGTTTGGTTATAAAAGTCGGTCTCATTTTTTTCACGTTGCTTTTCAGTTTTTTGGGAGAACATAAAACCAAACCGTTGGTTTTTGGGTCGATCATATCGGTTATTGAGGTTGGGATCACTTATTTCAGTTTTCAGATCGTCTATCCCGGTTTCATGCACACCATTGTTAACTCTTAAAAATGTTAAATACGTCAAAAACTAATTGACACAATGTTATAATATCATTAATTTTAGAGTATGTTAAATAAGTCAAAAACTAATTGACACAATGTTATAATATCATTAATTTTAGAGTAGTTCAAATGACTTTAAATCTCTAGTTAGTGATTTGAGTTACATTGTTTTCAGGTCAAACTTGTTCGCGTAACCAAAAGAATACACGAAGCATATTATGCTCAGTTATATCTCACAAAGGCATGAACTTTAAGCGATTAACAATTTTACAAATGTTTCTAATTTTCCGTAACTAAAATGGTCACAGTTTTGTAATTCAGGTGGATGATGAAACCGAGTGTATTAGCTTTGACCTTTGTCCATCAGATGCCATCAATATTGCTGTTAGGTGCAACGTATGTACGACGTTGACATCATAATATCATTAATTCTTAATTACCTTTCTTCTATTCATTTTTATATATTTATGCCATAAATGTTATGTAACGCGTTTAGGCGCCAATACAAGTGAACAAGTTCTTGGCATATAGTGATGGAGTGAAGATTGTTGAATCTGCAAAACCTTCTTTTCCAGGATCTTCTTCAGATGGTTTGATATTTAAAGAGCTTGATAGGTATTGTAAAACATATTTTTTTTAAAATATTGCTATTATCTTAAATTGGTATAATCATTATTATTGTAACATTTACAGACCAAGTGGGCAGCCATGTGTTGGGACCAAGGAGTTTGATCTTGTTCGGAACATGCATCTTGCTTTGGTTGAGGAACGTTACCGAGACGCTGGTATGTTCTTTATCGTATTCTTACTTGAATACATTTATGTGGTTCTTTTCTATTTAGTACATTTACAACTCCACTAAAAATCATAACACATTAGCCTGCTTACAACACGTTTGAGATTGAGATAAATGGGGTAAAGTGTTAACGGGTGGTGTTGGCGTCACACTTTTTGTAGCTTTTATAATGTGTACAACTCGATAAAAACCACAACACATTCTATCAGACCACCTGTTTAGAACCCGTTTGACGTTTAGATAAGTGAGCTAAAGTCTTAAAAACAGGTTATGTTGGGTCGCTCGGTTTTATCCGTTAAACCCGTTTGACGTTTATATAAACTGACTAAAGTGTTAAACGGGTTGTGTTGGGGGTCGCTCGGTTTTATCCGTTTGACCCCCGTCTGACTTTTAGATCTATGGGCTAAAGTGTTAGAAAGGGTTGTGTTATGGTCGCACAGTTTTGTAGGTTTTATTTGTTGAAGACCCATTTGATTTTTTTATATGAGCTAGCACGTTAACAGGGTTGTGTTGGGGTTGTAGGGTTATAGGTTTTATCCTTTTACAGGTTAGACCGAATAAGAAACGTTGTGTTTCGGGTGAGATTAAGGGTAGCGAACATAGCAGACAAGATAAGAGAGTGGAGATTGAGATGGTTTGGACATGTGAAGAGAAGACAGACGACGCATCCTGTTAGATCCGTAGAAAACATTACTATAGAGGGGAGAGGGGGTAGAGGACGACCTAAATTGACTTGGGATGAGAGGATTAGACATGATTTGATAGACCTAAATCTCTCCGAGGACATGGTTGAGGATAGGAATTCTTGGAGAAGTAGGATTAGAGTTAAGTAATTTTTCGGGAGAAAGAAAAACATTAGGCTTCTATTTACCTTATTTTGGTCACACACCATAATAGTATTTTCTTTCAATATATATAGTATTATTATTATTATTTTCTATATATTACTGATGAACTTTGTTTTCCTTTAATTTCCTTTATAGTGCCTCATACATATGTATTTTAGAGCTGAGGGTCTCTCTGGAAGCCACCTCTTTATCCCATTGGATAGAGGTACGGTGTGCCTACATCCCACCCTCCTCAGACCCTACTTATAGCTTTGCTGTTGGTGGGACTTCGCTGGGTATGATTGATTGATCCTTTTACAGGTTTTGTCCGTTTAAAATGTTTACAACTTGATTAAAAAAAACCATAGCACATCGTATCAGCTCGTTTGCAACCTGTATAATGTGTAGATAGATAGGCTAAAGTGTGAAGCGGGATGTATTAGGGTTTTATAGGTTTCATCTGTTCACGTTTACAACTTGATTAAGAATCTTAACGCAACCCCTCAACCCGTTTACAACCTGTAAACCCGCTTTAAGATTTAGATAAATGGGCTAAAGTGTTAAATCGGATTGTGTTATGCTGCATAATTTTATAGGTTTTACTGTTCAACACCTGTTCGACATTTAGAGAAATGGGCTAAATTGTTAAACGGGTTGTCTTGTGGTCTCACAGTTTTATAGGTTTTATCCTGCCACATTTTCAACTTCATGAAAAACCACACTCAACCCATCAGCCCGTTTACAACCCATAAACCTACAATTTTAGATTTATTCTGGTTAGAGTTGATGTATTTGACACAGATTAATGTGTATGCATGGGTTGGATCATTCAAACCAAACCCGTTAATCCGCTGTTACAAACGTTTTATTATTAAAAAAATATTAAAGAGAGTGGATGCTTGTTTTTATGGTGTAATATATTTAAAAAGTTTAAATGTTTTAGGAAGTCATGGGTGGTAAAAATCGTATGGGAAGTTGGTTTAAGAATGTAAATAAAATAAATATATGGGTAAAGACGAGAGGGGCAAAGATGTAAGTATTTTTTAAATAACGATAAAAGTTTGTGCATAATATCATCACCTAAATTGGCCCAAGATACGGGCTAAAGTTTCCATTTGTAATGTGATTTTGGTATGCTAAAGCACAATGGAGGGATAAGCTCACTCAACTTCGCTCCAAGAGGAACTGGGCTTAACAGGTAACTACTGTTATATAGTTTTAGGTTTAACTGTATGTTAGTAGTCTGTTATTGATTATGTATTTTTTGCAGGAGGAAGTATGGATGTGTACATAGTTGTTATATGGGGTTCTTTAGTAGAAAATGTGCATTTATCAAGGCTTGTAAATATGTGTTGTATGGCACAAATATTACCTTATGAAAGAATTCAAATTTACCCTTGTTTACCAATATATTGTTTCTCTGTTTCCCTTTTACCTGTAGGAGTCGCATGAATGATAAAGTTGAACCAAAATACGATGGTTATGAAATGTTTTGAAGAGGGTTGTGTGGATGTATAATATTGGAGTTAGGTCTGTTAGCAAGACCAAACGATCACGAATAGGGTGTGTGTTTTTATTTAACTTTAATCGAACACGAATATTTCTTTTATTTAACTTTAATTGAACACGAATATGAACTGTAATTGAAGACAAATATGAACTGTTATTGGAAAGACACTTTTATTTATGTTCATTTGTTTAAAGTATTAACATGTTTGTGTTGATATATTTGTGTGTACATATATGAACGAAAATAAACGAAAATTTATGAACGTAAATGAACAATTAAAATATGTTTTACTATTCATTTAATGTACATATATGATCGTTAAATTTAATGGACATAAATTTTTGTTCATGTTGGTTCATTATTAAATAAATGATCATAAACGAACTTACTAGCGAAGGGTTCAGAAATTATCTGTCGAACTTTTGGTTTGTTTACAACCCTAATATAAGTACAAAAGCTAAATGGTTAGTTATAGAGGATAAATGGGGCATAATAAAGATGACTTATTCGGCGCTATCTATTTCATTCTTAAACTTTCTTGTATGGATTCCAAGTCTGGAATAAAGTTGACTTATTCTGCGCTATATTACAATGGATTTGTTCCCGAGCATACTTCAGGAACTATGGCATAGGACATGTGTCGGTATGTGGTTATAAAAACTGCAATTTAAAAGTTGGTTGTCGTTAAAAAAAACTTATTATATTAATTAATACACCAACCAAGTAGTTGCATAATGTAGCATAATAAAATAATTTTTTTAGAACCGCGAATTTCATTAAAACAACTAGCAAGAAGCTAGAAACCGAACAAAAGAAAACAAGGTTAGAATATAAAATTACACTGATCTTTCCACATCAAGTTTTTGAAAGACGAACGATTTTTTATCCAAAAATCCCAACGATTTAATATCTTCCACCGTTTTTGCAAAACAAGCCGTCTTGTTTGAGAAGATGACTTCGTTTCTAGTCTTCCAAATGCACCAACAAGCTGTGAGAATGATCCCGTATAATACCTTGTTTTTTTGAGTCCCCAAATTGCTAGTTTCATAATGGTGCAGTAAGTCGCATGTCGAAAAAACATAGATGGGAGGGATGCGACACCAGTTGCTACAAATTGCCAAACTAATGTGGCGAAATAACAAGAAGTGAGGAGATGATAATTCGTTTCTTCATATTCTCCACTTACGTATAATAAACTAAATACATATTACAATTTTTTTTGAAAACGGTCAACTTGATTTGTAACACCTGCAAGTGCTTCAACACTACAAATTACACTAGCGTTCAAGAAATCTTCACTGATTCGAATATGTAGATTTGTCTTTATGATAGTCATTGCCGAAAAACATTTCTCAACTGTTGTGGTTGCTTAGCTTTAATAATTGATAAACCTTGTTTCCACGATAACTCTAGCAAGATCGCAATACTTTTCAAATTAGCAAATCATTCATCTTTTCGCACATTATTAAGGTACAAGCTGTAACAACCCTAAAAATAGATTTAGGATTTTCTTTTAAAAAAGAAATCTTATCGTTAAATACCGACTGAGATGTTGGTCGAATAGTCGAAGCGAGCCTTACGCCATGGGCTTGGCCCGAACTATAGAGATTATAACTAATGGGCTCGACCCGGTGATTACGTAGACTTCGATAAATATACGGTTAAGTCTAATAACAATACCTTAATCTATAACATGGGCTCGACCCAAAGTAATCAAACGAAACCGAGACTCGTTTAACCGAAACGAACCCGAATTGGTTACTGCAAAGACTACAAGAATCTTTTCGTAGACACATAAAAGTACCGGGTATCCAAAATATATAATCAAATATCAAACGACTCGTTATACTACCATCCGACGACTCAACCAAACGAAACAAAAACCGATAAAGAATATTTGTGACACACCGGATGTTAATTAAATTTTCTAAACCTATGTTATTATATATAAAATTAGCCCCTATGTAATTTACGTAGATTTGTTTTAACACAAGTTTATAAAAACAATGAAGATATTATCAAAATTCACAAAATCAAATCTAATCCCCTTGCCCCAATCCCCGTCAATGACAGCTCTTCACCAATCCATCTTCATGCAAAAATCCTCTGCTACAAGAAATCATCTCCTTCATCTTTTAATTGTATTATTCACCTTTGTAAGCATTCAAACTCCATGCTCTCTATCTCTCTTGAAGGAACTGTATATGCAAATCAAGAGCAAGTAACCTGGAAACCGAAGGACCTAAACTTGTGCACCTTCAATTTCCCTTTCAATCTTTGGAGTTCTCTGCCTTGTTTCTTAAAGAACCAAACAAACAAACCAAAGGAAAAATCGGGGTAAAACCTGACACTAGAGCAGCAATCTAACCTTTTGTTTTGTTGCTCACGGATAACCAACCTGTGATTCCTAACGTGTTCAAGGTACTGCAGCCTATACTTGTTCGTGTTAGGTTATATTATAAGCTTTGAACTAGTGTATAACTCGACCCTTAACCCATTAGAAACCATGTTCATAATGTAACATAAAATCCTAATGGAAATCAAGTACCGGTCACTAAACCATTCCAGAACCTCAAACCATAACCAAACAGAAACTGAAATTTTTATAAGTATAGAACCTAACCGATAACTCACTTCTTAAAACCAAATTAACGGGCCATGAACTCTACCAATTAACTTTGATTAATATCCAGAACACAGAGAATATAACAGGCCAGAAACTATAAAAGATTATATAAGGTTCTGCCCCAAGACTGTCGCCATGCCCGTGGTCTTCCGGTAACTCGTTTAAGGGTGAACTAGCTTGAAAACGAAACCGATATGTGACCATATTGACTTCTGGACATCTAACATAATTTCCAGAAGTTAAAACACTTGTATTCCAGTCCTTAAACTTGGTGTAAATAAGCCCCAAGAGTTAACTTTAAACCGTGTGATAAAAACCTTTTAGCCCGTCAGCTTTGTAACCCGTTTAATTGAGATACAAGCCCTGCAACCAACGCAATATTATGATATCTTTTTGCAGCCCTAAACACAATATTTTGATGATCTTAATCTGACCCGTAACCATTTTATGCGAATCATCGTTTTAAAACCAGGGCCGGCTCAACCTTTTTGGTGGCCTAAAGTACTTTTTTTAAATGGGACCCTTTCGTAAAATTCTTCTTTTTGTTTTTTTTCCTTACTATCCAAACACCTCGAATATGATAAAAAATTAGCTCGTGACGTGATGTTATTTTAGCTTTTGTGGTGCAAATAAAAATACTTCAGATATTATTAAATGACAATTTCAACATGTAAATGTGCCAAATGTAGCAATCTATGCATATAAAATAGGTAAATTAAAGGTAAAACTCATCTATACCTCAAGTCATCAACAACCCCATATTACTAACAAGTAACAACTCATCCATCTTTTTGTTCCTCACTAAAATAGCTTCATTCAAAATTCAAACATTTATGTCTCTTAACATGATTTCCAAACATCAATTAAAATACATTTGAATCCTACGTATTAAATATTTTACAAACAAACAAATTGGAGACCCTATAAATATGGTAGCCCTTAGCTAGGGCTTTACTCCATAACACTAAAGAGCCGACCCTGTTTAAAAACTGAACTAGAACCGAACGTGCCTTACCAGATTTATAACACGTCCAAAGCTATTTTGTGGTGAAAACCATACTTAAACAATAAATGTGGCTAAGGGCATTTTTGGAACCAAAAAAACCCGGTTAATTCTTAAAAACTGAAAATGCAAGAATGTGTTTTTAGAACATAAACTTTTGAGTTAAACTGACCATAAATGAGTTACAAATTGTTTAATGGTAAACGGATTTAGAAAAGGGCCCATTTAGATGTTTAAAAATTGTTGTTTCGTTAAGCCGACGAACATGCCAACTTTTAAAGACTAAAAGACTCCAAAAATATAACATGGATATTTTTCCAGAAGTTATAATTTAAATAATTTATTATAATGTTATAAACCTTTCGATATTTACAATGTTGGAATCGATCTGGCCAAGACACATATTTGAGTTGATGTAGCTAGTACGTTATAATCCAAGTCGGCTCATACCCAATAACAAGCTAGACAAACACCATGGTATTTCTTATTAGATATGATCTAGTTAATAAATATCAGCACTTATAATATTTGAAAAAATTGTTTTCTAAATATTTTGTGTGATAAATAAATTATGTGGATAATTTATATTTTTAGAGATGTTATTTATTTGGATAAATAACATATATGTATGAAAAGGAAAATATAAAAGATGGTTTTTGAAATTTGGGTGGGAAAAGCTCCAAGGGAGCCGGCCCCCTCCCTCCTCTCTCTCATCTTTTGTATTTTTCCAAGACATGAAAACTATATGGTTGATGGATGGTTTTTCTTGAACAACTCTAACACACCTTCTCTCACACACACAATACTCTCTCTTTTCTCTCTTCCTCTCGGCCGATCAAGAAGAAGAAGAACAAGGTTGGATATTTTGCAAGAATGTAAATACTAGCAACTTGGTGTTTGTTGGAAAGCTTGAACGAGTATACAAGCTTGAGGTATTCTCCTTTAAAGATTCGTCATTCTCAACTCCATCCCTTTCAAATTCTGGAAATTTTAAGGTATGTAAACTAACACCCTATAGTTGTTCTTGATAGTATGTATATCGTATATGAATCCTGGATTGGGTTTTATATATAAATCAGGTTTTATATGTATTGGTAAACAAGATTTAAAACTAATTATTTCCGCTGTGTTTTTACATATAATAGGTTATATGGACTTTGATAATCTTGTAAAAACCCAACAATGACATCAAGATTCGCTTATATGATTACATGCTTCTAAAATGGGATCTAAAGTATTTGGGTTTTATGGTATCTTTACCATATTGGCCGAAAACCTTAGGCATATTGGTTACCCCTTGGTTTTTCAAATTGTGCCACACATGCATGTGGAAATCTGGAAAAAATAGTCATTTGGATGACAAAAACTTTGTTTGGACAAAACTGGATTTTTCAGCTCTGGCCGAGAACTCATGGTTGGGAACCATGGTTCTCGGTCTGGCCGAAAACACCAAAAGACCCGGTTCTCGGTTGGCCAAGAACTCATGGTTGAGAACCATGATTCTCGGTCTTGGCCGAAAACGAGGTTCTCGGTCTTGGTCGAGAAATCTTCGGGTTGAAAACTCTGAAGCTTTGGTCTTCTGGCCAAGAACTCAAAGGGTCAAAGGGGAACCATTCTGGTCAAGGGTTGACCTGTTTGTTTGGATGTTCAAAACCTAGCCATGATCTTGTGTATATTGAAGTGATGTGTTGTGGTTTATTCAATTTGATTGTAATATTCTTTATTCGGGTTTGTAATATATTTATTTATTTCAAATTCGTTTGTAATAAGTAGAATAGTTGTATTTATTTTACTAGAAAAATGTATTAGGATATGTTTTGTAAAAGAGGATGCGACTACATTACCATTTTGGTTTTGGGCCTTAATGGACCTAATAGTCCACGATGGGATTTTAGCCCAATGGCCCAAGCCGAAAAGAGGCCAAAGGAAGCAAGTAGCTAGAGTTGGAGCCCAAATGGAAACCCAAATAAAGAGAAAGGATAACAACAAGAGGTGGACACTTGAAACATATGGATGCGGAGTCGAGTGGGATTTCATTAATGTGTGCTGCGTATAGCTTGTAAAATGTAATGGATTGGATATTTAGCTTTTGCACAAGATCGTGTTTTAAATTTATAAAAGTGATTTCTACAAAGACTAAACACACACAAAATAGGCAAGTGTACCTATTGTATATGTAGAATAGTATTGGTAAGAACCAAGTATCGATCCGTGGACACAAATGTTTCTAATAATGAATCATTGTTTTACTTTAATCGAAGGTTTTAATCATTTTGGGGTTAATTTTTGAACTGTTTATAAAATATAAATACTTCTATATAATATATAGGTGATCAAGACAAGAATTTCTAAACAAGTAGTTCACTTATATGAAGGTTACCATCTAAGATCATTAATCCACTCTATTTATCCTTGATGATTATAAAGTAAACATGTGATAAACTTGCCGTAATAATATATGGCAGAATAGCCCATCATTTCTAAGTGAGCATATCATATGACATAAAATAAAGTAGCATGCGCATTTTTAAGTCGACCCTTTCCTAATGTCATGCTACCACGAGAATGTCAATTTGAGTTGGCAAGTAGTTTAGTAAAGTAGAAAGATTAGGATTGACTTCGATTTCTCAAATACCAATTCTAACAACTTCGGGTGGTTATAGTTTAGTCACACAACCTCCCCTTGGTTTATTTAAGTAGGTTATAATTACACATTCTGTTAACATATGATTTATTTAACTAGCATGATAACCTAAGCAATCGTGTTAACAATGTTATTTCAGAATTACCAAAACTAGAGAAATAGATTTATATATCATCATTTCTAAGTACAATATAAGGATCCATGTTCTGATAAATTATCAAAGTAATCTATCTTTTAAGAACATGAATCGATCATGAATGATTTTCAATATGATTGTCAATCACCAACTTTGAATTGTTGAATTAAGATAGTGAAACATTTCTCATCAAAAGATAATTGCAAGATAACCATGTACTTTACTAAACTATATCACATGTTTTATATAATAATCAAGTAAAACAAAGCTTCTTCATAGATTTTAGATGGAAAAAGGGAGTTTAGCTCATAATGAGCATAGTTATGAACATTAGAATGGATGATGATAGCAAACACATGATTAAACTAGAACAATCTAACCAAATGTGGATGAATCTTCCTTCTTAATGATGATGATGATGGTTGATGATGATGACCTCCAAGCCTTCAAACTCTTTACTAAATCTTCAATATGATTGTTAGTGGGTGTTTTTATAAGTGAAAACCGTATAGAATTCTCTTCAAGGCACACTTGATCAATGCAACATGAGCCACTATTTATGAGCAGTCTGGAGGGTGAAGCATGACCCCGTGCTTAGGTAGGCACGCCCCCCATGCTTTTATTGACATGCGCTAAAATTGTATTGTATTTTTGTTGAAGGTGACCACGACCCCGTGGTCAAGAGGCACGGTCCCGTGCTTTTGTTCCCAGTATTTGTCTTTTCTTGTAGATTTTTGTCTTTTCTGGTGTTCAGAAGCATGGGGGCGTGTTTCTTGAGGCATGTGGGCGTGTTTCTTGCTTTTCTTGCGTTTTATTCTTTTTCTCTTCGTCTTTTCGCTTCTTTCTTCGTTGGGGCTTGGTTTTACCTGAAATTGTATTATGATAATTAGCCTTCTGTGCTATGTTATTTGATAAAAGTTGCAGTTTTTAGAGATTATTTGATGCTAAAAAGATGTATAATTTTATGTACATCATTCACCATCACATACCTTGTGTCATGCTCGTCCCTTAGGAGAGACCTTTTGACACACTTGTTTCGGTCAACAAGTGTTGTCAACTTAGGTGGCTATGGTTATGGACTTGTGATTATTATTTATGCTGGTGTGGTTGTTTTAGTTTTAGTTTTGTCATATTTGGATATGGATGTTAACAATTAAAATCAACAACTTGCATAAAATTGATTCCTTTGAAATTTTTAAGTAATAAATTGGTTTTATTAAGTGTTAATGATTTCATAATAAAATGGGTTTTATTGAAAGGAATTTTGAAAATTGGTTTTCAAAAGGTACTATACATTTGAATGCATGAAAATGGAATGTACATAAAATAGTTTTCCAATCTAGAATTTAGAAAACTTAAATCCCTTTTAAAACAAGTTGAACACCATCCTTTTATACGACACTCGAATCACTTGGGAACTTGATGTGGGATAAAATTTACCTAACCACATTAAGGAAACTTGCGAGTTTGAGGTGTAATTACAATATTTGTGGGATAAAGGTCACCTAACCACTTGTATGTGTAAAATCACACGTGTGTGTAAGTAGGACGACTTGATTTGGAAACCATGTGAATAGGGTCACCAAAGCATGGCGTACAAAGGTGTTAATGGGATTAAACATGCCAACTAAATATATGATGTTTAACCGATCCCATAAAGCTAGAAGTTGCAAAGGGTTGCAATTGACAAACGTTGACTACTTTGTTAATTTGAATAGTAGGATAAAGGTCACCTAACTACTATTCAAATGAAACATTGGATTCTAGATTTTAAAAATTAATTGTCTTGGAGACATTAAAGGGTATTAACGATTACAATTTATTAATGATATCGAAAATACTAAATTGAGCTTTGTTAAATTTATAGATGGCCACAAACAACCCACCGAACGCAATTATCCCACCCGTGCATAATCATTCACTGAGATCCATTATGGACAAGGATCGTCTGAATTATAACAATTTTATCGATTGGTATCGAAACTTGAGAATTGTTCTCAAGCAAGAAAATAAATCCTATATTTTGGACGATCCTATTCCTGATGAACTTGATGTTAATGACTTAGATTCCTACAATGATTGGTTAAAGTACACCGAGGATTTTGTAAGGCCCCAAACCGGTAGCCCTACTTTAGCGTCGGATTTACTAATAAACACAGTTCTTGCAATCAGAGTTAATTAAAACTTTCGCGGAAACGTTTACTTGAAGCATTCGTTACAAAACATTCAATCTCTTCTCTGATACTATAAAACAAATCATTATATTTAAAACATCTTTTCTTCCATCTTAAGATGCCAGCCGTTCAATCCATGCCATGTGCCATCCTCATGCTAGTTCTTAGGTCTGATCACCTGCGTGCATTAGTAAAGTCAGCTACGCTGAGTGAGTTCTAGTTAATCAAGCAACTTATCATACAACCACTACATGCATCATATACGTATCCGCAGACACGTAGTCCACTATCTAACCTGCTTACCTTACCACTTAGCCTCTTATTTACACCTACCACCTTGCCACTTTGCCACTTTAATAACGTATAACGTTATGCCACTTTGCCACTTTAATAACGTATAACGTTATGCCACTTTGCCGCTTTAATAACGTAGTCACGTATAGGCTTACCCTACCACGTACTATCGTCGTGCCACTAACACTCTTACTACACTCTTGCCACTTCTAACACGCTCTACCTCTACTTGTCTACAACATGCTTCATATCATTTACATAATAAGCAAGTCACATCATAGCATTCATACACACTAATAACCACTTGGCAATCACTATCCTTGGCGATGCGTGCAATATCCGAAGATCGTTCACGCACCAACAAGTATTATATAATAGCTACCTCGTATAACATCTATAGCATACACTTACCACTTAAGGTAAGTGTATTCACACTTCACATCGAGTATGCACACAGCCCCGAAAACATAACAAGGAAACGGGGCTAGAAACTCACCTGAACACGGTTACGTTCACCGTTAATCGTAATCCCTTTCTTCAGTTGTGCACGGCTGACTGTATAACAAGTATACGTATCAATTAACTATCACTACTCATATTGTATTTCTATCTTTATATGACCCACAACGAACGGGGGTCCGGGGGCAGCGCCCCTGGCAGCGGGGTCTAGGGGCGGCAGCCCCTAGCAGGGTCCAAGGGGCAGAGCCCCTGGCTGGGGTCGAGCTGCCAGGTCAGCTTGGGAAAATTTTATTTCCATTAACTGTCTTAACACATTTTTCATTAGGTTTTTAATTTATTTTCTAAGCGAACTTAACTTTAGGCGAAGTTAAACCTTAGGCGAACTTAGCTTTAGGCGAAGTTAAACCTTAGGCGAACTTAGCTTTAGGCGAAGTTAAACCTTAGGCGAACTTAGCTTTAGGCGAAGTTAAACCTTAGGCGAACTTAGCGTTAGGAGAAGTTGTCATCAGGCGAACTTAGCTTTGCAGGCGAAGTTCATCAGGCGAACTTAGCTTGCAGGCGAAGTTGTCGGCTGCAGCTACTGTTCGTCCTTAATCATCTTCGTTTCTTAACCAAATAACTCGATTTAGGTATCCACGGAATCGTCTGACCAGCGCCTACAAACCCCAACCATCAAATCGACCTAACATCGATGTTTAAAGGGTGCGATTTAGGTATATAGGTTACGGGTTCTTTTATCAATCGATTAACCCATCAAATCGTAACCATTTTCAGTAAGTTTAGCTTTGTTGGATTCGTTTTTACCATACAAACACAGATCTATCATTTCTATACTAATCCAAACCTAAACGAACAAGTTCTCGATATAAACGTACCGTAAATGAGTCGAACTATGAACACGAGCTGGTCTTGTTGCTTTGGTTCGTCACTATGATCTATCACCAACGAGCTTGGGTCCTCGCCTTTGGATCTTGGTTCGGGTTGTGTGTTTTGGGGTGTGTAGAGATTAGGATGGATAAATGGATGGAATGGAAATGATTGGGGTTTAAGGGGGTATTTATACTCCCTTAAGCCCATGGACCGAAGGCCCATATTTCCTTTTGGTCCCTATCTAATCCCATCTAACTATCCTACTAAGTCTTCATATTTTGCTATTATTATTATCGTTCCACTAACTCGTTTATTTCACCCGACAAAATAATATATTAAATATTACTTTAGAAATTTCGGGATGTTACAGATTTGGTGCAAGTTTCTTGCCTCATGTTAGGAACAATGATTCCTAAGATCCAAAAGGACTTCAAGAATCATGGGGCATATGACATGATCACCCAGCTTAAGGAAATGTTCCTTACTCAAGCTAGGGTGGAACGCTTCGAAATGGTTCGAGCGTTTCATGCATGTCGTATGGAAGAAACCCAATCTGTCTCATCTTATTTGCTTAAGATGAAAAGCCACATTGATCGGCTTGAACAGCTAACTATCCCGTCTCAAAAGAGTTAGCCACAGATATGATCGTTAATGGATTAACTAAAAGGTTTGAGACATTCGTTATGAATTATAACATGAATGGATTGGACAAAAGTATTGGTGAGCTTCACGCAATGCTCAAAACAACCGAAGCTGGAATGGGTAAAAAGGTTTTACCCGTTCTTGCGATCAATGAAGGAGGCTTGAAAAAGAGGTATCATCCAGAACCTGAAGCAAATGTTGCTAGTGGTAAGGGGCAAGTCAATGGGAGGTTCAAGGGAATGACAAAAGCGGAACCAAAACCAAAGAAGCTAAAGGTTAGCTCTGAGGATCCGTGCTTTGGTTGTGGAGAGATAGGACATTGGATGAGAAATTTTCCAACCTATCTCAAGGAGTTGAAAGCTAAGAGGGGTGTGGGGCAAACCTCAGGTACAACTTTCATGATCCATATTGATCTTAATATTATTTCTTTTAACACATGTGTATTAGATACCGGATGTGGAACTCATATATGCATTTCATTGCAGGAGTTCAAAAGAAGAAGTGATTACAAGAAAGGAAATATAGGTCTCTTCATGGGCAATGGAGCAAAGGTTGACATCCAAGCCCGAGGAGATTATGTTTTGAAGCTTTCAAATGGTTTGGAAGTTATTTTGAAAAACATTTTGTATTCTCCTAGTTTGACTAGGAATATTATCTCTGTTTCTTTATTAAGACAATTTGGTTACGACTTAAAGTTTGTAAACGATGGTATTTATGTTTTCATGAATGATGTCTTTTATTTTAAATCAGTGCCGTCTAATGGCATTTATGAATTAGTTCATGATAACACATCTATTGATAACTCGTTGTACCAATCTAGCACCAAAAGACTCAAATTGGATTTGAGTAACACTTTTCTTGGGCATTGTCGCCTTGGTCACATAAGCAAGGATCGCATACATACACTTCAAAAGAATGGTCTTTTTGAATCAAATGATGCTTCATTTGATAAGTGTGAATCTTTTTTATTGGGAAAGATGACTAAGGAGCCCTTTAGTGGAACTAATGAAAGTGCAAAAGACTTATTAGGTATCATACATTCAGATGCATGTGGTCCTTTTAAGACAATGACAAGAAATGGTGAAAGATACTTCATGACCTTTACCGACGATTATAGTGGTGATGGGTATGCGTTTTTGTTAAGACACAAAGATGATGCCTTTGATATGTTCAAAGTCTTCCAAACTGAAGTACAAAATGAACTCAATAAAACAATCAAAGTACTTCGTTCCGATAGAGGAGGTGAATACCTTAATGATGTGTTTCTAGATCATCTAAGGAGTTGTGGGATTGTCTCACAACTTACTCCACCCGGAACACCGCAACATAATGGTGTGTCTGAAAGGAGGAATCGAACTCTATTAGATACGATCTTTGATGGCTAGAAGCACATTACCTCTATCATTTTGGGGTTTCGCATTGATCTCTGCAGCCCGTATTCTAAATATGGAACCAACTAAGAAAGTGGAAAGGACACCCTTTGAAATATGGCATGGAAGGGTTCCATCATTATCATATTTAAAGATATAGGGTTGTGAGGCTTATGTCAAGAACAACACCCACAAACTTGAAAGCTGATCCACTAAGTGTATTTTTGTAGGATATCCCAAAGATTCTATGGGATATTATTTCTACAATCTGAACGAGTATAAAGTGTTTGTTTCTCGAAAGGCTGAGTTCTTGGAAAGAAAGTTCCTTATGGAAGGAACTAGTAGAACTGTGGAACTCGAGAAGGATCGAGAACCACAAGCCGATACACGTTTGGTTGACACTAGCAATCAACAAGAGGTTGTTGAGAATGATCAAATGGTTGATAAAATCACACAAAACGTTTGCAAATATGGTAGAATTAGCACCCCACCTGAATGATATGGATTTTGAGTGGATGGATCCTATGTGGTAGATTCGGATAAACCCACTACATACCATTATGCAATGTCACAATCTGATTGTGATAAATGGTTGGAAGCCATGAACGTTGAGATGCAATCCATGCATGACAACCAAGTATGGGACTTGGTTACACCACCTCTGAATTCCAAACTGGTTGGAAGCAAGTGGGTTTTCAAGAAGAAAACTGATATGCATGGAAACTTGGATACTTATAAAGCTAGGCTTGTAGCAAAAGGTTTCACTCAAACTCAAGGGGTTGATTACGATGAAACTTTCTCGCTAGTGGCGATGCTAAAGTCCATAAGGATATTGTTTGCCATAGCCGCATATTATGACTATGACATTTGGCAAATGGATGTCAAAACCGGTTTTCTAAATGGACACCTTGAGGAAGATGTCTATATGGTTCAGCCTGAAGGTTTTGGCGATCCACAACATCCTAATAAAGTATGCAAGTTAAAGAAGTCAATCTATGGACTATTACAAGTATCTAGAAGTTGGAATCACCGTTTGGATGATGAAGTTAAGAAATTTGGATTCATCAAGAACGCTGATGAAGCTTGTGGTAAGGCTATTGGAGAATCATTACCTTAATGGTATTATATGTCGATGACATACTACTATTTGGAAATGACATTCCAACCTTGGAAGGTGTAAAATCCTGGCTTGGAAGTTGTTTTTCCATCAAGGATCTTGGTGAAGCCGCCTATATTATGGGAATAAGGATCTATAGAGGTAGATCAAGGCGACTGATAGGTTTAAATCAAAGTATATACATTGACAAAATCTTGAAAAGGTTCAAGATGGACAACTCTAAGAAGGGTTTGGTACCTATTCAAAGAGGAACAATATTGAGTGCTTCTCAATGTCCAAGCTCAAAGGATGAGCAAGATAAACTGAATGGAATCCCATATACATCTGCTATAGGATCCATCATCTATGCCATGATATGCACTAGACCGGATGTGTCATGCGCTTTGAGCATGACAAGTAGATACCAACAAAATCCGGGAACTAGCCATTGTATGGCAGTTAAGAGCATATTGAAATACCTTAGGAGGACTAAGGATATGTTCCTAATATATGGCTCTGGTGAGGAGGAACTCGTTGTAAAGGGTTACACGGATGCAAGTTTCCAAACTGATCGAGATGATTCTCGATCACAATCGGGATATATTTTTGTTTTAAATGGTGGGGCCGTCTCTTGGAAGAGCGCAATACAAGATGTGGTAGTATTGTCCACCACTGAATCGGAATACATCGCCGCCTCATTGGCAGCTCAAGAAGCTGCATGGATTAGAAAGTTCGTGGCCGATCTAGGGGTAGTCCATACCATTCAGGACCCTCTAGAAATCTTTTTGATAACGAGGGTGCGATTGCTCAAATCTAGGAACCCCGTGCACATCAAAAGACTAGGCAAATTGAGCGGAGATTCAACTACATAAGGGATGAAGTTGAAAAAGGAAAGATATGTATTCACAAAGTTCACACTGATTAAAATATCGCGGATCCACTCACGAAGCTCTTAGAAAGGCCAAAACATGAAGGTTATACTTGTGCCTTAAGACTTCGATATTCTAGTGATTGGATTTGATCAAATTTGTATTTGGATATCGGAACAATTGTTATTTTGACTCATTCATATGATTATGCTTTTGAGTTATGTTCCATTTTAGCATGTTTAAATCCATGAATAAGTTAATTATTCTAAATGTCCGTAGTTGATCACATTTGTGGGAACAAATGTGAAGGTAAGACTATTGTGAACTTGGATTGGTAGATATTCATGAGGTATGAATATCGCAAGGGTTTGCTGCCAAGGTTCATAGATATTTATGGGATAAATATTGGACTGACCTGCCCTTAAATTTTACTGCATGGAATCTTTGTGATTTGTGATCATAAGTAAATTTGAGTAAAGGCGAACATCATAGTATCCTCAGACCTGAGATACATATTGGGCCTTGATATTCACCAAATATTATGCTTTGACTTAGTTCTTCGCTGCTCTGAAATACGTCAGTACATAAAGCTAACCTCAAGTGCAATACAAGGTGATAGTGAGAGACTTATGTAGCCAATAGGGGATTTGTCCCTCTTATTCGTTGAGAATTAAATGTCTGAGGCCTGATGAGTTAAATCAACAGAGAATGATCACTTTGTGTCTTTGGATTTAACATGACATTTGTGGCAAAAGGATAAATGATAGTTTCACCTAAATCATTTTCAAGTAAGGGACTTGAAGGGATGATGTTATTGAACGGCACTTCGTCATGCGTATTAGGGATAGTAAACCGTTGTTAGGCGGTATTTGCTATTTGCATCAATCTTCAAGATACATGGATAGTAAACCGTTGTTAGGCGGTATTTTCTATTTGCATCAATCTTCTATGTATCTTGTGCAAATGGGAGATTGTTGGAATCAATCTGCCCAAGACACATATTTGAGTTGATGTGGCTAGTACGTTATGATCCATGTCGGGTCATACCCAATAACAAGATAGACAAACACCACGATATTTATTATTAAATATGATCTAGTTAATGAATATCAACACTTCTAATATTTGGAAAAATGGTATTCTAAATATTTATACTTGTGTGATAAATAAATTATGTGGATAATTTATATTTTAAGAGATGTTATTTAATTGGATAAATAACATATACGTATGAAAAGGAAAATATAAAAGATGGTTTTTGAAATTTGGGTCGGAAAAGCTCCAAGGGAACCGGCCCCCTCCCTCCTCTCCCTCCTCTTTTGTATTTTTCCAAGACATGCAAACTATATGGTTGGTGGATGGTTTTTATTGAACAACTCTAACACACCTTCTCTCACACACACAAGACTCTCTCTTTTCTCTCTTCCTCTCGGCCGAACAAGAAGAAGAAAAAGGGAGGATATTTTGCAAGAGTGTAAATCCTGGCAACT
Organism: Bidens hawaiensis; assembly: GCF_021521415.1. Classification (NCBI taxonomy): domain Eukaryota; kingdom Viridiplantae; phylum Streptophyta; class Magnoliopsida; order Asterales; family Asteraceae; genus Bidens; species Bidens hawaiensis. Next base: position 439,904 of record NW_027492357.1, on the reverse strand, counting down.
TGGTGTTTGATGGAAAGCTTGAACGGGTATACAAGCTTGAGGTCTTCTCCTTTGAAGATTCTTCATTCTCAACTTCATCACTTTCAATTTCTGGAAATTTAAAGGTATGTAAACTAACACCCTATGGTTGTTCTTGATTGTATGTATATCATATATGGATCATGGATTGGGTTTTATATATAAAACGGGTTTTATATGTATTGGTAAACAAGGTTTAAAACTAATTATTTTCGCTGCGTTTTTACATATAATGGATTATATAGACTTTGATAATCTTGTAAAAACCGACATACAACACCCTTTTATTAAGGAATAGCGTTTAAACGCGAGTTACGCCAAAACCGGCGTAACACGCACAAGCGTTTGAAATTTATAAACTTATGAAGTTTCTAATTTTTAACTACAAGTATGAGTCAATAAAATCATAATTTTAGTGTTTACTTATTTACAAAAACCATCTAAGCCCTCAGTTTTGCCAAAAAAAATATTTACTGCTTTTGTAGTTTACATTTTAATTTTTCGTTTAATCTTTTAGTTTAAATTTGTTTTGATATATAAAATTGAAAATTTTCAAAAAGACTTTAGTTTTTGCTTTATTTTTCGATTACCTAGCTATGTGAATTAAAGTTGAAAAAAGAAAAGAGTTTTACCCACGATTTTAAGTTAAAAAGGTTAATTTAATAGCCTTTAAGGTAAAATTTTAATGTAGAATACATCAAAATTTTTGTTTTGATGGTTAATTTAATAAGTTTTGAATAATAAATATCCCATTCGTTAAGGTAATGGTGTATCCGTTACTAAAGTGTAATGAATGAGTGTTCATTCATTAAATTTAATAACGAATTATACAAACTAATTCGCTTCCGCTCACTAATAACGAATGAACGCTTATTCGTTAAAACTGTTAACGCATGATGAATGAATAAAGGGTTATTCGTTTGAACTCTTAACAAATGAAGGGTCATTCGCTAAGACTTGATAACATATAGGTTATTCATTTTGTATTGGGATGTGTGCACAACCGTACGACATATAAAACCCTAAGAAACGAATTAACTTCTCATGCGTCAATTGCATTATTGTCCTAAAACCACTCAAATACAAACGAACCCTTGCCAAATTTTCCTAAAACCCTAAACTTGTTCTTTTGAATATTTGATCTTTGGATTGTATCCGGAAGGTATAAAAAAGTATAGTGATACTCTTAATGTTAGGATTGATTCTGTTTTGAGTACATTAGATGTATAAACTCTCAACGAACAAATACTGAATTTACTGGACACTTGAACAACTATTGAAAACCAATTCATTGATTAGGGTTAAGTGTCGATGATGTATCAATGATTTTAAACCAATGTTTAATGTATATGATTGAGATTTGAGCAAATTAGAAATTCAAAATGCACGTTTGACTTTCTAGTGCTCATCTTAATTATGACTTTGACTGCTTGGTAAAAGAAGTTTTTGAGTATAAGTATATATAAGAAATATAATTTACGCATATATCCCCAAAACGTGAGAAAACGAGTAAAAAGAGGTGAATGTGGTACTAATCTTAGCAATTAAGCAAGAGATAAAGACTCGTTTAAGAAAATGAGATAGATCAAGTTCCTCGGGACAACACCCGAGAAATCCTAAGTAACAATACATATAATTTGAAAACGGAACTAAGATTAGATAAATGTTCGAGATTCGATGAACGAGTGCATTCTAACGGAAGTTTATTATTACAAAGATTTATTATTAGTCTAAATAGTATAATTTAATTAATAAAATTCTTAAGTAAATATTTATAAAATTTTGGATAGTTTATATAACGAGATTTGTTTATTTCAATATAAAAACACATTTGAGGTATTTATTTATATTTTCAGTATTAATACAGATTTCGTTTAAATTAAATAGTATAAATATTAATTAATAGATAATATATATATATATATAACTAAAATCTTTTATAATATACTTAATAGTTATGTAAAATAATAACGTTTAATATATTTTAGTTATGTATTTCAAATAAACAAAACCTTTTTAAATCTTTATCATAAAAACCTTTACCAATTTTTAATAACTGTCGGTTTTAAGAAAAATATAAATTTTATTACATATTTTATAATATTATTTTATTGATTAAGGAATTAATTTTAATATTAAACAACATAAAAAAAAGGAACAACTGCCATCGTCAGGACTCAAACCCGCGCCATGGCCGGCTCATAGTATTAACGCACACACATACCAACCACCTGCGCTGGTATGTTTTTTGGTTAACCTGCAGAACCGATCAGCTATAAATAGATGGCAGAAACCCACAATCAAACAAGAACCCTAGGAAATCAAATTGATTAATCCGCGTTATAATCGATTGATTAAGGTTAGGGTTACTTATCCATGGTTAAGGACGAACTTGCTGTACAATTAATTACATTAAAGATGATTATTCGATGGTTAAATGACGGGTACAGGGGCGGCTAGAGAGGTTCAAGGACGCGCATCAAACAGTTTGGATGATATAATTGGTTATAGGGCTTAGATAGACGCTGGTTTATGGATGATGTACAAGGGTTTAATTGAATAATAACGATATGCAGAAGGTATAACATTAAACGAATGATATCGGTTTGGTTAATAAGGATAGTAGATCAAATTTTATATACTTAACATGTTTATCTCGTTTATTAAGCCGAAATTTAAATAAATATTGTATTTACAAAATCAAATATATCAATAAAACGAGAATTATGGTCCAAGTTAACAGATTTTGAATTCGGGTACAAGAAATAAAATATGGGTTCGGGTTTAGATAATGAATATCCAGATTAAGAAATGGATTATAACAAAATTTCACTTTTAGTCCTTGATGTTTAAGGATGGACACAAGGGAAGCTAAAACCTTATGTTTTGGGTTAAATGTGTCAAAATATAAATATATAATTATAAAAGAATTAAATATTAATAAAATAATCAATTTAACTCGATAAAAGCGATAAAATTTCCTGAGCATCGAAATGGGTCGGGTTTTAATACAAATAATAAATCTTGGAAAGTCCGAGTTGTTACAACGGTGTCTCGTAATCAAGACATATTTTTTAAACTAAACTGTAACAACTATAAATAGTCTTAGGACACATTCGCTACGTACAATGCTCATTTGCTAGGACCTAACACTCATTCGTAAATCTTGGCATGTACCTTCATTACATACATGCTCCCATTCGTTAGATTTGCATGCACATTTGCTACCTTGCTTCCATCCTTCATGCGTTAGCCGTTGTTCACATTCACTAGTCCTTGCATGACATTCGCTAACCAAATTCCATTCACATCTAAAGTCTGCATGTTTTAACGAATGAGCCACATATCAAAACCAAATGACTAGTCGAGATTAACTCTCAACACTTGTCACATACTAACAAACTCCCCCTTGATAATTGTTGGAGTTTGTTAAGCTTTTGTATATGTCACTTTGCTTTTAGTTGATCTTTACGTGCGTCTTTATACAGGTAATGCCATGTAGAAAATGCACTAACAAACTCTCTATTGGCATTAGCTGTACGTCTCCAATCTTTATCAGCATCAAGCTTGTACACACAATCAACATCTTCACTTCCCCTCAACTCGAACACTCTACCATAACTTTAATTTCACCATATTAAGAATATTCGAGAATTGAGTAATCGTCATTTTGTCAAAATTACAGTCAATCAACACATTCCATCAATAAACCATAAAGTTTTATCTTGATTGAGTATTTGAGCACAAAGCACAAAATAGTATGAACAAGAATGTGTAATGGTGAAAACATTTGTATAACTCGACAAATCAATTTGGAAATGTATATCATTTGTAGGAAGATCAATAATAAATTGAAAAGAAAATCTTTTTAGCTTTTACTAAGTTTCAAAATATTTTTGATTTTTCAAAATTCATATCAAAACACACCTAAATCTTTTTGAATTTTTCTCAAAATTACGAAAAGATAATTAAAGTAGTAAACGTAAGTTGTAAAAATAATTTAAATTGTTGGTGAGAAAGATCGGGACATGAGATCTATTGACTAGTAACATCCTAGACTACACTTCATTTTCAACATTATTATGCACATAATACAACGATGAGTGCATATATAATTGTCCATTTTAAACTTTATACAGATCATTCAGTAACTTTACGATACATATTAAGGTTCAATAAAGCACAAATTTTATGTGGACCACATCTACCAGACACAATTTTATATCTTTTATACATTGAATTCACATGTACATATTTTTCTTTTCTTGAAATGAGTAGCTTTGACCCATGCAAAAATAAAAAATAGAAAATAAATCAGAAGGCTAAAATTTTCTCTTAAGACTGGTATTATCACATGCAGATAAGGTTCCACTTTAACAAAATCAAAAGATAAAATAAGTTGAAGGTGTACAGGGCCTTAACCTCCAGTTCGATACATGACTTCACACGTTTTTGCATATAGTATACTCAGAGAAAAGGTCCAAGGCTTGTACGAAACACCAAGAAAATAAAGCAGAATGCTTAAGCCTTAACCCTCAGATTGGTATTACTACAAGCAAAGAGGATCCAAGACTTAAGCAAAATTAAAGAAAAAAATCAAGTTGAATTTCTCTGCAAAATAAAATGAAAAATTAAGCTGAATTCTTTGCAAAATGAACACATGTACACACAACAATCTTTAAACTTTTTAGATCTTAAAACAGATATTAACCATGCATCAAAATGAACACATGTACTCCAACCATCTTCTCTGTCTCATTTAGTTATTTCTGCTCGAAGAAAAACTCCAATCTCTTATGATCAGCATAGATAGTACACTTAGTAGCATACAAATAGTGACTCCAAATCTTGAGAGCATGCACTACTGCTGCTAGCTCCAATTCATGTGTTTGGTACGTGCTTTCATAAACCTTCAATCTGCCTGGACACATAAGCTATCACTTTACCTCGTTTCATTAATATGCAACCTAACCCTAGATGCGATGCATCAGTCCAAGCCACCAAATCCTCATCACTGTAGGGTAAAACAAGGATTTCTCCTTCCTTGGATATTATTCTAGTTCGGTCCCTATATACCTAGGATATTATTCGGGTCTGGTCGCTTCTTCCTCAGATATTATTAGGCTTCGGTCCCTACTTCCTTGGATATCATTAGGGTCTGGTCCTTTAATACCACGCATAATTAAAGCGCTTAAGCACATCATGAACATACTTAGTTTGATGAATGAACATTCCATCCTTCTTTTGATCTACCTGTAATCCCAAAAAGAAAGTTAGTTCGCCCATGGCGCTCATCTCAAACCTTTTCTTCATGACTGCTTCAAACTCCTGACACATAGAAACTCGTGAGGCAGCAAAGATAATGTCGTCCACATAGACCTGGACGAGAAGAAAATCACCCCCTTTTCTTTTTTACAAACAAAGTACTTTCGATCTTCCCTCTCCCAAACCCATTCTCTAGCAAGTAATCTGACAGAGTTGCATACCAGGCTCGTGGTGCCTGATGTAGGCCATATAATGCGTTGCTGAGTTTTTACACATGATCAACAAAATCTGGGTCAGGGAAACCCGGAGGTTGTTCTACATATACCACTTCATCGACTTTTCCATTAAGAAACGCACTTTTAACATCTAGTTGAAACACTTTCATCTCTTTGTGTGCAGCAAATGCCAGGAACAGTCGAATTGCCTCCAATCTTGCCACAGGAGCAAACACTTCGTTGTAATCGATTCCTTCCTGTTGATTAAACCCTTTGAATACCCACTTCGTACTGATAGCATTCACATCTTGTGGTTTTTCTACTAACTGCCATACTTCCATTTTGTCAAACTGTGCCAGTTCTTCCTACATGGCTTCTACCCACGAGCTATCCTTCAGTGCCATTTGATAATTCTTTGGTTCAATCTGGCTGATGAAAACATGCATACAAGCATTCATTTATAATACCAGTGTCTTTAATGCTTGCATACACACATGTGTTTTCATCCAAACTTCTTCTAGTGCCCACTCAATCAGAAGGATTACCGATCACATTTTCCAAAGGAAGATTCTTATGAATTTTGGTAGTTTGTGCAGGACCAACTTCCAAATCATTCTCAAGATTTGAAGAGAGTTCATCTGAGTGGTGTTGAGTGTGAAATGGATTGATGAATTCATCTTCAGTCGAGACAGCTGGTGTTTCAACCGCACTTGACGTGATAGGTTGATTTTTATTATATTGGGGAATTTTCAAAATGGCCTCTTCTTTGTCTAATAGCATCTGAGTGGCCACCTTCTCATCAGTGTCTGCAAATTCAAGTAAGGCATATTAAAAGATTTGAATAGCTTATCATAGTCGAAAGCCTCTGCTGGTCCCATACTTGGCCTTGGTGATTTGTAACTAGTAATGTCAGGTTACAGACCACCTCAACTTTGCTGTTTGATAAATTAGAGACTCTTCTGTTGGGTGTCCCAACCACATAGCCAACTAAAATACCTTCGTCAGCTTCACCAAATTTAGAGTTAGTCTTTAATATCGAACACGGGGACCCGAAAGGTTCAAGACCTTTCAGATTTGGCTTTCTACCATGCATAAGTTCATAACAAGTGTTAGTGCACGGTTTTGCGTCTTGAGTCTTTGTAATTAACGTTAATGTTTTCGTTTAATATTTAATGTAATAATTAGTTTAATTATTGTCTAGTTCGCTATATGTATGGTCTAGTTCGCTAGGGGATGTTAGCGAACTAAGACTTAAGCTTATTCCCTCCTGACTCGTTAGGGGATGTTAACGAATCAGGGGGTGTTTCGTTATTTAAGTGTATGTAACGAAGCAAACTCTAGTTCGTCAGGGGATGTTAACGAACTAGGTTCGTCTTCTATTTATACGTGAACACTGTTCACGCTTAATAAGAGTTTAAGAGAGTTAATTATCCAAACCCGGTCAAAACGCTCTCTTGATCTTCAACCTAATATTATACAAACAATTGATATATACTGATAATACATAAACATATACAACACTTAATCTAAGGTAATTATGAGCTAGATCTATGTAAACGTATTAATCGATTATACACAGATCTGAGATATGTTATTGTTACTTTTACTGGATTGATACGAATCAGGAGTTCTAACAAGTGGTATCAGAGCTTTCGGGGCTCAATTACACTTGAATTGGTGTTTAATTAGTTTTGATATTGGTAATTTTATGTTTGGGTTAATTCGAATCAATTTTGTGTTGAATTGATTGAATTATGGATAAATTGGATTTAATTTGAGTTGGTTAAGGTATTGGAGTGGTTTTGTGAATTGGAATTGAGTTTTGGATTGGTTTTGGAGTTTTTGATATCGGTTTGGTTTAAGGCCGAAACAGAAATGATGTGTTGGGATAATTGAGTTAGTTATTGGTGTTAATTGGTTAAGAGGTTTGGTGTATTGGATTCGCGATTGTATTACGAGTTTTTTAGTAGGTTATTCATGTGATTTGGTTAAGAATCGAGGTTGTATTACAAATTTACGTATTCTGGGTTTAGTGTTCATCAAATCCAGATTTCTGGAAATCTTCTTTGAAGATTTGAAGATTTGAAGATGAATATGATTCGCTATCATCTTCATGGTGATTCGTTTTATTATTCACTTTGATTCGTTATCTAAATTAGTTGATTCGTCATAACTTTCAAGTGATTCGCTAGCCAGTTCATATCATTTGTTAGTTCGTATCTGATTCGTTACTTGGATTAACTGATTCGTGCGACACGCGTCCACTTTGGGATTTGTGTCATAACAACCTTTGCCACGTGGCATAAGGTATCAGAGTTTGTTATAAACGGTTGTAACAACCTGATTCGCTATAGTTTGATTCGTTATCAACTATAGCCAATTCATTATCTTATTTCACTAAGAGTTCCTTAGTGATTCGTTACTGATTATCCTCTAATTCACTAAACTAATCCTTTTTGATTCGCTTGGTCAATTCGTTAAGTTGACTATGCATTTACTTTTTGATTCGTTAACCAATACTCTAATTTGTCATCTAATTCGTCATCTGTTTCGCCGTCTGATCAATCTTAACTTTGTTAAGGGTTGATTCGTTAGATACTATTCACAGTTCGCTACAACTGTTTGCAATTCATTACATTTACCATTCATTAATCTTATTCGCTTGTTAATTCGTTACACTTACATCCTTGAAATTTTTGAAACTTGTCAAAAATGGCTGGTATGTATGCATTAGCTTCTCAAAATATGTTGATGCAACAAATGTTGCAACTTAATACCGAGATAGGTTCACATTCGAAATGTCCAAGATTGATGAAGGTCAGTGACTTTGCCAAGTGGGAACCTCGGTTTCATGCTCATTTAGGATCAGTTCATCCTGATTGTTCATACTGCTTAGATGAAGTCTATACTGTACCTATGATTGGAGATGAGACTATTGGTTTTACACGAAAAGTTATCTCACAGTATTCTGTTGAAGAAAAGAAAGCATTAGAGATAGAAACAAAAGCTTATTCTACTCTAACTATGGCTTTGCCTGAGAATATTTTTCACCAAGTGGGTAGTATAAAAATATGTGCTTCTTTGTTTCAACATATTCGAATGAGAAGTATGGGTAACACGGCTGAAAGCAAAAAGGTGATGCTTAAGTTTCAATTAAGAAACTTTAATTTACTAAAGGGTGAGATGGTTGAAGAAATGACAACGAGATTCAATCACTTGATCGCTGATATGGACAAGATGAAATAAGATGTCTATGAGAGGGATAAAATTGACACTATTAAGAGTGTACTCCCAAGTTCTTATTCTACATTTTTAATGGTTCTCAAGGAAAACAATTATTTCTTGAATTAAGATTTGACTGCAATTGAATTCTTACAGAAGATTGAAGCCAGAGAATATGATCTTAAGTGTCAGAAATCTTCAAAAGAAAGTCAAGATCCTTCTTTCTATGGTGGTAGTATGCCTCTTAGTTCAACCATCTCTCCATTGACTGCTTTTCATACTCAAGCGGCAAGTGAGAATGCAACTACACTGTATAGTGATCCACGAGCCTGTTTTTATACAGCTGGAAGTACTGGATCTTCTGGTATTTTTGGATCAACTGGAGCTTCGGGAAGTTCATCCAATACAACTTACTATTCAGCACCTTCAAATGTCAACATGAAAGAAGCTGAAAAAAACTTTGCTTTTCTATCTGCTTTCATGACTTCGTATGAAAATCTGGTTAGTAGCAAAATTGCCACTAGTGATTTAACTGATGAAGACTATGATCAGATTGACCTAGATGACTTGGAAATCATGGATTTAAAATGGAACATGGTGATGATTGTTAGAAAGGTGAAAAGATTCATGCAAAGAACCGGAAAAGATCTTCCCGCTCTAAACAAAAAGTTGGGATTTGATAAGTTGAAAGTGAAATGTTACAATTGTCAAGAATTGGGTCATTATGCAAAAGAGTGTGATAAACCGAAAAAGGAGTATACTGGTCCTCGTGGTCAAAGTTCAAACTCTTCAACACCACGAGGTAATGATGCTGAAAAGAAACCATCAAGTTTCGGGTCACAAGCAATGTTAGATAATGGAGATGATTGGTCACAACGACTACTGTTTAATGATAACCAAGCAAATCTGGCAATGATTGGGCTTACTGAAAATGTTCAAGAGGATAGTGGAAGTGAGCTATCTTCTGATAATGATTCTAGATCTGAGTCTGATGAGTCAAGTAAAGATCTTCCAATCAATTTGCTTGTATGGCAAAAATCAGTGACTCTTCCACATCTGCTTGTACGGCCAAACAAAATGAGGTTAGTAAATCTACTTCTAAGGTGTTATGTGTTGATTGTGATTATAATAAATCTAAAATTGATTAATTAAAACTTCAAAATGATAATTTGCTAAAAGAGATTGTGTCCTTAAAAGACACTTATAGGCAATCCTTGACTCTTCCCAAATAAATTCAAGGGAGAAAATTGAGGCTTTGACTATAAGTAATCATGATCTTTAAGCTGAGTTATCTGTGAAAATGACAATTAATGATCAAAAGTTTCAAGAAATTTTGAAACATCGTTCAAAGATAACCGATCTTGAAAATGAGGTTCTTGAGTTGAAGAACAAATTGGGTAAATTTCGAAATTCATCTTTTCTGTTAAATGAAATTATTGAAGTTTCTGGAAAACAAAAGGATTCAAAGAAAGGTAAAGATTTTGTTTAAATTCCACCACCATTTCACAATGATTATAAAATTAATCATTTTTTCTCCAACTGAAGAAGATGTTATCCTTAAAGAGCCTGTGATTTCAGAAAATTCTAAACCAAGTAAGTCTGAAACTGTTAAAACCCAGTCTGTTTCTCAGAAACCTCATGTTCAAAATAACAAAGTTTTTGTTGAAAATGTTGATAAATTTATCATTGAGGATGTGTTTGAACCTGAAATTATACACAAGAACAAGAACATTCCAAGTTCTAATCACATACTGTGTGAACCTCATGAATTTGAGGAGGCTGTGTATGGTTCGCACACAACTAAAATGAAACAAGATTTGTTTATCAAACCAGTGAAGGCTAAGAGACCAGAAAAACCCAAAGTTTCTGATGAGGATTTGTTGCGTATTATAAATCCTAATGCACTTAAGCCGTCATCTGCTCGTGTTTTTAAGTTAAAGGGGATGGATACGATGTTCACTGAAAAAGACATTCCTCTTAGTATCATTAAACCTGAACTGATTGAGAGTGTGTTTTACAATTAAACTTCCAAGGTTCGTGAACTTGAACGTCAATATGCTCATGCAAAAACATCATTTTCATCAGATCCGATGACAAGAGCAAAGTAAGTTTTAAAACAAGCTAAACAAGTTAACTTTGTAAAATCTACCGGAACTGACACGTTGAAAAGTTTTTCGAACTGTTCTAATTTAGATTTTTACTTGAAAAAGAAATCTGAGTTATCTGATGATTTTGCTAAAAGCATGACAAAAAATGTGAGTCATCAGTCATCATCTGTGTCACATGTTCCAACAAATTCTCAACATAATCATGTTGATATGCGAAGTTGTTTTCTTTGCGGTCAACAAGGTCATGTAGTAAGAAACTGTGGCCAGAAGAATTATCAGACTCTTCATCCTTTTATCAAGGACCATTCCAAACCGATTCCAGTGGTAAAGGAGATTCTGAAATGATCAGTGTCGTGTGCTGATGATACTCATATTATGTTTTCGAATATACATCCTCAAAATGTTGTTCATGTGAATGAAACTCATGGTTCAGTTAAACCTAAGTTTATTCCTACTGAACCACTATGCAAAAATGTTAATTCAAATGTGGGTCAAGTTGCGAATCTAAGACGAAAGTCGAAGAAACCTGTAACTTATTCTCAAGTTGCTGAACAACAATTGAATGCATCTAAGGTTAAATTTTCTCAAGAAAACCAAAAGGTGCCTAAGACTGAGGCCTGGGCTGCCTTTTTGAACTAATCATTTTCTTTTGTGTGTAGGGTTCATCCAAGACCATTTCTGGTAAAAACTGGATCATGGACAGTGGATGCTCTCGTCATATTACTGGAAATCTGAATCTCTTATTAAACGTGAGAAATATTCAAGGGGGTTATGTGGCGTTTGCTGGGAATTATGGAGGTATGATTACACAAGAATGTGATGTTTCGAATGGGAAGATTGCATTTGAGAAAGTTAACTATTGTGATAAAGTGGACCATAACTTATTGAGTGTGTCACAAATCTGTGATAAGCAATACACTACAGTATTTACAGATAAAGAGTGTCTTATTCTGAAACCTGGTTATGTGATTCCCGAGGACTTGGTTGTCATGCGATCACCACGATCAAATGATATTTATGTCTTGAATATGAATTCTAAGGTATCCACATCGATCGAAACGTGTTTTGTCTCGAGAGCACCCGAGAAAGACTCAGTACTTTGGCATCGAAGAATGGGTCACATACATGTTTGAAAGATGAATTATTTAATGGCAAACGATTTGGTAGAGGGGGTTCCGTTGAAAAATTTTAAGCTATCTGATCACTGTGTTGCTTGCAAAAAGGGCAAACAGAAGAAGAAATCGCACCCATCTAAATTGTTGAATTCCATTGATACTCCACTTGAACGACTTCATATGGATTTGTTCGGTCCAGTGAATCGTGTGAGTATTTCTGGAGACTGGTGTTTCCTAGTTATGACTGATGATTATTCGAGATATTCATGGGTCTTATTTATGAGTTCTAAAGATCAAACGCCTGTTTTGGCACAAAACCTTATCACTAAAATCGAATCACTGTGCAAGCAAAAGGTGAGGAGAATTAGGAGTGATAATGGAACTGAATTAAAAAACACTATATTGGATTTCTTTTGTATTCAAAAGGGAATTCACCGTGAATATAGTGCACCTATGTACCTCAACAAAATGGCGTTGCTGAACGAAAGAATAGAACCTTGATTGAAGCTACAAGAACTATGCTTGCTGAATCTAAGCTTCCTGTCCAGTTTTGGAATGAAGCGGTGAATACGGCTTGTTATACACTCAATCGTGTTCTAACAGGTAAACGACTCAAGACCAGTTATGAATTATTGAATAATAGTTAGCCTAACTTAAAGTACCTAGAACCTTTGGGTGTCCCTGTACTATGCTGAAAATGGATGTGGGTAAGTTTGAAGTAAAAGCCATTGAAGGGTATTTCTTAGGGTATGCGTCACCTAAGAAACAAGTTTTTAATTTTACATCTGGTTGTGTTGAAGAGTGGTACCATGTTGATTGTCAAAAGTACACTACTCCTCCACAAGGGAAAGGTCCCAAATGGATGTTTGACTATGATGGCTTATTTAATTCATTCACTCCATCAACCGATCATCCAGATGAAGATTTAGTTCGTGCTTATTTTGAAGAACATTTGGAAATTCCAAGGTTCGCAAATTCAAATGATAATGAACCTGATAATGAATCTCCTGTTCATGATGATAATGCATCTACTTCATCTGATGATAATACTGTTGTGGATCAAGTTATTGCACTTGACAATGATGTTTCATCTCCTGAATTGGGTGAACATTACACTAATTTATTTGAAAATGTTGCTGTTTCTGAAAATCCTACTCTCAGGATTCATAATTACCATCCACAAGAAAACATTATTGGAGACCTTGATGTAGGGGTTCAGACACGACATTAAGTTGCCTCTTCAAGTGACAATAATGCTCTATGTGCTCATGCTGACTTACACGCATCTGAAATTGCAACTGTTGCTAAATTTACTTGTTTTCTATCTCAAGTTGAGCCTAAAACTTCTCGTGTAGCTCTGCAAGATCTTTCATGGGTAGGATCTATGCAAGAAGAATTACAACAATTTGCACGTTTAGGTGTTTGGGATCTTATTGACAAACCTACTAGAGTCAAGAAGGCAATTCCGACTAAGTGGGTATATAAGTGTAAGAAAGATGATCGTGGAGTAATTGTGAGAAACAAAGCACATCTAGTGGTGCAAGGTCTTCATCAGCAAAAGGGTATTGATTACACTGAGGTGTATGCTCCAGTTGCAAGATTAGAGTCGATTCGAATCTTCCTGGCATATGCTGCTTATAAGAATATCAAAGTGTATCAAATGGAGGTTAAGAGTGCTTTTCTCAATGGTGAACTTCACGAGGAAGTGTTTGTTTTACAGCCTCCAGGCTTTGAAGATCCTGATTATCCTGATCGTGTTTACCGATTAAACAAGGCATTATATGGTCTACATCAAGCCCCGAGAGCTTGGTATGGCACGCTCGCCGAGCATCTGACGGATAACGGCTTCAAACGTGAAACTCTTGACTGCACTTTATCTTATAAAAATATTGGTGACGATCTTCTGCTCGTTCAAATCTATGTTGATGACATAATATTTGGGTCTACAAACGATACATTGTGTAAGGAGTTCGAGAAATCTATGCAAACCAAGTTCGAGATGAGTTCGATGGGAGAGATGAATTTCTTTTTAGGGTTGCAGGTTCATCAGTCTGCGAAGGGAATCTTCATTCATCAGACAAAATATGTGAACGATGTCTTGGGCCGATTCAAGATTACTGCCGGAAAAATCCCTTTTACTCCTCTTCCCGTGGGTCACAATTTATCACCGGATGAATTGGAGGATACCGTTGATCCGACCCTTTATCGTGCCATGATTGATTCTTTAATGTATTTAACTGCTTCTCGACCCGACATAATGTTTGCTTTTTGTTTATGTGCTAGGTACCAAGCTAGTCCCCGAGTGACTCACCTGGCAGCGGTCAAGCGTATTCTACAATATCTACGGGGAAATCCTGACATCGGGTTATGGTACCCCAAAGATGATACTTTCGATCTTAACGCTTACTCAGACTCAGATTATGGAGGATGCAAGATCAATTTTAAGTCTACTACAGCGGGATGTCAATTCTTAGGAAGCCGGCTTGTATCCTGGCAGTGTAAAAAGCATACAACGGTCTCCACTTCAACCGCCGAAGCGGAGTATGTTGCAGCCTCGAGTTGCTGTTCCCAGGTTTTGTGGATACAAGAACATCTTCGCGACTACGGTTTGAAGTTTCTTACTACTCCCATCTTGATTGATAACTCTGCTGCTATTAGTATCACCAAGAATCCCGTACAACATTCTAAAACAAAACATATCGAAATTCGATATCATTTTATACGGGATTGTTATGAAAAGAAAATAATTGATCTTGAGAAAATGCACACTGATTTTCAAAAAGCCGATCTATTTACCAAAGCGTTTGATAAAACACGTTTTAATTTTTTGCTTGGTTTAAATGGATTGAAGACCCTTGCTGAGATCCTAAAATTAGGATAATTATCTTTACTTGTTTTATTGTTCTAGTTTAATTTTCATTTATTTTTAGGTTTTAGGGGGTGATTTCCAGAAAATACAAAAATATTGTGCTTTTTGTTTGTATAGATAAAACCCAAAAACATTAGAAAACATAGAAATATTGTGTTCTTTCTTGTTTTTCTCTCTTGTTTTATTCTAATATTTGAAAACCCAAAAACATGTTAAAATTAGAAAATACCAAAAAGATTGTGATTTCTGTTTGTACAGAAAAATTCTGAAAAAGTCAAAAAGAATGTGAATTTTTCTTGTTTTGGAAAGAAAAATCCGAAAATACAAAAATAATTGTATTTTAGTTTGTAAAGAGAAAAACCAAAAAGATTTTTGCTTATGCTCGCTGAAAATTATGTCATTTGCTTCTATTTTGAAGGACATATACTTGTATATGTTTGGTCCTGATAATTTCTTGTAAATCGAGTTAGCCATTTACCTGACAAATGGATAGTACTTGGGGCGTTTGTTAAGCTTTCTACTTTAGTTTTGGCTGAAAATTTAGTCAGTTATTTAAGTTTGTGAAGCGTGTTTGCATGTTTTGGTCCTGTTCTCTACTTGTAGATGGATAGGATAGCCATTAATTTATAAAATTAAATTAACTGGGGCAATTAAAATTATTTTGTTTTATGCTCCTCAAAATTTTGAGTTTTTGAAGCAAAAAGAGAAAATGATAGTACATTGATTATTTGACCCCAAATACAGAAAGAAATAAGCTTAAAAGACTGAGTGCTTAACCATTGGTGCATTGATAGGTCTTAAACAAGCTGATAGAGTAAAGTAAGTGATATAAACTTAAAGAAAAGCCAAATTGAAAGAGGTGTTAGTCTCTAGCAAAAGTCTCGGTGAAGATGGCAGAAATGTAATAATCGGTCATACTCAAGCCTTATAGTTGTTGTTCATCCAAAAATATAATAAAGCAAATAACAAGCGTTAGGATTCTGGACACTGTGAGTCTTTATGCGGCATAATCATCTGGGTATTCATAAGCTTGAATATTTCACTCGCTTTCTAGAGCAAACCCACAGTCATTAAACTTGATCACTGCTGTACTCCGTACAATCTAAATTACTGACTTGATCAAAATCCGCTGTTAGTCATACAATTGTTCCTCCCTTGCGTGCGTCTCAATACCAATAAGAAACGGACCCCAGGGGATACAATGTATGTAAGCCGACAGATGGACTCGGGCATACGCACTCACAGTAAAGGAAACTTGATGCATTGCTCAAAATTTCACAATTGGTATCAAAATTTTTGATCAACACTGTAATGGTTTAAGTCAAATTGGAGTGATTTGGCAAAAATCAAATTAAGCTTGAACCGAGATTAGGGGCTGATAGTTTCTGATATTCTGTGCGCTAATTGAACCATAAATCATATCACATAAATGCTCGAAGGTTTGTTATAAGAATTAAGTGGGCAGCAATATCAGTGACCGACTTAACGCCAGTTGTAATATCGCTGAAATATAAAACTGTGATGGAAGGGCATTTTGGTTAATATGATTCTCTGCTCAAACTCAACAAAAACACAAAAATATGTACTGCTTTTGATAAATCATAGAAAAACACAAAAGATTTTCCAATTTATATTTTCGGATGCTTCTTTGTAAATACATTCTTTAATTTTTTTTTTTCAAAATACCAAAAATATTTTATTCTTCTTACTTTACAAATTATTTAATGTTTTTAAGTTATGTTTCGTAAAAGTGAAACGTATTTTAAGGTATTCAATTATCGAGAAAAAAGGTTCTCGGTAATGCTTTTAAGTTAAAATTTGATTTATTCACTATTTAATTCATTAAATTATTTAATTTAAAATTAAATAAAGTTTCAATTCGCTAAAAATCTACTTCGTTAATTATGGATAACGAACTAGGTGATTCTTTAGCGAACTGGTTTCTAGTTCGCTCACCTAATTCGCTTCCGCACTCTGTAACGAATCATCCCTTCTTCATTACACATATTTAATGAATCAAAACACGAGTCATGTCTTGTTCGCTACTCTAAGGTAACGAACTGTAATAGCGAATTATCTAATTCGTTATTTATAATTCAAACGAATTGCTTAATTCATACACTGTGTACCTCGGGTAGCGTGCTAGGCTATATAGGCCAGAAAAAGACTAAAAATCCTTCACTGTTCATCTTTCTTCACTCTAAAGACACCTGTTTCAAATTTTTCTCTGAAAATCAACTTCCAAATTTCGATATTTCAAGGATATCTTTGTGTTTCTCAGGTATAGATGGTCACAGCGATGTGTTTTTCGTCAAAAATGATTGTGCTTTGTTAGACGAATTATGTACTTTTGTGGTCTAAGGGATTTCCGAGTTCTTAAACCCTGTTTTGTTTATGCACCATTGTGATAATATAGATTATTTATGTTTCAATGTAATCAGAATGCGATTCCGATACCCTTGGTGGACTTTAATCGACGTTTGATTATAGTTTGCCGGGTTGATTATGTTTTCATGGTTTATGTGTTTCTGTTTGCTCCGGTTAACCTCAGTATCTCTAGGTTTTGAGTCTCAATCTCATCACCATAAGCTTAATAGTGTGTTTCCGATTTCAACATGCTCATTGTCTTGATTATTCAACGATAGTTATGGACTAACTGATTCTAGGTTCATATTGTTGACTATCTGTGTTCTTACTAATTTTGACCTTGACTATGAAAGTCAAAGATCAAGTCAACATTTTATTGACCATTCGTTATCCTTAGCGAATTGGAACTGCTTCGTGTCCAATTCATTAAGGAAATACACAAACTAGCTCAGCGAATAATTTAGTTCACGAATCAGATATGGATTCGTTAAAAATATAACGAACTAGATCCTTAGTTCGTCATTTTGAATAGTAATTCGCTAAGTCTACTTCGTTAGCTAATTTACATGATAGCGAATCGCACGATTCGTTACTAAATAGTAACGAATCAGTGTGATATTTAACGAATGACATTCAATTTTAATTATTTAATTAAATTTAAAATTCACTTTTAAATTAATTAACGTATTTAAATCGTCTAAACGCGTAAATAAATTAAATACACATATCTTATGACAATGAATACACCATTTATACATAACTAGACATATTTTGATGTTTAATACATATTACATCCTCTCATTCCTTATATTTGTTTCTATTTATTCAGTATAAATGGCTGATCAAGTAAATCAAGATCCACCGATTGCCGATCAAGGGCAACATGAGCAACCACCACCAGAACAACCTCCACAAGATCAACCACCACAACAAGAACAACAAGACGACGTTATTTTACTACCATTTGACAAGAAACATAATATCTATGCTTAGGTGAATCAAGATGTTGCAGTTTTGGATGTGTTTGGGGATATGTTAACTTTCTTAAGACGCTCAGTGATACACTATGCTATAACTGCTAGACCTAAAGTGTATCTGAGTATTATCAGGCAATTTTGGGACACGACTGAGTATGTTGAGGAAGAAAACCACATTCGTGCTACAATCAATCAAACTCCGATTACAATTGATGTTGAGGTTATTCGCCGTGTACTTCACTTTGCTGATAATGTTGACAACCCTAGTGAATTCGACAGGACGCTGGTCAAGGGTTTATTCACACGCGTGCGTTATGGTGGTGACATTGATAAATCTACGTTAAATAAGAATGGATTGTGTCCACCATACAAGTATCTTCTACATGTTCTAATTCACTGTATGAGTGGTCGTCGTGGTGGGTTTGATGAATGTAGACTAAGTTTGCAATCAGCTTTTGTAGCTTTGATCATGAACAAGCAATTTAACTTCTCGGAACTAGTCTTTGATCATTTGAAAGAACAAGTTCAGCAAACTGTTCAGTCCAAGAAGTTCTTAATGTATCCTAGCTTCCTACAGCTGATTATTCAAGACTTAATTCCCAATTTAGCCATTGATCCAACTCAGGTGAATGATGTGCTGCCTTTGGAACACATGAAAGTTGATACGGTGCATCGAATGTTAACTTATCGTAAAGAGAAGCCTCGGGATAAACAAATGATTGGCCATATAATTAATCCGAATTATGAATGTCCTCCTAATGAACGCTGGATCCATGACGACTCGGATTCTGAGCGTGAAGGGGAGAAGGTGGGAACGATGATGATGGAAATGATGGTGATGGTGGAGCTGGTGATGCTGCCTTTCAAGAGCAGCAAGAGGCAGTAAATGCTGCTTTAGGTGCCACCATTGCAGCTCAACAAGAAAGGAAAAGGAAAGGGAAAGCGGGTGGCAACTGATGAGCCATCAAAGAAAAGACGTGTTCCAGCGGGGGCTGGGGTAATTATTGGTGTTCCACCACCACTTCAATCAATGCCTCAACGCTCGGCAGTGCCGCCTACTACTAGCACTCCGATGCTTACATTGACGACGACGTTGGTGTCCCATGAAAGGATTGGTTTAATCCCTCAAATGGCGTTATCTGAGATACCAAGGCCTCCTGCTACATTATCTACCGTCCCTTCAACACCATCGATGAGGCCTCCTCCTCGTCCTCCTACTCCACCACATCCTAGTGATGTCTCGTTTATACGAATCACTCGACCTCAGGGACCGATTCAACCTGTTCATCCCTCACTATACAACTTTTCATCAAACCGTCAGACTGAGATGCTGCTGAATCTTCTCCACCTTTATGAAAACCAAATGGCAGCTGACCATCAAAATCAAGAACGCCTCATGGAGAATCAACATGATGAGCTATATATCTTTTTGTCAGAAGGAGACTAAAGCGCTTCGGGCGATTATTGAGTCTCAGGGGGTGAAAATGAAGGAACAAGAAGAATTGATCTTGCAATTGACTTGCAAAGAAGATGCCCTTAAGAAACTCAAAGATGATAACCAATATCCTGACGAGTCTGGTGCAGGAGGTGAGCCTAAACAATCGCACGGTTCATCTTCTGGTGCTGGTACAAGTGGCGGTGATGACTCGGGTAAACAGATTATTATATATCAGGATCCAACTGCTGCTAAGCCTATTGAGATGATTGCAGCTAACACTGTGATATTTGTGGATGGATCGAGGATGGTTAGGAGTGTGGTGAACAGAGATGAGATAGAGGTTGGTGAGTTTGTGGATAGGTCTCTGACACGGGAGCAGATTTCTATATTGCTTGGGCTGAATGACAATCAGTTGACTGCTTTAGAGACTGAGCCTGATGTCGAGGTGGTGAATGAGAAAGGTATATCGGATGATCCGTCAATTCAGATGAATAAGGACTTTATTTACGAAGATGAGGATGTTGAGATGGAAGATGTAACTGCTGAGGAGTATCCGGACTTGTTTCAATACACTAATGTTGATCAAGGTGCTACGGTATTTGATGAACAGACAGTTAAAGCGACAGAAGATGAATTGGAAAAGGTGTTGAAGTGTTAGCGGACAGTTCAGTCACTTGAAGTCATAACTGATGATGATATTGCAAGATGGTTCAAACGTCAGAAAGTGAGAAAAATCATCAGTGCGTATCGATACGTTGATCAAGAACGTAAAGACACTGTTGCTGCATGGGTTAAAGAAAACCAAGTGACCTCCTTCAAGACTGTTTCCAAGGTTGTGGTGATATTGTCTCATGGCTCTATGATTCTGAGCTTAAAGTATGTATAGTTAAGTGGGAGAAGGGGGTCCAGTACTACGACACGATAATAGATGTTCTTACTTTGCCGCGGTGGGATGTTCGTACCATCGCGAGACGTCCATTTATCAATCGTGGGTGTTACCGAACAGCTGAGTGGTTTCACCAACACTTACTGTTAGAGGTCAATCATGGCTTCAAGTTCTTCAAGCCTCAGGTCCCTAGGCGTAAACGTATTGACGAGATTGATCCTAGGACTGGCTGGAGGAAACTTGTCCTAAAGGTGAAGCCGCCAAAAACGATGAAGCAGGTTCCTGTGAAGACGATGCCTCAAAATATGTATCTATCGTTTAACCGTTGGTACTATGACAATCGTACAGGCGAGGCCGTCATTGTTCTTGGTAGAGGACTGAAGACTGAGCTCATCAAGATAATCGACCCGATGTGGTTGGTTAATTTATCAGAGACAGACAATGACGTGCTACACAGGAAGCAGATTTTGTTTTTTTTTTTGGGTAAAGGGTATACTCCAAACCTCAGCAGAGAACTTACACTCAAAGAAGAGATGATTACGAGAATCCGGCTCTCCATTACATAAAAGGCAGCAATACAGGTTATGATTTGGATACCCACCAATATTCCACCCCATTATACGATTCTGCGTGCTCAACCTATCATGAAGCACAATCCACAACATAAAGGAGTGTTTTGGAACACATTGAGAGAACCAAACAACATGCATCCAAGAAACCTTATCAGCCGGTATTCGAATAAGTTGCCATATTCCTGAAGCCGAGAAATTCATTGAAGTCCCATTCTCATCCATTACCACGATCTTGTCCCTATTTTCCGGATAAATACTCACCCCCTTTAAGTTCGAAAGAATTGGGAATCTCGAAATCCAATCAGGCGGCCATCCACAGTTATTATGAAGAACAACATCACTGACACAGGTTTCTAAAGTAAACCCAGCCCCATGTATAGCTCTCGGGTTAATATAATCACTTAAAGGACATAAATCATCCCATTTATCATACCAAACTGAAGTAGATCTCCCATTACCGATTTCATGCCATATAAAATGTCTAATACGGGGACGAAACTGAAGAATTTTCCTCCACCCCCAAGTACAAGAGTTAGGAATATGCAAGCTCCAAAAATTTCGCCCCCTCATTTTATACTCATGCATCCATTTAACCCACAACGACTTACGATCATTGATTAAACTCCAAATATGATAAACCAGAAGAGAGTTATTGACATCCCGGATACGCCGGATACCCAAACCACCTTCACTTTTCGGCTGACAAACAATATCCCAAGAAACTTTATGCTTTCCCTTTTTGTGTCCAAAGTCCCAAAGGAAATTTTTAATCCGTTTTTCAATATCAGCAATAAGTCTAGAAGGAAGTGAGAAAACAGCAGACCAGTAAATATATAAGGACGACAGAACAGACCTGACCAACTGAAGTTTACCCGCAAAAGATAAAGTTTTATTCTTCCAATCTCCAATCCGATTATCCATACGATCCAGCAACCCCTTACAATCACGGTAATTTAGCCTCGTAGAAATAAGAGGAACTCCCAAGTATTTAACCGGGAACCTACCTTCAACGAAGGGCATACTATTCAAAATCCCACTTTTAACGCGATCCGAAACATTACAGAAAAACACGGTACTTTTCGGTACACTAGGAGTAAGCCCGGACATATCTTTGAAATCATTCAGAGCCCCCATAACAGTTTTAGCGGAATCCACATCGCCTCGAGCAAACAGGAACAAATCATCCGCAAAGCAAATATTGATAATATTTAATTTTTCACAATGACGATGAAAACGAAACGAGCGTTCAATACGAACCTTTCGATGCAGAATCAACGTAAGAACTTGCATAACCAGCGTGAAAATATAAGGAGACATCGGATCACCCTGTCTTAGACCTCTTTTACCACTAAAGAACCCGTGTAAGTTCCCATTTATGAATATCGAAAAGGAAGAAGTGGTTATGCATTCCATTATCCAATGGATCATCCTATCGTGGAAACCATATCCATAAAGAATATCCCGAATGAAGTCCCAACTGACCGTATCGTAAGCTTTCTGAATATCAACTTTAAAAGCACATCTAGGCGGTCGAGCGCCATGAAGACTACGACCTGGCTATGCAATTCCAACGAGTTGTTCGTGTATGTCATGAGCATGGAATTCATAGTTGCAGAGACTGGCAGTCCAAGCGCTTCAAGTAATTTAAAGACAAAGAGCTCAAGACGAGGGGGTGTCTGTTAGTTAACGGTTTTGCGTCTTGAGTCTTTGTAATTAACGTTAATGTTTTCGTTTAATATTTAATGTAATAATTAGTTTAATTATTGTCTAGTTCGCTATATGTATGGTCTTGTTCGCTAGGGGATGTTAGCGAACTAAGACTTAAGCTTATTCCCTCCTGATTCGTTAGGGGATGTTAACGAATCAGGGGGTGTTTCGTTATTTAAGTGTATGTAACGAAGAGAACTCTAGTTCGTTCGGGGATGTTAACGAACTAGGTTCGTCTTCTATTTATACGTGAAAACTGTTCACACTTAATAAGAGTTTTAGAGAGTTAATTATCCAAACCCGGTCAAAACGCTCTCTCGATCTTCAACCTAATATTATACAAACAATTGATATATACTGATAATACATAAACATATACAACACTTAATCTAAGGTAATTATGAGCTAGATATATGTAAACGTATTAATCGATTATACACAGATCTGAGATATGTTATTGTTATTGTTACTGGATTGATACGAATCAGGAGTTCTAACAACAAGTTTTATTTAATCTTATAATAGTTAAAACTCGATTAAGGATATAACAGGCCGTAGCAACAACCTCAGCCCAGAACACCACGGGAAGTTTAGCGTCTGCTAGCATAGTCCTGGCGCCTTCGATTAGAGTTCTGTTCTTCCTTTCAGCTACCCATTTTGTTGCGGAGTATATGGTGCGCTATACTGATGTTCTATCCCTTTCTGCAAACAAAACATCTCTATTTGGTAGTTCTTGAAATCCGTTCCATTGTCACTTCTGATGAACTTTACTTTTCTCCCAACAATATTTTCCACTTTGGTAATCAAGTTAATTACCAACTGAACTGTTTCATCTTTTGCCTTCAGAAAATAAACCCATGAGTATCGCGAGTAATCGTCAGTTACTACCAAACAATACGATGTTCCTCCTAGACTCTTAACATTTACGGGACCAAAAAGATCCATGTGGAGCAAATCTAAAGTGCTGACAATTGAGTTAACCCTCTTGGAGTGATGTGGCTTCTTGTGCTGCTTTCCTTTCTTGCATGATAAAAATTGGTCTTCAAAGTTGAAGTTCTTTAGAGGAACCCCAAGTACCAGCCCATTTTTGACAATGTAGTTCATCTTACGAAGATGAATATGACACATTCTTCGATGCCACAGCTCAGACTCAGACTCTGTAGCTTTTGACAGAGTACATGACTCTTCTGTCGCCATCACGGTTGACCTCATGTCCATTACATATGTGTTCTTTTCTCTTGGAGCCTTCATCACAATCTAGGTTTCATGAATCTTGAAACCAGGATAAAGCACGAGTGCCTCATCTTTTATAAAATGCACAGTGTATTCTTTGTCACAAATCTGAGAGACACTCAAAAGATTGTGCTTTAACTCTTCCACAAAATTAACTTTTTGAAACTTTATTCTCCCATTGGTAACAGTACCAATACTAGTAATTCTTCCTCCACTTTCTCCTGCAAAACTAACCCTTCCTCCTTGAACTGTCTTCCAATCACGTAACAATTTCTTGTTACTAGTCATGTGCCGGGAACAGCCACTGTCAACAACCCACATATTGTTTACGGCCCCCCTCGACTGTTCCTGCACAATTAAAGAAATGAATTAAAAACGGGGTTCTGGTCTTGGGTTGATCAAACCTGTTATCCGGCATCCAGTACCTTGGTTTCCCAATGTTCTTTTGAGGAAAGTTCCCATTTGATCTAAAAGGAAAATTTCTAGATGACTGGCTATGTGGCCATCCAAACCTTCTTGAATTTCTAGCATTTATGGAATCATAATTGTTGGTTCGGTGGTTCTCTGGGAAAAAACGAAACTGGTTTCTTTGAAATCTTGGATTAGTCCAACGATTGTTTGATGTGTTAGCATTCTTACCAGCATCATATTTAGTATTCGTTTTATTCTCAGTTTCAGTTGGCCTTATATTTCTAGATTTTCTCCGTTTAAGAGGACAGTCATTGACAAAGTGGCCTATCCTGTTGCATCTAAAATAACTTTTGTTCGAACTATTTGTCTTCTTTTTAACATTTGTCTCAAAAGTTGCTGTAGATGATGAGGTTGTGTTACTATCGGTTTGCCTCACATACAGTGGAACAAACGGATTTAGGGAAGATTTCTTTTCATCAAATTGGTAATCCTCCCCTCATTTTAGTAACATGGCCTCTTCTTTTATCTCACCAGATTCAGACGATTTGTCTGAATTCGATGAGACATGACTTGTGACATCAGAACTCATTTGACTCGCTTCACTCACATTAACTTTGGTATCTTTAGTAGAGACTTTGATAGGAACTGTCTGACTAATTTCAACACTAACGGATTGCTGATTACTAGGATTATAAGTATAATTATTATTGTATGGTGGTGGAACTTCTGTGTATCCGATTCCCCGTTTGTTAATTGGGGAGCGTTGAACACTTAGAATATGGTCAAGCATCACCGACGAATTTCTAAGATGTTCAATTTTCCTTTTCAATTCCACCACTTTTACCTGGTAATCAGCTATCTGTTTGTCCTTTTCAGCTATCAGTTTGGTTTTTTCTTCTAAAACTTCATAGCTAAGATCAATGACTTGTAATTTTTCAGCTAGGGTAGCCTTAAGACTTCTAATATCTTTCTCACTAGCTCTTATTTTTACCGAATAGCTATTTTCTTTAGTTTTAGAATAATGATGTTCCTCTTTTAACAATTTTAACTCTTTATCCAAACTAACATACTGATCGGTTAAGGCTTTTAATTGATCAGACAGTTTTTCACATTTTCATAGTGAGGTTCAGAACATACCTCTGAGAGCTTATCATTTACTTCTGCCATGTATGCCTGGTCCTCCACTGACTCTTTGTCACATCTTCCATTTTTGATGTTTACCAGATTTTCCTGTTCGATCACCTCCTCAACTTATATATTCCAGTTATATCCACTGTTCTGCTGAGATACCATAGCCTTGATTCCATTTCCACTTCCATTCTGTTGAGTAGGCCTGTTCTGACTTCATTCGACTCTTTCATTTGTACATTCTCTAGCAAAGTGGCCATTTTGTTGACAGTTGTAGTAGCGAACCTTTGACTTGTCAAACCCCGTCTTTCTCCAACGAACTTTCTACCAGTTTTCTTCATAAATATCTTCACCCTTCTCACTATCATAGCCATCTGCCACTGCAGATCCATTTCTTCCATGTCATTAGCGTCTATCTAATCATAGTACTCATCCAAGGTTGCAGGGTCGACTATTTTTCCTTTGATGTAGTCTCATAAGAGGCAATGAATGAGGCATAGAGAGCAAATTGTTGTTCAGCTGATTTCACACTCATAGGTGTCTGTGAGTAATTCTTGTTAGAAGCACCGGCTGAGAAATTACCAGCTGAGGATTGAGATTTTGAGGAACTACTTCCGCCCGCTACATACGTCACCATCCATATTAAGTACCACATGACCATCTTGAGCGGAGTTTGGTTCCCCCCTGAGTAGTAGGCAGTCGATTCTGTTTTTGAACTTGAGTTTGGAGAGCCTTTTGCACCATACATTCCCGGATCCTGAACCTGATCAGTAGGTGTCTCCTTTCGAGCCATATTAAGTTCAAAATTACGTAACTTATTAACCACCTTCTCCAAGTCAAATTTCTCAAAATCTTTATCTTCTCTCATCAGAACTGTGTACACTCCCATTTTGGTGGGAGAGCATTAAGAAGTTTTCCACTATCTCTTCCTCCTTGTATTCAATGGAGTAGTTATTCAACTCAGTCATCAGGTGATAATATCGTGTGATAATGTCATAAAGTGATTCATTTTTAAGATACTTGAATACAGAGAATTGAGTTTTCAGCAGCTTTGTCTTGGAGGTACGAATCCCAACGTTTCCTTCATAGCGATTCTCAAGTGCTTCCCACAATTCTCTAGAAGTTTTGTATTTTTTGAAAGTATGAAGAATTTCTTAAGGAAGTGCCATGGTTATGGCTGCGTGTGCTTTACTTTCTGCTTCATACATTTTCTTTTCATCATCCTCTATATTACTGTACTTCTTAATTTGTTCACGACCTTCGAACTCAGTAGACGGTGGAATGCACCCATCTCGAATGCAGACCCACATTTTTGCATCTTGATATTTCACATACTGTTCGAACCTATCTTTCCATGCAATGAAATCGGTACCTTTAAGCAGTTTTGGAGCTTTAGTTGCTGAACCATCTTCAACTTCCATCTTTACCAGTTCTGTGATGTTTAGCGAAGTCATAATTGAACGAAACGAGACCTAGAATCCAAAAACAATATTCTGTGAACAGTGAACAGCGAAGTTATTATAACTTCGCTAGCCACCAACTTCCCTAGCAACCAACTTTGCTTGCCACCAACTTCGCAGACCTTAATTTCGCAGACCTTATAAGTTCGCTATCCTTTTAAGTTCGCTGTACTTACAACTTCGCAGATCTTATAAGTTCGCCAAAACCCTATATCTTCGCTAAAAACCCTAGTTCAGGTGACGAAAACTTCGCCTGATGAACGGCTTGTTTTGCAGGTTTGAAACGGCTTATTTTGAAGATTGAGAGAGTAATGGGAAGGTGCAATTGATGCGTGTTGTAGAGAAACTGACGAAGGAGCGGTATTTCAACGTAAAACAGTTTCGTGAATAGTCTAACGGAGCAATTTTAACACTCGTGTGATAATCCTGAACCACACAATCACGAGCAAAATGCTCTGATACCAATTGTAGGTTCCTAGCCGGATCTTCACAGGAGTATCTCATAACACGAGGGTGCGGAATCCCCTACGTCACGATACGAGTGCTAATACGATGAACACGTAAATCACATGTAAACACACGAATATAAAGGAATACTTTTTGAACGATGATATTGGTAAACCAAATCACCAAAACACGTAACACAAAGTCACTAATACAGCCGTCAAAAGTCATACTAAATGAGCCGAAGTTAGGGTATTAATAATACGACAACTTCTCCTAACATGCTAGGCGAAGTTGTCCTAACTTCGCTTCCTTCTCAAGTTCGCCAAACACAAAAGCAAACTAACATGTTCAACACACAAACAATGTAACGATTACAAACACAAATAAACACAAGATAAATGAACTACTGGCATTATGCACCAACAGTATCAGCACCAGAAGAAAGTTCACTTCCACTCACATCTTGAAAGTACTCAGGAAATCCAAACATTGCCATTTGCTTGATTGTTACCACATAGTATCCTTTGTGACCAGCCATCTCCATCTACGTTGGATAACATTGCTTGAGATCCAGAAGATGACGGTTTAACTCCAGAAGGCTTTCCTGCATCATTTCCACTTTTACCCGATGAGTTTTGATCTTGCTTTCTGGGACCGGTATATTCCTTTTTAGGCTTATCAAATTCTTTGGCAAAATGTCCAAACTCCTGACAATTGTAACACTTAACGTTTAATTTATCAAACCCCAATTTTTTGTTCAAAGACGGAAGATCTTTACCCGTTCTCTGCATAAAATTTTTCACTTTCCTGACTATCATAGCCATGTTCCACTTTAAGTCCATCAGTTCTAAATCATCAGGATCAATCTGATCATAATCTTCATCCGTCAAATCACTTGTGGCAATTTTACTGCTAACCAAATTCTCATATGAAGTCATGAATGCAGATAAGAAAGAAAAATTTTGTTCTGCCTCCCTCATGTTTACATTTGGTTGTGATGAGAATTGATTTGAAGGTGATGAACTCCTAGATCCTCCAGATGAACCAGAAAAGCCAGATGAACCAATATTTTCAATCACGTGGATCACTATAGATAGTTGTTGCATTATCTCTTGCATTTTGTGTTAGAAAAGCAGTGATTAGAGAAATGGTTGAACTTAATGGCATACTTCCACCATAAAATGCAGGATCTTGATTATCTTTAGAAGACTTCTGACATTTAAGATCATATTCTCTAGCCTCGATATTTTGCAAAAATTCAGATGCTGTCAGATCTTCATTTGTAAAGTAATTATTCTCTTTTAGAACCATCAAGAAAGTCGAGTAAGAACTCGGCAAAGCACTTTTAATAGTGTCAATCTTATCAGCTTCAGATATTTCCAATCTCATCTTATCCATCTCAGCTATCAAATGATTAAATCTTGTTGTCATCTCTTCAACAGTCTCACCCTTAAGTAGATTAAAGTTTCTATATTGAAACTTGAGCATAACCTTTTTGCGTTCAAAGGTGTTACCCATACTTCTCTTACGAATATGTTGGAATAATGAGGCACAAGTATTTATACTCCCAACATGTTTTCAGGTAAGGCCGTAGTAAGAGTAGAATAAGCCTTTGTCTCAATTTCTAATGCTTTCTTCTCTTCAACCGAATATTGTGAGATAGCTTTGGGTGTAAAACCAATAGTCTCATCTCCAATCACTGGAACGGTGTAAACCTCATCCAAACAGTATGAACAATCAGGATGGACTTACCCTAAATGAGCACGGAAACGGGGTTCCCATTTAGCAAAATCGCTAAATTTCATAAAACGTGGACATTTCGAGGGTGAACCAATCTCGGTGTCCAGTTGTAACATTTGTTGCATCAACATGTTTTAAGAAGCAAATGTATACATACCAGCCATTTTTGACAAGTTTCAAACTTTAATGAATTAAAATAAGAAAAATGACAGATTTCAAACTGTAGGAGTTAAAGTTGAAAATTCGATTAATGAGCTGTGAACAGTAGTAATGAATCACACATTAACGAAGTTAAGACTGTCAGGTAACGAATTGGTTAACGAATTGAAAATAATAACTTTGACGAATTAGAAATAGTTTATAACTAACTGGTTCAACGAATCAGATAATTGTCTTTAACGAATCACTAAGTGAAGCCTTAGCGAATTAAGTAACGAATAGTCTACAGTTGATAACCAATCAAACTGATAACGAATTAGGTAGTTACAACGGTTGTAAAATACCTTTGACAACAAATGCCACATGGCAAAAGTTGTTATAAAACAGTTCCCGAGATGAAACACGTGTCACACGAATCAGTAAACACGAATCAGAAAGTATAACGAATTGATTAACGAATCATTCAATACCCATAACGAATGAGCTTAAAATATTAACGAAATAAGCTGAAGGATTAACGAATCAGACTTAAATGTTAACGAATTGATTTGAATCTTCAAATATTCAAACCTTCAAACTTAATTTTCCAGATTTCTGGAAATCTAACATAAACCCAGAAAACAAATCTGTAATACTTAACCAATACTCAACCAAATCGCACACTTAAACTATCAAATTACTAGTAACCACATCGCGAATTCACTACCATTCATCTCGTTATCAATAAACTCTTAATTCGTATCCGATTTAACCAAAACCAAAACTCTGTTTTCGGCTAACCAGATCTAAACCAATACACACTCCAATTAACACCAAAACTCAATTCCAGTACATAACAACTTCCCAATACTTTACCATTCTCAAATCCAAACCAAACCATCCATAATTCATCCAATTAAACCTCAATTTGATCCAAAATCAAATTAAACAGAAACTTAACACAAAACTATCAATTATTAATCCAATAACATCAATTAACAGCCAAATTAAGCGTAAACGAGCACCGAAGGCTCTGATACCACTTGTTTGAGCACGACCTAATCCTAACACACAGATCATAGATCTGATATGTATATAAATATGATTAACCTTAGGATCTAGTTCTTTGTTACTCTTGATCGACTGTTATATATATGTATATATTAGTTGTAGGTATGTGGCTGATAATATTAA
Organism: Bidens hawaiensis; assembly: GCF_021521415.1. NCBI lineage: Eukaryota > Viridiplantae > Streptophyta > Magnoliopsida > Asterales > Asteraceae > Bidens > Bidens hawaiensis. Next base: position 409,394 of record NW_027492357.1, on the reverse strand, counting down.
TATGAAGATGAAGATTGAGATAGAATTGGACAACAATTTGTTAATGTAGTCTCTAAACTTAAATTAACTGTGGACTAAAGCTACTATAAATAGACGATGGATCTAGTTCGTTACCCACCCCGTAACGAACTAGCATCCAATTCATTACATAAACTTAATTGACATAACTTGAACGAATCACCCTCTGTTTCGTTAAAAATCCTTAATGAATCAGGAGGGATAAATAACTTAGCTCTAGTTCGTTAAACATTCTTAACGAACTAGGCAATACATTAACGAACTACCTTAATAGATTAATACTTTATTACATAAATAAAGGAAAAATACATAGTCGATAAATACAAAGACTCGAGACGCAAAACCGTGCACTAACAAGTGAGCCCACAAGCCAAGCCGGATTGGCAATGGCATGGCAATGTGTTCCCCTGTTCTATTTCGGTTTAAAACTGAATTACCAATTCAGTTGGGATTTAAACCAGACCAAAAACTGAATTTGTAATTTGGTTCGGTTTTAATTGGTTTTACTTGAGGGACTTCAATTTTACGTTAAACAGAAACTAATACATCCAAACACTGTTTTAATGTCTGTTATTATTACAGATTGTAAAATAGACAATACTTGTATGCTTTAATATTTGACAATTTATGTTAAAGTGTAGTATGTATTTAAATTTGATATAGAATTATTTTGGAAGTTGTAATTTAGTTATAGAATCCTTACATGAACATTGGCTTCTTGTTTTTGCCTTGGTCTTCACATACAAACTTAACGGTTTAAAGTCCTGGTCACAACTTTTATGACTCCAAAATCCCGATGTGATATCGAAAATATAAGCTTTTCAACATCTGAAAAGTTATCAAGAACATGTGTAAACAATTTACAACACGATAATGATATTAAAGTTCCAAATATACAAAGACCCGGTCAGATATCTCATAATTATTAGATTACATATAATAAATGACAAAACTACCCTCAAACTCTATTACATATATAAGATACATTAATTAATTAATGATTGGTTTGACTTTGTTTTCAATTAAATGAACTAACCAAAACAAATCTGAACGAACATGAATTTTTTTTTGCTCATGTTAAACGGAGTAACGGACAAACATGAACACGTGTCTCGTTCATTTATTTATATTTGTTAACATCCGTTCGTTTAAATTCGCTTATGTTTCTTTGTGACCATCATTAAATTTTATAGGCCCGCTACAGTTTAGTCTAGTTTTAACAAATCTTATGCCCTACACGCTGTTGTTCACATTTACTAAGCTTGTTCGTGAGCCGCTTTTTCATACAGTTAACGAACAAACATAAATGAGCACGAAAACATTCATTTTCATAACGAACGAACATTAACAAGAAAACCATGTTCAATTAACTGTTCATGTTCTATCGTTTGCTCGGTTAAAGTTAAATAAACGAACATTTGAGCCCATATATACAAAAAAACCGGTGACTTTGTACATTGTGTGGTCGTAAAAACCTACACTAATTTTCATTGTTAATAACATAATTTGTATCTGTTAATTGAAAAAGTATAAAAATTGGTACCTGGAAAAAATATGCGATGATAGAAATGACCTTATTAGCCTATTTATCACAACATTCCATAACGTTTAATGATTTTCCACCAAGCTTCTTTCCAGCTCAAACTTAACCTGAACATATAACTTTTGTTATTATTAATATAATATAATACAATATATATACATGCAAATATGTGTGTATGTGTATACCTCGTGCATCAAGCGCACCTGTTCATCTCCAAAGGATCTATCTTGACCATTTCAACAGTTTTTTCCAAATTTTTATGCACTACAACAGTGGCTAGTCCTTGTTGACCATTGTCCTGCAATACACACAAATACATATTAGTTACCTTTATGATACAGTATAAATCACATCTCCAAGAAAAAGAAAAAAAGAAACAAAACAGTGACACACTTAAGAACTGAAGTTGGGCCAAGTGTCAGTTGTAATCTTTCATTGCCATGCATGAATGCCAAGCCACATAAAATTTGGTATTTTTTTGACCGAACCGATTTGTAGCCAATTTGGTTTTTTACCAAAGTTGATCAAACAACATTTTGGGCGCATAAGACGATTATAATATCCTATTTTAGATTTTGATTTTCTGCATTTTGTTGTAGCTTTGTTTGACTTTCAAAATTCAAAGCTGAGCATTTTTTAAGTATGATCGCAAGCCAATTTTTGTATTTGACTACTGACAAAAATTACCACCCAATGATTATTAAATTAATTTGCTCATTTAAAACAAATGTTCCATTCATTATTTATCCATCTCACTAGCCGACCTTGACCCCTCTTATTTTGAGGTCATATAGTCCATTCATTATTTATCCTACACAAGTGACGTATTTATGATCTAGAAGTTATACATACCTTCAAAGCAACACCTGCATTGAACACTGTCGAGGCCGAGCTTCATAGCATTAGCATATTTGCAGTCACATATGTGCTAATAAGATCAAGGCTAACATGTCTTTTTTGACTTGTTAGAGGATTTTAAACAATCAGTCTTCTACCTTGAGAAGCTCCAACTAAACGACTTTTTTTAACCACTCCAATCTAGTGAATACATATTAAGGTTAACATATTCAGATGTATAATAAAGTGAACACACTTAAATTTAATTTTGATGTTAAGATTAGGATATCTAATTGTAGGGGTGCAAACAATCCAAGCCACTCTCGAGTTACTCGAGGTCCGCTCGCAAAAAGTTTGAATTGTGCCGAGCTTAACCAAGGTCGAGGTTGAGCTTAAAAAAAGCATGTCTAATAAATGAGCCCGAGTTTATCAAGCTCGAGCTAGCTGCGAGCCTAAATGAACCTTATATTTATATATATTTTTAACTTGAAATATTTAGTTAATCAAATAAAATATAAAGAAATGTTAATAAAATAACATGATAAAATTCTTTTGTAAACACATGATGTAAAACATAGTTTAGTTACCCGGAGCTGCTCCAGCAAGTGGTCATTTCGCATGTTCAATGTCTAACGCGTCTATAGTTTCGCCCCACGCGCATACTTCACCATTAAAAAACTTTTGTTGATAAGGTTTTGTCATATTTTCAAGAGGTTCATGCAAATAAGTATGTCCAATGGACAGTTAAACCCTAACAGAACAACAAAACAACAATAATACCCTTTACACAAAGTATTGCACAAACTCACAAGGTATTATGCTAAGAACAAATTAAAAATGAACTTGAACTAATTTCATTATGTACCCAAATCCCATTACTTTATTTGTGCCTTTAAACAACATAATATAAAAATACTTATTCTCTTTAAAGACAGATGGGCTCAAACTTAACACCCTCAACAAAATACAATCCGCAATATTCCTTAATAAAAAAAAATTTAAGCCCATCTTTTAGTACCAAGAAATGTTTACCAGCTTTCTCCACAGTGGATGATGGCAAGAACATTTGAAAAACAAACACAAATAAGGGGATGTTTGGTAGAGTCTGAATCTGAATTAATAAGAGGTAAATGTCTGAATCGCTCAGATTCAGAGCGTTTGGTTCAAACCTTGGGTCTGATTCGGTCAGATGTTTTTGCCTCTGAATGGTTCAGTGTGTAACGGAATCTGAATGAGAACAGATGGTTGCTGAATGGAATGAATCAAGACCAAATTACCCTCCATAGTTCATCCCATAGTCACATAAATCGTAATACAGCAACGAATTTTGATCTGGAAATCAGTACCAAATCGCGATGTCAATCAAGAAATTGGTGTTCCATAATTCTAATTGATTCATACCGGATAGTATTAGGATCGTGAACGTAGAGACAGACTTGGAGGTTCTCCGGTGTTGATCCGGTGCCGGTGTCGGGGGTGTAGATCCGGATCCGGTGCCCGTGTCGGCGATCGTAGAACGTAGAGGGAAGATTAATAAAGGTGTGAAGAGACATGGAGATGGAGGTTATCCGGTGGAGATCCGGATCCGGTTCTGGCGTCGACGGCGCTGAGATTTGATTTTGGCTATTGGAGTCGGTGGTTGAAAAAATGAGATTTGAGGGCTGTTGAGATTTGCTGGTTGAAAAATGGAGTTAGTATATACAATAAAATAGTTAATTTCTAAATATTTTAAGTTTTAAATATATAATGGTTATAGATTTTAAATTCTAGTTTTTTGTTTAAACACTTGTAATTTTTTCTTTAATGAATATAAATCCAGTTTGTTTAATATCTTTTAGATTTTTTGAATGAGATTAATAGCAAATTTACGTAAAGGGGTAAAATAGTAATTTTGCACAGTTATTCGGATGTCTAAACAAACAGATACATTTCATTAAGCTCTTATTGGTTCAGATCATCTTACTCATTCAGACCTCTTACCCATTCAGCACTTACTCATTCAGATGTATGCCAAACAACCCCTAAGATAAACACAACCATTGCACAAATCAATTGTTCAATAGTTTTGTGTCAATTACAACTAAAATATGCAATTGATAGTTAGTATAAGAACAAAATCAAACCTGAAGACTGGTATCACTTTCTTGACATATGGATAAAGTACAGCTCTCTCTCTCTCTCTTTTGAAACAAAAACAAAACTGAAAAACAAATTATTAGCGGTCGATCGTTTTCATAATTCAGAGATAGATAAGGGTTAAAAATTGGAGCATGTTCTCTTGTAACCATCATTCCCTAGATCTTGAATTGGTTGCAAATATATAACCGAAGAGAGAAAGAAATTGTACTTACATGATATAGCTCATAGCCTGAATGAAGTCGCCTGACCAATTTCCACCGCATCAGAGTGCATTAAGATTGTAGATGTAAGGGGAGCTGAAGAGGATGGAGAAGTAAAAAATTTAGGGGTTTTTTTAGATGGAATTCAAAAACTCAAGAGAGAAAAGGCAGTGCTTGGTATTTTAGGGTTTGAATTTTGAATAACCAGTGGGATGTACGATTTTATTAAAATGGCAATAGAAAGTTGTACAATATGCAATGTGGATTGTAAAACTCTTAATTTTAAGAGTTTTTGTGAAATTACTTTCTTGCCCTTCATATATGTATTTTATTTTAGTATATATATATATGCCGTACACATTGACCTGTTTCCCAAGCCAACGAATGTCTCATTCGTTGATATAATCTTAACAAATGGGTCGTCATTCATTAAGAAACAAACGAATAACCTCTTCATATGTTAAATTATAACGAACGACCTTCTGTTCTTCATTCATTCGTTATGTGTGAGCGAAAGCGAATGAGTGTGTATAACGGATGTAATACATTCATTATCTAAATTTCACGAATGAACACTCACTCGTTACACTTTAATAACGAATGTAACAATATATTTAAGATATGGAATGTATACCATTCAAAATCATCAAAACCAAACGTTTTATGTATTTACCTTAAAATACTTTAAAACTTCGACCTTAAAAATAAAAGCCAATGCATTAACCTTTTTAACTTAAAACGTGGGTAAAAATTATTTTTCTTGTTCAACTCTAATTAGCATAACTCAGTAATCTAAAATAAGACAGAAAATCTTTGTGAAATATTTAATATTATATCACAACATAAATAATACTAAAATGTTAAATGAAAAATTAAATGTAAACTACGAAAGTAGTACATATTTATGTGAGTTGAGCAGGAAATCATATTGAACAAAAAATCCGTCCATCGCAGTTTTATATTTTGGCTTTATTATGACTGGTGTTAAGTTAGTCTTTGGTATTGTTGTCCTCTTAAGCCTTGTAATAAATATTTCAAAAATTTCTGTGATATGATTTAATTTTCAATTAGGCCATAAAATATTAGAAACAACAGCCTATAATCTCGATTTAGGCTTGATTTGATTTTCACTATGCCACCCCAACTTGACTTAAACCTTGAAATCAGTTGATAAAAATACTTTGATATTACAATTTCATAATAGCAAGCTAGAAAATAATCCCCACTACAAGATATAACCCCGTTATCAAGCAATACTTTGAGTCCCTTTCCCATGGATGAGTATGCACCATTCCATAAGTATAGCTTACATACATTGTGTCCATTGTTCTCCATTTCTTAATGGTAATAAGCGAGCAATGAGACAACGTATGACTCGTAGTGTGGTTTTATCAAATTAGTAATGAGTTTGTACAAAATATAGCAGTGATCATGTTTAAGGACTTATAGTGGCAGATAAACTGCGGGTTCGCCTTTTGGCGTAATAATATTCACCGAAATGAATACCGAGATGAGAACTGTATAAAGACCCAATGGAGTCTAGAACTTCCAAAGCATCCTATCAATACACGATTTAAAGCCACAAGACCATACTTCTTTGAAGTTTTAACCATTAACTAGAAGCTTTAGTGAATTTAAATTTGTAACGATTTTGGTGATCAAACAGATTTAATGCTTGAGTATGACAGACTAATATATTTGTGCTTTCATTTTCAAGACTTTGTAAAAGACAAACACCTCTATCAATCTGGCAATATTTATGTTTATATCACATACTCTTCCTTACTCATTTGTTTAAGACATACCAATGCACTAATACAATTAAGCACACAGTCTTTTTCGCCTATTTTTTTACTGGATTTAGAATATAAATGATTAATGTACTATCATTTTCCCTTTTAGCTACAAATCTCATTTTCAGGAGCAATTTTTCATTGTTTTTGATACTTCAAAGTATATGAATGTTTTGGATTTTATCTGTACAAACAGAAATCACAATATTTTTGTATTCTTTTCCATTTTCTCCCCCCTAAAAATCAAAACATTTAAAGAAAGAAAATAATCAAAAAAAAATTGTATAAAAACCAAAGAAAAAGTGATTAACCGAGCTTTTAAATTTCAGCAAGTGATTTTAAACCACTTAGGCCAAGAAAAAAATTAAATCATGTTTTATTAAACGCATTGGTAAAAAGGTCTACCTTTTGATGATTCGTGTGAATCTTTTCAATATCAATCTATTTCTTTTCATACTAGTCACATATGAAATGATAACGTATTTCAATATGTTTCGTTTTCAAGTGGTGCACGTGGTTTTTCGTGATGCAAATAGCAGCAGAATTATTAATAAAAATTGTAGTAGTATGAAACTTCAAACCATAAAACTTGTGTACAACAACTCAAGGCTGCCACATATTCGGCTTCAGCAGTTGAAATAGAGACCGTTGTCTGCTTCTTACACTGTCAGGAAACAAGCCGGTTTCCAAAAATTGGCATCACGCTGTTGTAGACTTGAAGTTAATCTTGCACCATCGATAGTCAGAATTTGGAAAAGTAGTAAGATTAAAACTATCATCCTTGGGATACCATAACCCGATGTCAGGATTATGTCGCACCCTCAAATTTTGACTAACAGAGTATAACCGCGAGGCGTGTGACATACTAGGATCTAGCTCATTTGTTATACCAAACATCCAATTCAAAATATTCAAAACATTTTAAGTCTCATTCAAACATGAGAAAACAAAAGCCAAACCAAACAGTTAAACGTTTTGCTGAAGCGTAAAGTAAATGGTTTAAAATAATAAACCACGTGCTCAGACAAGCACATCCCATCAAATGTATGCAATGTAAAATAAAAGTTCGTGCGACCACTGTGACTCATGACATTTGCGATGCAACCCGCTCCTTGGCACATCTACCAACTTGGACAAGTATAAATACTCAATGGTCAACACAAGGTTGGTGAGTTCTTAAGTTGTAGTAAAGGTAGTATATATAGTATAGATAGTATACGTAGCATATGTAGTGTATGTATTAGTAGTTTTAGCACTTTTCAAATATACCAGGGTAACTAAACCATTTACAAGCTACTAGATGTTTGAACCGAAGCTGACTGTATGTATGCCTTCTTACCAAGGTACATCACAAAACACTGGCGCATGTATGTTAGGACAATTTACACATGTCCGACCTCTAGTCGAGTTTTAGCAGGTGGGGTTTGTCAAACCCAGTAATACTACTTAAATTTCCCCCCAATCCTATCCTAACGGTTTAAGGTATGTAAGGACTTTAAGTGATATGAGGGTATCTAGTATACACTTGTGATATATAAGAAATTACATGAATCCAAAATAACTTGTTGCGTTTCCCTCCATAAAACCTGTATGAAAGTATGCCCGTGTTTTTAACCCAGAAAACAAGTATAGGCAAACGTTTTACGTTTTCAATCCAGAAAACAAATATACGAAAATAGCTTAGTGTTTTCTATCCTATTAACAAGTATACGAAAATAGTTTAGTGTTTCCAGTCTAGAGAACAAGTAAGGAAAAGGTTTGGTGTTTTCTCTTTAGAAAACAAGTATACGAAAATAGTTTTGTGTTTTCTCTCCTGAAAACAAATAGGAAAAGGTATGAACTTAGCTGGTGTCTCGTGTACTTTCCTATAAACCAAAAGCATGCACTTGACTGGTTAAATGTTTCCTAATACAAGTGTTTAAGTTATGAGAGTGTGTTCAACAAAACATGACTCTAAGACGCACATATGGAATCACACACAAACTTGACCTGACGACTCGTTGGTGAAAATAAGTAATTTCAAAAGTACCAAAAATTGCTAACATGTATCCACAAATCATATCATGGAAAAGCAACCAAATATTCATCATACAACTTAACTTATGATCATTCAGTTCACGAGACAGATTCTAGCATGTACAAACTGATTTTATTCACTATGCAAAACCTAAAGATAAATTCTACAAAATTTATCAAAGTAAAATATATGAATTAGGTTTCTCAAAATTTTTTTTGTATATTTTTATCATGCATAAAAAACTCACAATAATTCAATTATTGCAGATAGGTACTAACACTTCAGCATATTATACAATAAAATATATTAACTTGGCAAAGCCAAACTACAAATCCAAATCAAGCAAGGTCAATTGGGTTATAATACTAACTCAAAATTTGATGTTCTAGAAGTGAAACTAACCAATTTTTACTTGTCATAAAAGATTTATGATGCCGGTAAGACAGACCAGAATTTGACTCCCCGCATAAGCTTTGAAACATGTTTTTGTAAAATCATAAAAACTATTCAAATCTCACTCAAAAATTACAAAATTTACCTTTCTGGAAACTAGACTCAGAATACTATATCCTACAAACAAAAATCGATCAATAGTCTGTTGGGTTTTAACAAGATTATCAAAGTCATATAACCAAGTTTATATGAAAAACACAGCGGATAAATTAGTTTTAAATCTTGTTAATTAAATGAATATTAAACCGATATAGTCATATAACCATGTTTATATGAAAAACGCAGCGGATAAATTAGGTTTAAATTTTGTTAATTAGATGAATATTAAACCGATTTTATATGCAAAAACCAAAGTCCCGGATCCATATACGAATTACATGCTTAGCAATAGAAACAACCGTAGGGAGTTTATGTAATAACCTTCAAGAGTCCAAAAAGATGAAGGAGATGATGATTTGAATAGCTAGTCTTCAAAGAGAGGAGAGCCTCAAGCTTTTATACCCACAAGCCACCAACAAACACCATTTCTTGATAGGATTTGATAAAACTTGTTCAAGAAAAATCTTTCCTTTCTTTCCCTCTTTCTTGGTCAAAATTTAGAGAGGGAGAAGAGAGAGTTTTTCTTTCTATCGTGTGTGTTTAAGAGAGAAAAGTGAAATACAACCAAAGCACCACACCATGAACCAATAATAACTTGTGCATGCTCTTGATATTAATAACACATTTAAGTGATGAGAGAGAGGGGGGAAATGGGTGGGGCGGCGCGCACTTTTGGCTCCCTGTCAAAATTCAAAACTCAAAAAACATTTTATATTATATCTTATGTTATATTTTGTATGTTATAAAACATGCAACATAACATGGTTCAAGTAACATGCAAATGTAACAAGCCTTGCATATGGTTATTTAACCAACTTAAATAACATTTTAAAATATATTCTCTCATAATATAAGTTATCCACATAATTTATTTATTTCACAAGTTCAAATATTTAGAAACTCAATTTCCAAATTTTCTTAGTGTTAATATTTATTTGTTAGATCATATCTTAAATAAATATCGTGTTGTTTGTCTAGCTTGTTATTGGGTAAGACCCGACTTGGATCATAACTCACTAGCCACATAAATTCTAATATGTGTCTTGGGCAGACCTATTCCAACATAATCATCGTTTAACATCAGAATACAGACCAACCAATAATCGAGAACAATCTGTCGCAAACTATTATCATCAAAACTCAACCCTAACATGTTTATAACATCTCTATAATTTTAATTTATCAATTAACATCTAATTATCAACATCATAGAAGTTTGGGAATCTAGGGTTTCATAAAAACTCATCAAAACATGGAATTAATGCATAAAACTTACCAATTAGTATTAACAATTATGAGAGTCAATCAAACACACCACCGATCACAAGAATGGAGGTTTAATAGAAGGGTTTGTGTGTGTGGGATGTAAAGCCGCCGCCAAGGAGGGGATGGGGCTGGTTATAGTTCTTAAGGGGGGATTTGGGGTTGGGTTATTTTATTTAATATTATATTAGTCTTATTTACAATAATAGTATCTATTGGAACAAGTTTTGACACAAAAAAAACCATTTATTATATTACGAATAAAATACTAACCTAGGTTCATAAAACTAAAGCTTATTTGTTCTTTTATAAATATTACTCTATAAAAGTTGAAAACGTGAAAATAACGCGCAATCGGTCGCAATTTCATGAAACAAGCTATGAACTAAACACATAAACATTTAGCATTAATTTCATATAGATAATATTATAAACATATGGTTGAGGTATTAATTTTATATAATAACTAATAGCATATTAAGCGAGCATAATATTTTAAATCGTGTAACACAAAGAATCATCTAGTACATAACAATTATATCAAAAATATTGAAACATATATCATTCGACATTAATCACCAATGCGTATGGATGAACTCATGTGTGTGACTCGTTATTGATTCATGTAATTGTTATGCATGATGTGTTAGATAACGTTGTTTGGGTTAACAATGTTAACTTGAAAATTTAGGGTGTCATAGATAACCCCTCAGATAGTGGAAAATACGCTTTACAGCCGCCAGATGAGTCACTCAAGGACTCGATTGATATCTGGCACACAAACAGACAACTAACATTATGTCATGGCATAATGCAGCCAAATACATTAAAGAACCAATCATCGCTCGATATAGAGTTGGATCAACAGTATATTCCAATTCGTCCAGTGACAATTTGTGTCCCACGGGAAGAGGAGTAGAAGAGACTTTTCTGGCAGTTATCTTAAATCGGCTCAAGACATCATTCACATATTTCGTCTGATGAATAAAAATACCCACATAAGAGTGGTGAACCTGCAACCCTATGAAGAACCATATCTCCCATCAAACTCAACTCGAACTTGGTTTGCATCGTTTTCACAAACTCCTTACATAACTTGTTGCTTGAAGAGCCAAAAATAATATCATCAACGTATATCTGGACTAGGAGATAATCTTCCACGATATTGCAAAATAGGATACAATCCACAGTCCCTCGTTTGAAGCCCTATCAATCAGATGGTTAGCAAGTATCCAATACCAACCTCTCGGGGCTTGGTGAAGACCATAAAGAGCCTTGTTCAAACGATAAACACGCACAAGATAGTTTGGATCTTCAACCATGAGGTTGCTTCATATACACCTCTTCATGAATTTCCCAATAGGAAAGGCAGCATACGCAAAGAAAATGTGTATAGCCTCCAATCTTACAACCGGAGCATATACTTTAGTGTAGACTACACCTTCTCTCTGATTAAAACCTTGTACCACTAATCGTGCTTTGTTTCGCACGATGATCCCATGATCATCTTTCTTACACTTAAATACCCATTTTGTCGGGATATCCTTTTTAACCTAATCCGTTTTATCAATAAGATCCCAAACACCCAGTCTTACGAACTGTTGCAACTCCTCTTGCATTTCTTCTACCCAAGATGAATCTTGAAGTGCCATAGGAACACTTGTCGGTTCAATTTGAGATGAGAAACATGTGTACCTGGTGATTCTCATGATTCCCGATGCATGCAGATCATTCTAAGGTTTGGAACATTCTTCAACATATAACTCAGAAACATCTTGAGTTTCAATAAATGGAGCGAAGGAAGAATCTTTAAAGTTGGCATCATCAGAAGATATAGAAACATCAACTGATGCGTATGGTTGATCTTGTACAAGATTATCACCACAATTAGAAGATCTTGGTATGGAAAAAAATTGTTCTTCCATATAAGAATGAACCAAATCTTCAGCTTTTACTTCAACCGAAAGTGTAAATGAATTAAATAAACCCTCATAGTCGAACATCCAATCAGGTCCATTGCCAGCAGGTGGTGTAGTGTATCATTGACAATCAATGTGACACCATTCCTTTACACATCTAGAAGAGAATTTAATACACGTTTCTTAGGTGATGCATACCCAAGAAGGTAACCGTCAGTAGCTTTCTCTTCAACTTTAAAGGGTTCGAGAATTTGAAGATTCGGTTTACGGTTTTTAAGCAACTCATAACTTGTTTTCGTGAGCTTCTTAACCGTGAGAAAACGATTCAATGTATAGTATGCGGTATTCACAGCCTCGTTCTAAAATAGAACAGGAAGCTTAGAATCTGCCAACATTGTTCTAGCCGTTCCAATCAACGTTCAATTTTTCCTATCAGCTACACCATTTTGTCGTGACACATATGGAGCACTAAATTCACGATGACTACCTCGTTGAATACATAAAAAATCAAGAATACTATTCTTGAACTCCTTGTCATTATCACTTCGAATTCGTCTTACTTTATGTTTATAAAGCGATTCGATATAAGTGATCAAATTTTGTACTGAAACTAGTGACTGGTCCTTTGTACTCATAAATAACAATCACTTAAAGGTTTATCACTATTTTCTAGACTTACAGATGAATATATTAAGATAACCTAAACAAAAATTTAGAGGATGAAATTTCTTGAACAACGGGAGAATGTAACAACCCAATTTTAGGGCTTATTTTTATTTTCACTCATGTTTATTATTTAGTGTTACATACTATGTTACCCAACTAGATAAGTAACATCATAGAAGAATAAACAACCATCTAGGACCCATAAGGGCTTATATTTTGGTTACGAACTAGGACCAACAGGCTTCATCATCTATAGCATAGTAGGTCTGCCCAATACACCAAAATACTTTTAAAACAATGATCCCATCCAAAATTGGAATCAAGAACAAATTCGATATGAAGCATGTGAACCGAACCTGACACACTTCACAGGTGGAAACTCGAGAATAACAAAATCTATGGATAATTAGTAAATAAAAGTCCATGATAGTAATAGTCAACGATAATTCATTGAAGGCCATAGTTATGCAAACAAACACATGAAAAGATAATTACGTGAAATATGTAAACGAATCACAACTCGGCAAACCCATCCACAATATCATACTACTACGTGCGCACACGTGTATGTGCATCTTAATAAGTGCATAACTACATATAGTAAATTTTAGGACACAATATAACTAGTTAACAAAAATCATAAGTTGTAAAAGTCCATGATGTATTATTTAGAAATTATAATTTACACATAATCCAAATAATTAGGTGAATAAAAAAATCATCCATCTCCCAACACCCCAACACAAAGCCATCGAACTACATCCCCCATAAGCATATTTTTGCTATTTATTATTTTCTTTTACCATAATTAGAAATATGAAAATTTGGAATAAATCAATAACTATAAAATCTCCAACAATATGTATCTCTCTAGACTTTTTTTTTGTATTTCTTTTTCATTAGTGGAAATCTAACTCAAATCTTGCTTAACCCGAAAATCCTTCCTAAATCTCTAAGACCCCTACAAAATCTCCTAGAGATTCTGCAAATGTCAAACTTCTTGTACGTATCTTTCATTTTCCTAGAAAATATCCTTACTTGTAAATCCTAATAAAATCCCTGCAACAAATCTAAACACAATCCTTCTAAATTATATGCATATCTTCATAAAATCAACCCTCACCTCCCTCATGTCTGGATATGGCTACATGCATCGATCTTCTTCTCTCCAATCACCATTATAGAAAGACTTTGCAACTCTATGAAATTTCCTATAAGAATAGCCTCTTTTTTGGGTAAAGGGTTTTACCCGGTTAAATTCATTCCACACAACCAACAAAGTACAAGTAATATGACAAAGTGTCATATTAGTTCTCAAGTATGACATGCCATACAAGAGTAAACAAAACCAAAACCACCAAACAATGGTAAACACTGCTAAAGCCTACACAAGAACCAAAGAAACAAACATAACAAAAGCAAATCAACCATTATCATCAATTTGGTGGGAAACCCCTCTCGGAAAGTGCCAATCATCGAGAACCCGATTGACCCGTTCAGAATTCTTGAACATTAGAGTCATTAGCTTTGGGCGAGTACCCTTAATGATTTCGTCAGCAACAATCTTTGGAGTCTTCAAAGAGTTCCTGAAAAGCTGGTTATTTCGTTCCTTCCAAAGTACGTAAACCGAAGCCCCCAGTAACAGCCGATTAATAACATTATCAATAGAGTTGGACATTCCAAATTGAGACACATATTGAAGAATATTCGCCCAACCATTCATGCACCCCTTTGCAACTCTATGAAATTTCCTATAAGAATAGCCTCTTGGTGTTTCATCTCTCTCAAAACTCTCCAGATGTCTTTCTTATTTCAACCATTAAACCAGAAAAACCAATTCCCTGATATCCTTTAATCAGTCCCACTAAAAACCACAATACGATCATCAATCCTCTACGTTTTAGCAACTAAGAACAGAAGTAATCCGTGTGACTTTATCCCTGTTAAACCTAATTTCAACTGTCAAAACTTTAGTCACACTAAATCAGCTTGAATCCATCACAGGAACCTCCTGACCATTCTGTTTTGTTGTTGTGACCGAACCCAAAAAGAATATCTGAAGCCATCTTTGATCGGTTATCACCTGCACCCATCTTAAACCTTGTAAGATTGAAACCCATATTTGACATACTAACTTCTAAACTCTTTTACTTGTTTTCACAAAAAGATACCAGCCCCTTGTGACCCTATTCTCGATATATTTACAGACCCTGGACCCATACTCGACCACATCAGATTTAGTCAACTACAAGAAAGTCTCATAATAGACCTAGAATCGTCTCCGTCAAGAATCCTTGGGCCTCTTAATTTGAAGTGTGTTATAACCCTCTTGAATCAACTATGAAAGGAGGTACCATTCCTAACCCGCTTCCTCGTTTATTTCGTTTAAAATCATGATTTTACACACTTATAGGCACCATGGATATCATACTTGCACAATATTAAACATCCCATCTTTTCCAAAACAATGAGTCACTTTTGAAAAGATCATACACATGATAAATACGATATAACTAAACAACTCATGTGATAAAAAGCACTTATATGCTGAAACCATGACATTCATTTGAAAACTTCTAGAAGTAATTTTCTCGAGTAAATATATGTATAAACTAAGCATTTGGAAGAAAAAGCACCTTGTTTTAACATACGGGTTAATCACACGGTTAAACCGAATGTTAACGGGTTAAAAACCCAAAATCGAAACTAATATTAATAAGATCAAACCTGGACCATTTCCCAATGTTATATCTAATGCTAATACCAAATATGAGTTTATCCTAGTATTTCTATAATAGATTATTAGTTTTACGAATAACAATAACAACACGAATGCGTAAGATAGCAAAAATGGTCGAGCAAAAACTAAAAAGCTAAAAACTTAAAATCTATATATATATATATATATAGATGTATATATATATATTTAAAAGGAATATTATCTTCAACAATATATCAAAAATGAGAAGGAATGATAGATGTTTCAAGACCGACGCCTTTTATAACCGCATAATAAACGATTTTTGGTTAAAAGGCGTTTCTAAAACTTTTTACAAAAGCATAACATTCCCAGTAAAATACATTTAGAGGTGTTATAAAGTGTTTTCATAATTTTTAAAATGATAAACTATTTCCTAATTATATTAGGACGCTTTAAAAAAAAGCAATATCCACAAAAACCGACAACTAGAAATATATATTTTCGAACAACACATTTTTTATAAAATACTTATATCCAAAATATGTTTTATTACTTTTTATAACCTGAGTTAATTTATAATTTTTATCACTAGTAATATTTATACATATACTCTTGTTTTCAAACTTTGTATATAACCTCATACGTTAAGGAGCTAGTAAAACTAACTACACAAAGTGCCCCGTCTTTTTGGACCTAAACTAACTAACTAACTTACGTATTATACCTATTCTTGGTATAACAAAATCTTAAATTCCCTATTCAATTATTAAGCTAACAACAATAAGTAGAAACCCTGAATCTCTCTTATTTTAGAAACATGAACTTGTTTAGACATTAATTATCTAAATTGTTATATATTACTGTAACTTAGAGTCTAAAACACCTAATATTAGAGCTATGTAATATCGAACACTTTATTTTTGGAAACTTTTGGATATATAGAATATATAACGAAAAACCTATGTTACTTTACTTATATATGATATTACTAAGTACTTGCACATCAATTTCATAACACGAAACACTAATATCCATAACTTACTAAATAAGGAAACTTATTATAAATCTTACATAATGAAACCCTCAATCCAAAACAACCTGAGTTAAGGCATTAATATATACAAATTAGGTCACGTGCACATATATTATGATGCATATTGTGTTTAGTGACATGTTATATGCATTTAGGGATGTCTGGAGACGTTTATGGCGTAGCATACAAGATTTCTTTAGTATATTCTTTCTTCACGCATAGACCAAGTGAGTTCATGCACTACCCTTTTTCTTAAATTTCTGGGTGGATACATGCTTCAATATATGTTTTTGAACTAGTGGTGTATTGTTAATCAGGACCAATTTTGCTGCCATAAACAATCCTCGACTTTGTAGCACAATCATTAACTCCATTAAGAGCCACGGGATATAAGGGTACTATCTGGGAGACCCCCGCATACAGTGGGCCTATATCATGGATGACCTCCCACTGAATGATAAATGGTTATCTTGTGATATATATCTGCACATTTTTGTATTTTATGTTGGCAGACATAAGTAAATTTGACCCATAACAATAAGGGGTATATATATTTTAGATGTTCACAGGTCGTGGACACAGGTTTGATTGTGAACTTGCTTAATGAGCACCATACTATTTAGATCATTTGTATTTAAATATTTTCATAACTTAAACTCATGAACTAACCAACTTTTTAGTTGACCTAATTATTTTAGAAAGTGGAATATATAGAGAATTAGATATGAGCTTGTTTGGAGATAGAAGACCCTCTTTAGAAGACACACATCAAACCTTAGATATTAACCCGAAGAAACCATGATGGATTGTAGAGCATATCTTCTAATTAGATGGTAGTTGAACTTATAGCTTGTAGTTGTACTTGACATTTGATTGTAACATTGACCTAGTGTTTTAATATACATTTGTTATCTTATTTCCGCTGTGTTTTGGTTGGTATTCAGTCGTCACGTCCAGCCCCTTAGTCGGGTTGTGACACAACAAGACACTATTAAAAAAAATTTAAGCACATATTAATGTCGAGTGGCGCAATCAAGATGGATCAATAAAGTATTTGTTTAAATACATTAATAAGGTCCAGACCGAGCCACAATTTCGCGTGTACAAAATAACAATGGTGATAACGAAGATCCAAATTTGGACGAAATTAAAGCATTTTATGATTGCAAATATGTCTCGGCATGCGAGGCAACATGGAGAATATTTGCATTTGATGTGCATTATAGGCTTCCGTCAGTAATCAGACTTGCTTTTCATTTACCTGGTGAACAAGTAATATATGGTGCTAACGAAGATATTGAAGATATATTAACCAAACCACTACGGCTTCTTCAATGTTTACTGGTTGGTTTGAGTGTAATAAGAATTATTCTGTAAGGCGTCTCACATACTTTGAGTTTCCAACAAAGTTTGTTTGAAAAAAAAACAAGGATGTAAATGGGAACCACGGCTAAAGGGGTTCGTAATTGGAAGAGTTCATGATGTTTCACCCGCATTCGATGAGGCACCTATCTAAGAATATTATTAAATAAAGTTAAAGGGCCTAAATATTTTGAATACATTCAAACAGTGGATGGAGTTATGTGTGAAAGTTTTCGAGATGCATGTTACAAAAGAGGTCTTTTAGATGATTATAAGGAATATATAGAAATCAGAAGACGCAATTATACTTCTACGGGATATTATCTAAGGAATTTATTTGCTACAATGTTGATTACTTATAGTTTATCTAGACCTCATTTTGTTTTGGAAAGCACATGGCCACTTTTAGTTGACGGCATACTATACGTTAGCAAAGAGATTAAAATAATCCCTGTACGAGTTATATAATTTTAATGTTTTCTAGTTTGTACAAACTATAATATCCATAAATAATTATTTCATATTATTTTCTGTAGCTTCTTATTTTATTTTCATCGTTGATTCTTAATGAAGAACAACTAAAAAACTTAGCACTGAAATAGGTTATTCTTTAATTTCCAACAACTCCAGTCTTAGAAGATATCAACAAATGCATTTTCCAGATCTGGAAACTATTTCAAGAAAAGCTAATCGATTGATGATTGAAGATATTTCCTATGATACCGAAACCATGAATATCGAATTTAATCATCTGTTTGATTCATTAACAGATGAACAACGAGGGGTTTATAATGAAATACCCAATGCGTTTTTTGATAAATTTTTATGTTTATGGTTACAGTGGTACGGGAAAAACATGTTTATGGAAAACCTTATCTAGATCCATAAGGTCAAAGGGAGAAGTTGTATTGAACGTTGCTTCAAGCGGAATAGCTTCTTTGCTGTTGGAGGGTGGAAGAACAGCAAATTCAAGATTTCTAATTCATATTAATTTAACTAAAGATTCTCTTTGTTAGGTAATATTACAACCTAATTCTATTACTTTTAATAGGAATCATTTTGTCGGCCCTGTATATATCGCCCACTATATCAATGTTGTAACCCACATGGTTAAGTGTTGGCAAGAAGAAGGACTTGCTATTTAGGGTAAGAAAAATAAATGGCGGAAACACTAACACATTAAATGTTGCTTAAGAGAAACAAAAGTAACAAACACAAACTGTAACTCAAAAGCTTTCCATTTATTGACAAATGAAAATCAATCAGGGTTCAGAATGGAATGATTTATCTGTATGTGATAAAGACAGCTGTCACAATCAATTTCGAGAATAATATTGGGTGTCTCAGGTTGTGTCATCTCTCTTTTAAGGCATGCCGTAAATTAATTCTTTTATTGGCTTGCCCTGACAGCTGTGATTCCTCCTAGAAACCCTAGTCAATGATACATAATCATAAATACATATTACAAAAATATTCGGGTAAGCTTGAAGTTTTTGTCTTCTTCGAGCAGACCTGGTAACCAAAGTGTGCTTGGGACCAGTTCTCTTGGCAGACTTTACTTAGAATATTTTCCTAAGAAAATATTCACCTAGCAGACTTCAATTCTCTTGATCATAGCAAACTTCGCTCGATATGATCCTACGAGCAAACTTATTCTTCAGAAATCTCTTCAACTCTTTGTTAACTTTAACTTATTGAAAAAACCAAAGTGTGCTGGTAACATAGTAGATTGTGCTGGTAGCACTGTAGCTTGCTCTGAGTTGAACCTTTCTAGAATAAGTCCTTAATATATTTCTTTATTAATTTTCTTCAAGCTTGCTGGACCAATGTTTATTAAATAAACATTGCTAGATCTTCCTTAATACTTGGTTTCTTTAGCTTGGTTTAGCCAAGGGTTTGCTAGAAATCAAACCATGCTTGACTTGAAGAACAAACTCGCTAGACAAAGTGAACCTTCCTCGGTTTAACACTTAAGAGGAATTCTAGAAGATAACCTTGCCCGAAAGGCAAAATAACCTTGCTAGGATAACTAAAAGCTTGCTCGGAGGCCTAAGTGTGTTTGGTATCCATACTTAGCCATTTCAAAGATTGTTGAGAAGATTCCAATCTCTCTTATGTCTTTTCTTGTCAAATCTTTGACCCAACAATCTCCCCCTAAATTGGAACACCTCAGTTGTACTGAAACACATCTATGGTTACATACACTTAGCCAACATACACATCAAAACTCAAAATGAAGTTACATATCATAATGAAAATATTACATTGTGGAAATTCTGTCCATTGGACATTACAAAGTAAACCTAAGCTAGAAAAGTAGTCTTATCTTTTTGAGCTTGAGGCTTTTTTCTTCTTGCCAACTTCACACTTGCGGCTCTTTCCTTGAATAAGAACAAGTCCTGTTAATAAGGATGATTGAGAGGCTGGGTCCTTCTCATTATATCTCCCAAGTCATCATCTGTAGGAATGTCAAGTCTTCATCTTATTTTTGAGAATGTAGGATTCATCTTGGTCTTGATATTCAATACTTGCAATCCTCCCAATCGTCTGGACGTCACAATTAGGCCTTGTCATCTACCGCCTCATGTTGATACACTACATCATATTCTCCAGAGGGTTTTTGTTCTTCATTTTAGACTTGTAGGCATCTTCAACATACCTTATATCCCTCATCCATTTCACTCTTCTATTTCTTTCATATTCAGCGAGTTCCCATTTTCTTTTCTTGTTCAGCACGGGGAACCCTTGACTGGCTTGATCCTTGAGATGCTTTGATATCATTTCTTTGTCTTCATGCAAATCTATGTCTGTTATGGTAGTCATACAGATTCATAGTTGCCATCTTAGCTAGTTGTTCTTTCTTGAATTTGGCAAAGTCATCATTGAACATAATTTCCTTCAATTCTCCACTTTGTATAATCACCTTCATAGTGTCAGTTTGAGAATCAAAGAAGAGCATTTTGGGTTGGTCCACATCAGATGGTGGCCTTTGCTCTCTCTGGTGAGCAGCTCTAGTTTTAGGAATTGGGACACTTACAGTTGAGGGCCTAGAAGCAATTTTCGTCTTAGGAACAATGTCCCATACATGCCCATATTTCTTCACAACCATAGCAACAATCATCTCCTTTGGAAACATGATCAACTTTGGAAAGTTTTCTCCTTCTCTAGCAAGTGTAGTGATCATGCCCATAATCTCCTCATAGTTGACCTGCAGAAATAAATCTTTCTCCACTTGGTCCACATTGAAAAATCATGAGGTCTCTTTGTTCAGCCTCTAGTTGCTCCCATTCAGCTTTCTCAGTATAAAATAAGTGTTTTAATTGATCTCTGCCAAAATTTTCAAACACCTCTTCAGCAATTCCCTTACTAAGCATCAAGCCTTTAAGGTTCTTGATCTTGTTATCGTCTTCCCAAGGCTCTAGGTGTTCAACTGGTTCCTTTTTAACAAACAGAACATTAGGAACCTTTGATGATGAAGGCTTTTCTGGATTATCTTTGTTCTTTTCAACTTCAAGCATGGACAACTTCTCTGATTTTCTTAGATTCTTCGTTTCATCACCTCTTTCCCTAGCCTTCATAAACCTGTAAAATAAAAAATTTGCTCCTCCTCCCACGTTTTCTTCTTCTCAGCCTTCTCCTTTTCTGCCATAGTAACAACTCTAGGCCTTTTTGATGATTCTTCAAAGTTGACTTTTCTTGTTATTCTTTTGTAGTGAGTTTCAACTTGATCTTTGCTTAAAATATCAACCAGATCACAAGAGTATCCATATTCAACTAAAAACCTACACTTTCCATCAAACTTGGCATACAATCTTTCACGTCTTTCATTTAGGTTGCCAACTTTCTTTAATCTTTCCAGCTCTTCTCTCTTCTCTCTTTCAACAGTCAAGTTGTAATGATTTTCTAACTAATCAAACCTCATCTTACTCAAATCTTTATCAGACAGTCCATGTAATCTCAAGTAATTTCTGTATTTTAGTGAGTCACGGTTCTTCTTCTCCATCTTCCTTTTAATATCTCTCAACTCACCATCAATCAACTCATGCAGCTCCTCATCGGACATTGGAGACAGGGTCTCAAAGTTGTAACCGTGCTTGATCAGACTTAGAATCAAAGGATTACTTCTCTTTGCATTATCCAACATTGTATGTATATTCTCCCTGTGTTCATCTATCATTTCAATATTTGGGGAGTCAACAATGTCATCATCCTCCTCAGTTGTATCTTCAAGAGCCTCAATTCTTGGTTCATTCATTCTAGGCTCATCATCAGGCTTATAGCTTTGCAGAGGAACAGCCTTGACAGGACTGTCCTTTGGACTTTCAACTGTGTAATCACCCTTTTCAACATCATTCTTTACTGGACTTGCAACCACCTTGCTTCCTACTTTTGTTCTCCTGACATATTTCTTCTCAAATTTTCTTTCTTTCTCAGTTTCCCAAATGTCCTCCTCATTTGAATCTTCTTCAGCAATCTTTAACCATTTGTTGGATAGAATTTTGGTTACAGATTCTCCAGCATCATCAATCACTAATTATTTTTCGGGTTGAGCTTGTTTAAGCTGATACATGATCAGGGCTAAGGTATTATCAACCTCTTCAATTTGTTTCAATTTTTTAAGCCCTTCAATGACTTCTTGTTTAATTTCTCCTTCTTAATTCAATGTTTTTGCAATATGATTTTCCTCCAACATAGTTTCCCGTTGAACAAACTCCTTTAAAGTCAAGGATCTAGCAATCCTCTCCCTCTCTATCATCTCATTTAAAATACCTGCATGCCTTTTGGCAGCTTGTTCTTCAGTTTCATCTTTGTCTAACACATCATCAATAGAATTAGTTAAAGTTTCCACTTGCCCTTCGTTCTCAACAATAGATTTTCCTCTTTCCTTCCTCCATTCTTCATAGATTCCCTACCTCATTAGGTTCACTGTGAAAATTTTCAATCTCATTTATCAAATCTCTCATTTCCTCATCTTCATCATCAAACTTCTTGGAAGTTTCATCATTTATATCTTCTTCAGTCAATATCACTTCCTCAGTACCAGCACCTTCCTCCATCACAACATCATTTAGTGGCTCAGGGCCAATAGCATCAGTTGCTATGGCTTCAGTGGTTAAGACATTATCAGTTAGAACATCTTCTTCACTCTCATCAGCATCCATCTGTTTCTCATCTACCTCCTCATCCACCTTCTTCTTTTCTGTCACATCATCTACATCATATTCTTGCTCTCCTCTCCACCATCTAATTGATCTGCATCATAGTCAATATCATCAATCTTTCTCCACTGTCATCATCTTCATCACTTCCATACAAATCACCCAAATTCTTCAAAATGTCTTCCCTCTCAACCTCATCTCACACCACTTCATTAGACATAATATTGGCAACAAAAAGAGATTCTCCCCCTGTTTTGGTACAACTGAGGTCTTCTCAACCTCAGCCTCCAGGGTTTGAATTCTGGTTTGAGCTTGTGCCAATTGTGCTTTCAAGTCTTCATTTTCCTTCCTCAAAGTTTCATTTTCTTTCCTCAGATCAAAATTCTTCACTGCCGGATTCATATATTTGTTAAATAATTGAGCAGCAGGGGAAGGGTAATAGGTTGGTAGGTCAGAGAATTGATCAGGGATGTGGGTTGGGCTTGGACTTTCAATGATATTTGTGCTGGTGGAGGGTAGTGGATTTATGTTTTGGATTAAAGGTAAGGATTGGTAGGTATGTATGATTTCAAAAGTTAGCTGGTCTGATGTTTGGGATTGGGTTGGGGATTTGTAAGGTGTATTTGGTAGTATTAAAAGATGAACATGGACTTGTTGTGGAATGAATTCTTCGTGAAAG
Organism: Bidens hawaiensis; assembly: GCF_021521415.1. Classification (NCBI taxonomy): domain Eukaryota; kingdom Viridiplantae; phylum Streptophyta; class Magnoliopsida; order Asterales; family Asteraceae; genus Bidens; species Bidens hawaiensis. The sequence goes on along the minus strand of NW_027492357.1, from coordinate 385,513 downwards.
GGTAGGTCTTGTGGTTGGATAATGTGTGTGCACCAATAACCTCATCATCATTCAACTGTCTTTCAACATTACATACATCATCGTCATCTCCTACACCTCCATCATCACCATCATTAGAATCATCATCAAATTCATCATCCTCTTCTTCCTCCTCAGAGGTCACATGTGATGACTCTGGCACTGGCATTATTTCCAAATCATTATTTAATAACCATGGTACAATATTGAAATCAGCCTTAGGATTGAAGCGGCTTGTGGAAGAGAACTTAGCTATCCTTTATGCACATTCAGATCTTGAAGTAAATGTGTTGTACCCATGGTTGGTAGATCTTGTAGCTCCCTATTGAAAATAATTTGTAGGAATCTAGGGTAGATCAAACATTTCTCCTTGTTTGGTTTCCTCAAATTTGAAACTAGGCAATCAAAAATCATCTTTGAAAAATTAAATGGCTGTCTAAAGATGACAGCCACTATAGAATTGGCCAGATCACGGCTCATCAAGGTCTAAGAGCCCTTTCGTGGTGCATACGCTTCAATAATGTGATGTATCAGGAACCTATAAAGGTTAGGGAACATTCCGTTCTTGAACTGGCCTTCGTGCACGTCGCCCTAATAACCCATTATCTCTTGAAAGATGGTCAGCAATCGGTTTGTGGAGAAATGGATTGGGGCTTCAACATTTTCGTTCAGTTGTAAGCTTTCCCTGATAAGTTGTTCATTGATAACTATCTCTTGAGCTAGAAATAGTTTAGCAGAGTGCCATAAATCTAATTGATGATTTCTATAAATGACAGGAAACTCTGTCAACGAGAATATGCAAATTCGATAATTGAAGCCATCTGATCATTAGTACCACTGCTTCATTGTCAGGAGTAAGTTGAGGAAGAGCGCACATATTGAGCTTCTTCTCGAATGGATACGTTGGTTCATCCTCCATATCTGTTCACACATAAACAAAAACACATTCAAAGTAGAAATTAGTCATAAAGTTCATAGCTTTGATAAGTTTTAGGTTAATTTGAAGAAGTAAAGAGAAAGTGTGTTTAAGAACCTGTGCTTCGACAAATTAATAACCTACAGAGAAAACATAGATGTCAGTTAAGACGAAATTAAAGGTGTAAATGCACATAATCATTGTTGGAAAACATTCAATTGAAGCTTACCGAGTCAGATTAAGTGGGCTAACCAAGTTAGGTTTGGAAGATTATAAAAACGATTGAAATTCTGGAAGAGATGAGTTCAGGAAATAGCGCAAAAGTGGTAAGAGAGAGAAGTGAAATATGAAAATTTTTTCTAAGTCCCTCTTTTATATCTTTTTGAAAGTGGGTTTTAAATTAATGTTGTCTTATTGTGGGAAAAGTTGTCATGCAGTCAAAATATCCAAATAAATATCTTTTCCCTTTTAAAACTTTGCTCGATAAGTACATTTTATTAACCTTGCTCGAAAAAGTTCATTTATAAAGTTTGCTAGGTAAAGGTTATTTACAAAGATTGCTCGTTAAAGTCCACATTTCAAAGCTTGCTCATTCCATAATTTATTCAGAAATTATAAAGTAGATAGAAATAATCCTAAGAAAATAAAATGAAGGAAGCTTACTCGATATACAAGATTTCTCAAGAAATAAATCACAAGACAAATAATCAAGTATAAATCATCAAATATGCAACCTTGCTAGGAATCAATAAAGAATCACAAAATAAGAACTTCGAGACATTTCTAAATTGTCAACCTTGCTCGAATTTCTGAATAACACAAATCGTGCCCGAAAATACTTTAAACAGTTAACAAATATTCAATCAAGTATACTTTAAAGAAAAGTATGCTCGATAAACTTTAAAATTGCAAAGTATGCTAGAGAAGACTTGTTATCCTTTGATATACAAGTGTGCTCTAAACACAAAGTGTACTCGAAAAGTAAAGTTTGCTAGATATTATATGAAATTACCAAGTATGCTAGGAGAACACTTGAAATGATTTACCAATTTCCAAGTGTGCCCGAAACATAAAGTATGCCCGGTAAACAAAGTTTGCCCGAAAACACTTGTAATTTTAGAAAATCACATTTGAAATTATGACAATGCTAGACAAAGACATATTTCTACTAAAACACCAAAGTTTACTCGAAATAGAAATGTAAAGCATATTCAAACAAATATCATACAATCATCAAGTATGCTAGATAAAACTAACCTTCAGAACATCAAAGATTACTCGAAAGCTAATAAATATCAAAGTGTACCCGATAATACGTGAATAATTCATTTAAGCACTGATAATCACAAAGCTTGGTAGAGTGAGTTTAAACAGTCAATCAAAACAAATAAGTTTGCTAGAAAGTATTAAATCATTAAAGCTTGCTAGTAATATCATATTCAGACATAGTCAAGCATCAACCTTGCTCGAAAGAGATAAACCTCAAATAAAACAATCAAGTCTACTCGAAAGTTTGTAAAACATCAAAGCATGCCCGAAAAAGATGAACTTAGACAAAAACATCTAAGTTTACCTGAAAAGGTTGAAAATCATCCAACCATACTGGAAAGTACATATTCGAACATATTCAATATATAATGCAACTCTTTTTGTCTTAAACCATATTTTAAACAGTTTTATCATTAAATATAATTGTTTCAGAGCAAATGGTGCATAATGAGATCAAATTTCAGTCTTAATTCCTTTCAAAACATTTTCTTTCTTTTTGTGAAAAGATCTCAACATGGGATCATATTGACTCGGTCGCTTTTCAATACTTCATTCTCAACATTATTGTGACAGCTTAGGCAACTTAATAGCAGCTCTAGACTTAGTGTGAATTTCATTGCCTTGGTGATATGATTAAGGTTAAAATTAATTTGTATAAATAAAAAATGGATAACACATATTGTGTTATGATGCTCCATATCTATTCTCAAGGCTTATTTGGCTTTCCAGATCACCTCGAATTGAATCCGACCCCTGACATTTGGTCAAAATTTTTAATGACAGAACAGGTAAATTTATTTGATTTTCTTTTCAAAACTTCAAACATATGTGAGGTTGAACGTTAGATTTACATGCCACGTAGTTCGGACTTACAGGCCTTTCATTCGAGACATGACAGGACTTACTTTTATGCCCCCATATCTGTAGTTCTATAATTAAGCCTCATGTTTGGATTTTCTTTCAAATTTTGTGAACATATATATATCAACTTTCGGTTGAATAAAGATAAAATATTTTTTCTTCACATTTGTTCTTTGTCATTTTCAATAAGATAATTCATTTTGGTGACCAAATACCAACAGGTTCATGTATGACTGGATAATCACTTTTCTGCCTATCATGCGGAATGATGTATGTTGGAACATGCATAGACAACAATGTAACTCCACATTAAGTTTAGCATTTTCATTTTGTTTATATCACCCCAGTTTTTACACATCATGGAAAACAACCATACATATCAATGACTGCACTAATTGTCTTTTTTTTGGGTAAAGGGATTCACCCGGTTAAATGCATTCACACAGCCAAAAAAATACAAGTAATATGACAGAGTGCCATATTAGTTCTCAAGTATGACATGCCATACAATAGTAGACAAACCAAAACCACCAAAAACTGGTAAACACAGCTAAAGCTTACACAAGAACCAAGGAAAAAACAAAACAAAAAACAAATCAACCATTATCATCAATTTGATGGGAAACTCCCCGCGGAAAGTGCCAATCCTCGAGAACCCGATTAATCCGTTCAGAATTCTTGAACTTTAGAGTCATAAGCTTTAGGCGAGTACCCCTAATGATTTCGTCAGCAACAGTCGTAGGAGTCTTCAAAGAGTTCCTGAAAAGCCGATTATTTCGCTCCTTCCAAATAATGTACACCGAAGCCCCAAATAACAGCCGATTAACAGCATTATCAATAGAGTTGGACATTCCAAATTGAGACACATATTGAAGAATATTCGCCCAACCATTTCTGCACCCCTGAAACTTCCCTTTCATTTTTACAATACTCCAAACCTCAGAAGAGAACTTACAATCAAAGAAGAGATGATTACGAGAATCCGGCTCTCCATTACAAAGAAGGCAGCAATACAAGTTATGATTTGGATACCCACCAATCTTCCACCCCATAATACGATTCTGCGTGCTCAACCTGTCATGAATCACAGTCCACAACATAAAGGAGTGTTTTGGAACACATTGAGAGAACCAAACAACATGCACCCAAGACACCTTATCAGCCGGTCTCCGAAGAAGATGCCATATACCTGAAGCCGAGAAACTCATTGAAGTCCCATTCTCATCCATTACCACTATCTTGTCCCTCTTATCCGGACAAATACTTACCTCTTTTAAATTCGAAAGAAATGGGTATCTCAAAAACCAATCAGGCGGCCAACCCCAGTTATTATGATGAACCACATCACTGACACAGGTCTCTAAAGACAATCCAGCCCGATGTATAGCTCTAGGGTTGATATAATCAATTAAAGGACAAAGATCATCCCATTTATCGTACCAAACTGAAGTAGATCTCCCATTACCAATTTCATGCCATATAAACTGTCTAATATGGGGACGAAACTGAATAATTTTCCTCCACCCCCAAGTACACGAGTTAGGAATCTGCAAGCTCCAAAAATTTCGCCCCTTCATTTTATACTCATGAATCCATTTAACCCACAACGAATTACGCACATTGATTAAGCTCCAAATATGATAAACCAGAAGAGAGTTATTGACATCCCGGATACGCCGGATACCCAAACCACCTTCACATTTCGGCCGACACACAATATCCCAAGAGACTTTATGCTTTCCCTTATTGTGACCATAGTCCCAAAGGAAATTTTTAATCCGTTTCTCAAGATCAGCAATAAGTCTAGAAGGGAGTGAAAACACAGCAGACCAATAAATATATAAGGACGACAGAACAGACCTGACCAGCTGCAGTTTACCCGCAAAAGATAAAGTTTTATTCTTCCAATCTCCAATCCGACTATCCATACAATCCAGCAACCTCTTACAATCACGGTAATTTAACCTCGTGGAAATAAGCGGAACTCCCAAGTATTTAACCGGGAGCCTTCCTTCAACGAAGGGCATAATATTCAAAATACCACTTTTAACGCGGTCCGGGACATTACAGAAAAACGCGGTACTTTTCTGAACACTCGGAGTAAGCCCGGACATATCTTTGAAATCATTCAGAGCCCCCATAATGGTTTTAGCAGAATCCACATCACCTCGAGCAAACAGGAACAAATCATCCGCAAAGCAAATATTGATAATATTTAATTTTTCACAATAACGATGAAAACGGAACGAGCGTTCAATACGAACCTTTCGATGCAAAATTAACGTGAGAGCTTGCATAACCAGCGTGAAAATATAAGGGGACATCGGATCACCCTGTCTCAGACCTCTTTTACCACTAAAGAACCCGTGTAAGTTCCCATTAACGGATATCGAAAAGGAAGAAGTGGTTATGCACTCCATTATCCAATGAATCATCCTATCGTGGAAACCATACCCAAAAAGAATATCACGAATGAAGTCCCAACTGACCGTATCGTAAGCTTTCTGGATATCAACTTTAAAAGCACATCTAGGCGGACCATTATTAGTGTGATAATTATGCATTAACTCTTGGGTCAAAAGGATGTTATCAGAAATCCTACGCCCAGGCACAAACGCAGACTGATTGATATCAATTAACGACTCCAAACCCTTCATCATACGAACCGAGATAATCTTGGTAATGCATTTATATAAAGTGTTGCAGCACGAGATGGGGCGAAGATCATTAGGAGTCACAATGTTGGAATAGAAAGTTAAAAATCTACTATCATTTATATAAAGTCTTTTTAGCATATTAAATCCATATGATTGGCAAAATAATCAATGTACTATCATTTCCCAAAAGTTTGGATCAATTTTCATTCAAAGTACCTTTCTTAAGCTTCTATAAAGCTTGAACTGAATAATCTTATCATATCTATACACCATAATCAACTTGCTTTGTTTTTGTCAAAAATGTTTTGAGTAAAAACTTGAAAAATTTTCATTTGAGCATGCAAATTTTGACACAAAAACATACTTTGACACCAACAGTAAGTAACATAATCAATGAATAATAATACCATGAATGACACAGTCAAAACAAGCAGACTCCACACAGATTATGCAAAGCCTATCCTATCCTAGACACATCATCATATCAAATTATCCAAATACTCAAAATCCACATAATCAAAACATCAGATAAGCACACAAATAGATCATTTCAAATACTTATCCTGACATCACACATATTCACTGATCATTAACCTAAGTATCATAGATACCTAAGTTACTCAAATAATCATTCAAAGCATATATCAGTTAACATCAAACACACTTTCACACATCAAACACACATACACTCATCAAGACCTTCTTAAAGATCGCCAATTAGCATAATGAGCACACATCATCAATCAGACTTCATTTGAGTTGATCATTCCCAGGGCTTTCAGAAAAAAAGTGGAATCTAGTTTTATCAAGTGGCTTGGTGAATAGGTCAGCCAAATTGTCACCTGTATCAACTCTTTTCATTTCAGTTAGACCTTTTTCACTAAAATCCCAAATGAAATGATGTCTGATTTCAATGTGCTTGGTCTTGGAGTGTTGAGCTGGATTCTTAACAATAAACGATGCAGAAGTATTGTCAATTAAGATTGGGGTGTTCAAGAAATTCAAACCATAATCTGATTTTGAATTCAAAGAACTTGTGCACAGCAGGCAGATGCAACAATATACACAGCTTCAGCAGTTGAGATGGATACTGTAGTTTGTTTATTGCACTGCCATGACACTAGCATGTCTCCCAGAAACTTACAACCTCAAGATGTAGACTTTCTACTCATGTTACATCCATCATAATCATTGTCAGTATAAGCAATCATATCAAAGGCATGGTTCTTTGGGTACCATATCCCAAATCAGGTTTCCCTTTCAAGTATCTAAAAATCCTCTTGACAATAGTCCTGTGAGATATCTTTGGACTTGATTGGAATCTTGCACAAACACACACAACAAACATGATGTCTGTCCTTGAAGAAGTCATATACATAAAAGATCCAATCTTTGCTCTGTACTCATGTTCATCAACAGTCTCCCCCTTTTCATTTGTAATAATCTTTTCATTGGTGTCCATTGGAGTTGAAGCAGTTTTGAGGTCTTGATACTTGAACTTATTCATTATTTCTTGCACATACTTTGACTGGCATATGAAGATACCATCATCCTTTTGTTGAACTTGCACTCCAAGAAAGAAGTTCATTTTTCCCATAGAGCTCATGCTGTACTTGGACTTCTTCACTTCTTCAAACTCTAGACACATTTGTTCATTTGTTGAACCAAAATTAATATCATCCACATAGACTTGTAGTAGGAGTAAATCTCATCCTCTCCTTTTGTAAAAGAGGGTCTTGTCAATGGCTCCCCTGTGGAAACCATTAGCAAGCAGGTGGTTTGATAACTCATTATACCAAGCTCTTGGAGCTTGATAAAATCCATAAAAAGCCTTGTTTAACTTATACACTTAGTTAGGATAATCAGGGTCCTCAAAACCTGGTGGTTGAGCCACATACACCTCCTCTTCTATTTTTCCATTCAAAAATGCAGATTTGACATCCAATTGGAATACTCTTATGTTCTTTGAGGTAGCATAATCTAAGAAAATTCTTAATGCTTTAATCCATTCTTCTTGTAAGCATCCCAATGCAACAAGTCTTGCTTTGTTCTTTATAACAATTCGTCTCTCATCCCTTTTGTTCCTAAACATCCACTTGATTCCACTAGCATACATGTTTCTTGGCTTATCTACAAGTTCCCACACTTGCATATCTCTGAATTGAGCCAACTACTCTTGCATTGCTTCTACCTAATAAGTGTCTTTCAAAGCTTGAACAATGTTCTTGGGTTCAATTTGACATAGAAAAGAGTACAAAAAGATGTTTGCAGATTCAGATGCACTTCTTGTTACTCTTTCATTGATACCCCCAATGATGTTTTCAGGTGGATGATTTCTTTCAACATATGAGGATTCTACAATCACATGAGTAGACAGATTTGTATCATTGAGATCAGATTCATCAATGACCAAATAAGTTGTTGCATCATGAAATTCAGGTGCTTCTTCATTATTATGTTGTGAAGTGGATGCACCATTATTTCTAATATTCATGTTTTGAAACAAATTTTCAAATCTTGCTTCTCTTGCAGCTTGTTCTTGAATTTCATGTTGATTGCTTGGATCTTCCCCATTCAAAACATGATCATCATTATTATCTTCAATATCATGTTCTTTATCTTGTCCTGGATTATGACCTTGGTCTTGATCTTGAAATTGATCTTGAACTTGTTCATTTTCAGCAAGTGAGGGATCCCTTATGAATTTATATTTAGTCCTTTTTCCAGCAACCTTGGACCACAGTTTGTCCAAATCAATATTCTTTTGATTATTCTCTTCATGCACACTTGTTTTGTAAAACGTTTCATCAAAGTCATCAGGATAAATCTTGAAGGACTTGATTAACTTCTAAAGATCAAATAGCCATGATGCTCCATCAACTGTATTGAACTGGTTTTCATTAAATACCACATCAGATGATTCAATGGCACTCAAATGGTCTTTCACATAGACACTATAAGCTTTTGAGTGTGTTGAATATCCAACAAGGAAGCAATCCAAGGATTTTGTTTGAAATTTTTTAAGATAATTCTTCGTGTTCAACAGTGAAAATTTGCAACTGAATGACTTGAGAAACTTGATGTAGGGCTTTCTTTTAAACAAAATAGTCTTGTCTTGACTTTTGTTGAGAAGTACCCTGTTCTGAACATAACTGGCAGTATTGATTGCTTCTGCCCAAAAAGTAACAGGCAATAAGGCATCTGCCAACATGGTCCTTGCTGCTTCAATGAGTGCAATGAGTGTTCTGTTTCTTCTTCCTGCAACCCCATTTTGTTTAGGCGTTCTAGGGGAACTGAATTATTGAATAATTTCTTTTGCATTGAAAAACTCATCCATTACCCCATTTTTGATCTCATTCCCATTGTCACTTCTCATGACCTTCACCCTTGAATCCAATTGATTCTCAATTCTTGTCACACAACTCTTTATCAAATCAGCAGCCTCATCTTTGGTACTTAGGAAATAAACCCATGTGTATTTTGAGAAATCATCAATGATCACTAAATAACATCTCTTTTTGCCAATACTTGGAAAACTTACAGGACCAAAGAGATCCATATGAAGAATTTCAAGCACTTGATCAATTGAGTTTGTGAGCTTTGTTTTGGGTGATGACTTATGTTGCTTACCCTTTTGACATGAAATGCAATTTTTATCAAGTTTGAACTCTCTTGTGGGTAAACCAATTACATGTTCACCTTTAATAAGTCTGTTCATGTTCTTTAAATAGACATAACAAAGCTTTCTGTGCCACAATTTGGTTTCATTTTTAGTGGCCTTTGATACAAAACAAGTACCCCTTGAAATGGCATCTTTCATATTTAATTGGTATAAGTTCCCATTTCTTGGAGCCATCATCATAATCATATTAGGAGGAATCACAAAGTTAGGTTTGAGAATAAAACAATGGGAGTCATCAAACCCAACCTTATAACCTTTGTCACACATTTAAGAGATAACTAAAAGGTTATATTGCAATCCTTCCACATAAAATACATTATCAAACGTGACTTTTCCATTAGTCAGAATTCTTTTCCCCACAATTTTCCAACCATTCTCATCACTCCTAAATGCATCTGGGCCTTCAAACTTTTCTTCACAGTTTACAAGTGACCTCTTGTCACATGTCATGTGCCTGGAACATCCACTGTCCATATACCATACTTCATTAATTGGTGTGGATTGTCCCTACACAAGTTAAAGAAATTGATCAGTTAAGTAATGAAGTGCAAGCTGAATCAACTTGCAAATCATCAGTGACATTGACAAGTGTTGCATTAGGATTGGGAATGGGTTTAGGATCCTAATAGACCACTTCACAGAGATCAGAATCATTTGATTCATATCCCTGTCTCAGTTGTACTTCCCATATATGGAATGATACTCTTGCATTCTTTAATTACATAATCTTTCTTCACACTTGTTACAACAGTTTCACTCCTTGGTTTCCAAAGGAATCCTTGGGGTTCATATCCATGTTTCAATAAGAATTTCTCATCACCATTGAGTTCTCTTGGATTCTTCTTCAAGAATACTTCTATTTTCACCTTCTTCTCATCTTTTGGTGACTTAGCAGAATCATCAGACCTCACAGACTTGGAGTCTTGGTTAGGAACAATTCTGATGGGTTATGTGTTCCTTTTTACTTGGTGAACTACATTCTTCTTTTCTTTCTGATCAACAATCTCATTCTTCTTTTCACCTTTTGTTTCATCTGTTCTCATTTCATTCTTTGACTCATCACCTCTACCTACCACATCTTCACACTTCTTTCCTTTTCCCAAATATTCATCATATTTCATTTTGTAGAAACCAATGTCTTGTCCAAACTTTATTTCATATGGGACACTAATTGGTGTAAATGTAAACCTTTCATGACAAGAATCAGTATGATGACCATACTCATCACAATGTTTGCACCAAACTTTGCCCTTGAAGCTTTCACTTAACTCTCCCTTCTTGAATCTTTCACTTGGTCTTGGTGGCTCAATACAAATTGTTTTCTGAGTTTTGAAAGTGTCAATTGAAAATGGCACAAATTCTTCAATCTTGATATCTTGCCTTTCAAATTTGCTCTTTACAAATGTTATTCTTTCCAATTTCATTGGCTCGTCATCAATGCTTCCTTTGAACCTTGATTGTCTTCTTTCATATTCTTCCATTGTTTCAACTTCTCCAATGTCAAATAATTCTTGACTTGAGAAAATAGGATAAACAGGTTTAAGCTGATCAATGACAACAGTTTCTTTGGTCTTCTTCCTGTTATTGATCTTTATCTTCTTCAAAACTTCTTTGCTTGGTGGCTTCACTGCATTATAATTCACCTTTGATTTTTTTACATATGTCAAATGACACATGTTCCTTTATCATCTGTTCATAATGTTTTCTCATTTTGGGTGTGATTTTTGGTAGAGTAGGGATCTTGCTTGGTAGACTTGAATTACTCTTTCTTTCTTCATTTGAACCATCATTACTTGAGCACTTGTCACTTGACTCACTTAAGTCTTCCACGTTCAAGCAATCTTCATCAAAGTCATCCTCTAAGACTTGAATACCAACAACATTTTCCACTTTCACATCTTCCTTCAACACAAACTCCCCATTTTCATTGACTTTAACCAACTCATAGTTTTCAAGAAATTCTTCTTTATCTTTGAACAGTTCTCTAAATTGATTAAGGTATGCCTCTTTTTTCTCCTTATCAACCGTCATAGTGTAATTGTCATTGAAAGGTGGAGGAACAACCTTATATTTGTCTTCGTCTTTGATTTTGGTTAGAATCTCACAAATATTTTCTGTTGACACAAGGTTTTTCACGAATTCATTCTCAACCTGAAGTGTGGTATTCTTCACTTTCTTATCAATCACCATTTTCTTCAACCATCAATCTCAGTCGTATATCTAGACTGTTTTCTATAACTATCCATACCGTTTTGCTCAAGACTTTTAACCCTATCATAGGTCACATCACTTGTTTCATATACATTGATTATGCTCTGCTTTTTGAAACTTTTACTTTCAAGCTTTCCTACCTTCAATTTTAATGATTCAATGGTTTCAAGTAATTCAAGTGTTGAGTTTGAATGTACCTGACTTAAAGAAGATCTAGCATCATTATCTGCTAGAGATATAAGTGCAACATTGGCTTTACTTATATCTTCTGCATGATTGCCCCAATCAAATTCTCCATCTTGTTGATGAGCAGCCAACGCAACATTGCCTTGAAATCTGGGCTGGTTTCCATTGTTTCTCTTAGTGTTAGTAGGAGCATGTGTAGCATGTGAAGGGTTTTGGTTATTTTTTCTTTGATAATTCTGGTTTTGAGGAACAACTTGATGGTTGTCCTGCTGTGGCTATTGGTTGTTGTAATTGATGTTGAAGTTGTTGTTATAGTTTCTTTGCTAGTCTTGCGGGTATTGATAATTGTTTCTTTGTTGTGCAAACTGATTATTTTGGAAGTTTCTTGATTGATTGCACTCCCTTTCAAAATGTCCAGGCTATTGACAGTTGTAGCATATAGCTTTTAACTTGTCAAAACCTATTCTTTCATTTGGACCTGACACAAGAGAACTTCTAGTCCTGTTGAACAATCTCATGCTCCTCAATGCCAACATAGTAGCTTGCCATTTTAATTCCATGTCATCTAGATCATCTGCATCTATTTTCTCAAGATCATTTTGAACAACACTAGTATGGATCATATTCTTGGCAACAAAGGCATTGTAGGAATCTAAGAACATTGAAAACAAGGCTTGGTATTCATTTCTTTGATTAACATTACCACCACCATAAGGTGTATGCCCACTAGCCATTGAGGCAGAGTCATTATCATTAATTAGTTGGATATTGAACCTTGATTGTCCACTCAGGTTACTTGAACTTCCAGTAACAAAACCTCTTGGTGTATCACCACCATGCTCAATTAGTTCTTCAATAATTGGAATTTGTTGTTGGCTCTTTGTAGACAAGTTACCCATTGGTGCAATGAGTCTATTGGACACTTTAAAACATGGTTTGTCTTCGTTGATCATTTCATTTTAAATCATCTCTATCTCAGCTGCTTGCAAGAAGCATATCACATCATCAAGCTAGAGTGCATCATAGTTTGATTTCTGTCTAATGAATTTCCTGGCAGTAGTATACCATTCTTTTGATAAAGATGATGCAACTTTGTGTTCAAGTTAGAATCAATCACCACATAATCAATTGTCCCGATTTCAATAACAATGGTCAGGAACCTTTCCAAGACAGACTTCAGTCTTTGACCATCTTTATACTTGAATCGGTCAAGTTTTTGCTTCAGCCTCTCTTTCTTGATATTCTTCAACTATGAATTTCCTTCAAACATCTCCAATAGTTCATCATATGTGGCTTTAACAGTTTAATGGTGAGCAACCTTTTTCAGAATCTCCCAAGATAACCCCAATTTCAGCATGGCTAAAGCTCTATCATCGACCTTTTTCATTCTAGCTTCAACAGTCAGGTTGTTGTTTGTACCATCAGCCACATAGGGTCCATTCTTGATATAATGCCACATTTCTAAAATCTTCTTCATGCATAAAGGTCAGATCATTGTCAGTTTTGATTATTCCCAAGATGAGTCCTTCTGAATTTCGTAAAAGGTAATGGCCTTCATTCTCTTTATATTCAATCATAGCAATTCGACCATTCTTTGGACCTCATGGTTGGGTCTGACCATCCTTCTTCTCATGTTGATACATGTATTTAAGTTGGACAGGGAATTGGGTTTTATCAGTTTTGACAAAGAGGCATGTTCTGCATCCCATATCCTCCTCATTCTGGTTATTCTCCTTGTCCTTTCATGCTTTGAGATCTCCCATTTCTTCTTTTGACTTAGTAGAGGAAAGCCCTTCTCAGCTTCAGATTTCAGATTCTTTGATAGATCATTTTGTTTTTTTCCGACCAATTTTCTGCTGTCAATGATAGTCATACAAAGTAGGATCGGCCATTCTCTCCAGTTGTTCTCTTGTGTACTCAGCAAAATCATCTCTAAAAATGATCTTTCTCAATTGTCTACTTTGCATAATTACTTTTAGAGACTGAGTCATAGAATTGAGTCATTGGTAGATCCACTTGTGATTGTGGTTGATGGATGTGGACTCACCCCTGTGTGTTGATGGATGTTGCGTTGAGGCAGAAGGCCTAGTTGGGATAGACTTTATAGGTTTGCTAAGCCTTGATATAGCAAAAGCTTTGATATACATGGACCCAATCAGTTCAGCTGGAAAGTTGATAAGATCTGCAAAGTATTCACCTGCATCTTTGACAAGTCTTATAATCATTTTAGGTATTCTTGGATTGTATAACCGCCCTGCAGGCACAAACCTTCCTTCAACAAAACTTCTGGGATTTTCACCCTCAAATAGAACTTTCTCCCATTCAGCCTTCTTTAAGTAGAATAGTTCTTTCAATTGGTGTTTATCCAATGCATTAAAGACACTCACATCCATTCCTTTCTGATTTATCGTTATCCCCCTCAGAATCTCTATCATTTCTTCATTTTCCCATGGAATTATGGGTTCATCCACTGGTTCAGGTTTCACCTCCACTGGGGTTGGTGCATCATCAGCCTTCCTCTCAACTTGTTTCATGAATTTCTCGCTCAAGGTTTTCATTCCTCTTTTCTTTTTAGGGGGTTCATCTTGATTTCCCCTTATCTGCACATTAGAAGGTTCAGGTTGCACCCTCTTCAAATTTTCTTTTCTTTTCAAATTGTTATAAAGTGAGTCAACATAAGTTTTATCTAGGGTCTCAACCATTTCAGGTTTCATTCCTTTGTCCAACATGTAACCACATTTTCTAGCATATTTCTTCCTTAGAGCTTCAAGTTTCTCAGACAGTTCATCTTCTCTTATAAATTTTTCTTTGACTTTTTCTCTTGTGTTGTTGTAAGCATCTCTGAGTTGTTCAAACTTGAAGTGGGTCAAATCTTTTTCTGAATAGCCTTGTTTTCTCAGATAATCTCTATACTTCTGGCCATCTTTGTTCTTTTGTTGTATCAGTTTCTCAATAGTTTCCCTTTATTTGTTCAATCATCTTTGTAGTTCATCATCATTTAAAGAGACTAAGCTTTCAAAATTATTCCAAGACCTATCAGCTTGATCACTAGAGGGTTTTTCCTTTTAGCATCAATCAAGCTTTGCTGAATGCTTGCCCTTTGATCTTCAGTCATTGTTACTTGTGGGGACACAACATTAGCATTTTTAGCTTCATTTTGATCAGCATCATCATTATCATATTTATCAGTAGAGTCTTCTTTCTCAGTGAATTCAATCACAAGATCTATCTTCTCATCATCATACTGTGGGGACATCTGATGTTGGTGTATTTGGAACTCTTTGAACAGTTTCATCTGGCCTTAGTGTTTTTAAAGGAACTGGCCTCAGTGGACCTGCTTGTTCATCTGGAGTTTCAAAGTATTGACTTTTACATTTCTATTTCCTCTTTGTCATTAACTCAGCACCTTCAGCCTTATCATTGGCTTTTCTTTTTCTTGAATAAGTCTTTTCAAATTTGCCAGCATTCTCATGAATCTTTGATGCTTTAGCTATCATTTCCTCAATTGTTTCTACAGTTGGTTTCTTAGGTTCCTTTTCAGGTTCCTGTTGAGGTTGGCTTGAGGATTGTGCAAACATACTTACTATCATCGCCAAAGAATTATCTACCTCCTCTGCTCTCTTCAAATTAACCAAGGTTTCAATGACAATTTGATCATCAGCCTCTTCTTCATTAATCATTTTAATGATATTGGCTTGATCAATTAGGGCCTCTTGCTCTGCCATCTCCTCTGCAGTCATGGTTTGGGAAATTATTTTCCTTCCCCTTGTTTCTCTCACAACATTTTCAAATGTTTTTCTGGCAGCAGTAGAGGCTTCATCTTCTTCCTCATCTATCCTTTCTTTAACAAGATCTGCCTTAACAGGCTCCTCTTCCTCATCATTAAATTTTGCTTTTCCCTTATCCAATCTTCTTTTAAAGTCTTCTTCATTTTCATATTGATAATCATCAATTTCTTTATCCAAAGCATCCATTTCTGCATCATACTCTACCCTCTTGGAGCTTTCAGGTTGTTCATTTTCAGGTTCAGTAAGTATAAGCTCCTCAGTAGCAGCATCATCATCATTGATCACATCAGTTGGTCCTTCAGTTAAGATGTTAGGCAATACATCAGTCTGTATATCAGTGGCCACATCAGTGGTAGCCACATTCTCATCAGCATTTATCATTTCAACTTCATCCTCTGTCTCTTTCTCTCATCTCACCTCATCATCATCTCGGTTTACCACATTCAACACTTCATTATTGACATCATAGTTTTCCTCATCTCCTTCAGATTCATCAGCCTCATACTCATCATCGACAATTCTTCTTTCTTCATTATCCACATCATTATCATAAGCATTCAATAAGCAAGTCAATACATCAGCATTATTTGTTTTACCACTTGCATCCTCCATCACTACAACATCATTGACAATAGCATCAGCTGGCTCAATCATATTACCCCCTGTTTTGGGGCAGCTGAGGTCTTCTCAACCTCGTGCTCCAGGGTTTGAATTCGTTTCTGAGTAATTGCCAACTGAGCCTTTAGCTCCTCATTTTCCTTTCTTAAATCATAATTTTCTCCCTTCAGATCAATGTTTTGGCAAATAAGGTTGAAGTTTCTTTGTACTAGGAAGGTATTTGAGGGAGGGGTGTTGGATGGTGAAGTGTGGAATGGTTCTGGTATAGGGTTTGAGATTTGGGTCTGGGGTGGGGATTGTGTTGTGGTTTGAGGTGGGGTTTGGGTTCTGGTTTGGGGTGGGGATTCGTGTAATGGTTTAGTTTGGCTTAGGTTTAGGATGAGTGTGTGGGTGGGTTGAGACTGTGTAGAATGGTTATTTGATGGTGTAGAGAAAGGTGTTGTTTGTGGTGGAGTTTGGTAAGTTTGATCAATGGGTGATGGTGGGTAGGGTGGTGTTTTTGGTGGAGTGCCAAAAGGTGTGGTTGGTGGTGTTGGTATAATTTGATACTCCCCCTGAGGTTGTGAAATAACCTCAAAGTTTGCATCACCCCCTTCTATATTACCAGTATCATCATCATTATCATCTCCTTCATTATCAAAATCAATTCCTCCATCATCTCCTTCATCCCCATCATTCTCCTCATCCTCTGAAAACAACTCATATAGGTGAGGAATTATTTTATCTTCAACAAACAACCATGGTAAATCAGCATACACCTCATCCGGGTTGAATCTGCTTAAACTAGCCTGTGTTTCAATTCTTTTGTAAGTGTTAGGGTTCTGCAAAACATGAGTGGTTCCTGTGGTTGGTAGTCCCTCCAACTCCTGATTAAATATAATTTGTAAGAACCGGGGATAAGCCAAAAACTTCTACTTGTTTGTCTTCTTCATTTTCTGAACCATTCCATCAAAGATCATTGTTGAAAAATTGAATGGTTGATTAAAAAGCACAACCACGGTTGCATTAGCTAGATCGTTGCACATCAGGGTCCATGATCCCTTTCGTGGAGCAATTCCATGGATGATATGGTGGATCAAAAATTTGTAAATATTATGCTGCCTCAAAGAATATCAGGGTATTCCAACTTGATGTCAAATCTGCATTCCTAAATGGAAAGATAGAAGAGTAGGTGTATTTTTCTCAACCACCAGGTTTTGAGGATCCTATTCTTCCAAACAGGGTGTATAAATTGAACAAAGCCTTGTATGGACTACATCATGCTCCTTGAGCTTGGTATGATGAACTTTCTAAGCACCTACTTGAAAATGGTTTCCGAAGGGGAGCTATTGAGAAGACCCTCTTCTACAAAAAGAAAGGAAAAGATTTGCTCTTATTACAAGTCGGTCCCGAATAATCACAAAATACTCTTAACAGTGTCATAACCCACACATTGAATGTCTCGACAAGAGCGTTAATGACCGATTGCTAAATAATGAAAGATTCTTGTTTGTTAACGGCGGAATCAGAAACAAACAAGATTTGTTGCTAAAGAGGTTAATAAAGGTAACTGACACGAACAATAACTCAAAAGATTTCCATTTATATAAACTGATTCATACAAATAATAATCGATTAGGGTTTCATGTCGGAATGTATATTCAATGATAACCAAGGACAACCATCACACTCATTCAGGAGTATTCGTTCTTTTCTGAAAAGTGTAAAAGCAAATCCGTTTTTCCGTATCGGAGGCGTGCCCTAAAATACTCCTTTTATAGGCCTGCCACCTCCTTACAGCTGTCATTCCTTCTAGAAACCCTATTGATCGTTACATATTCAGATTACATATTCAAAACTTTACTAAGTGTAAAATCAGGTCTTCCGGGCAGACTTTGTAACATTTGTCTTTTCCGAGTAGGCATTGTGCCATTTTGTCCTTAAGAGTAAACCTAGTAACCTTGATGTGTGCTCGGGAACAGTTCTCCAGGTAGACTTTACTTAGAGTATTTTCCAAAGAAAGTACTCACCAAGCAGACTTCAGTCTTCTTGATCATATCAAACTTTGCCAGATATGATCCAACGAGCAAACTTGTTCTTCTGAGGTCCAATCAACCCCTTGCTAGAGAATAGCTTATTAGCAAAGCAATGTGTGCTTGGTTACACTGTAGCTTGCCTGAGTTAAACCTTGCCCGATGTGTCCTTTGGATAATTCTTAACTTCCATCAAGCATGATCGGACCACTGTTTATTAAATAATACCTTGCTAGATCTTCCAAGTTCTTGGCTTTAAAAGCTTGGTGTGACCAAGGGTTTTCTAGTAAGTAAACTGTTCTTGGCCATGAAGGACAACCCTACTTCACATAGTGATCCCTGCTCGGATATGCACTAAAGACGATTTCTTGAAGATAACTCTGCCCGATAGGCAAAATATGGTGCCCGGCCAAGTAAAACCCTGCTTAGATTTCCAAGTGTGCTCGGTTTCACTGAGGAGGTTGAGAAGATTCCAATCTTCATTATACTTCTTTTAGGTCAAATCTTTGACTCAACAGCATCACAAGCATATAATAATCCAAATAATAATTCATGATTAAAACCATTGTATCCGTTACAAAGTATTTAAAATCAATCCTTAAGTTATAGAAAATATAATTTTGGATGGTGACAACCCCTTCATCTAGATGTTATCATTATTAGATGTCGTCATCTACGGACACGTCCGAGTGTGCCTCCTCCTCAGCCGGATCTCCTTCCGGTTCTTCTTCGGGTTCCTCCTCGAGATCTTCTTCAGGTTCCTCCTTAGGATCTTCTTTAGGATCCCCCTCCTGTCCTGCTGCCTTGAGGGTAATACACGCCTCTAGTGTCTCGCAACGAGCTAGAGCTACTGATGCATGACCTCTTGCTTTCCAAACTTCTTCCTGCAAGTCTATCAACTCTGATTGCATTTTGGTTACTACCTTCATTTGCTGAACATTAGCATCCTGAACTTCCTTCGTGGCTTCAGTCAGGTAGGAAATTCTCCTCCAAGCATCAGCTCCATCCCCTTTCAATTCAGTAACCTTCGCTCTCGCGGTGTGCATAATGTGAACTTCACCCTCTAAGCAGGAAGAGAGAGATGAAAAAGTAGGCTCCATTGGTTGGGCTAGGGGTGGAAGTGTGTTAAAGGATGTAGGACAGCTCGGGAGAGGTAGTGTTGGAACATGCTCACGGTAAACCAACCGCTCAATCAAACTCGGGTACCAACTACAGTTACCGTTTTCTTCGTACACGTCTCCAGATGGGTGGTGCCACTTCGGTGTGGGGGCTACTGGTGCCGGTACTACTCGAGGTGGTGATGACTTGGGAAGCTGCGGTTTCTTTCATAGTGCGTGGGACACCGGGTCGGATGATGATGATGATGGTGTTGACATCCCTACAGGATAAGTCGTGTATGGTTTACGCGCCTATGAGTAAATGAGATAAAGAGATAAAGAAAATGAATAACTAAATCTATAACATATATTTATATATGCAGTGCGTAAGATTATAACTAATGGGTCGTTGCGGTTATAGTCTAGTATGAATGCAATTCTAGTTCGCTATAACCAATGTCTCTGATACCAATTTGTCACACCCTCAAAATCCACTAATGGAGTTTTATCGCTAGAGGGTGTGAAATTACAGAATCGGAATCATTACTTATGTCAAACACCATATAACCACCAAGACAAACAAATCTTAAGTAAAAGTGCGGAAGCGTAAAACTGTAAAGCAAATAGTTGCGCCACACAGGACGACTTAAAACACAGTTATCATGATAAAAGTTAAAAGAAGTTTAAAACAATGGTGTTCAGAGAATGCATGTCCTATGCCGCTCGCCCGCCTCGGCTACCTGAGATAAACATACTAAAAGTGTCAACACAGGGTTGGTGACTTCACAGGTTTACATGAATTAAGCGTTGCATTTTAGCGTTACCAGATAGTGTTAAGTCAATTATATACCAATAGGTAGCTAACCTATCAATCATGTAGTGTTCGACACCGAAGCTGACTATTTAACGATTGCCTAGCCACCATATCAAAAACGACCATTGTAATGTGTTAGCCAAATTACACCCACTCGACCTACAGTCGAGTAGTTGGGTGGGGTTTGTCAAACCCAGTAGTACTACTCAAAGGTGACTCGCTATTATCCGAATATTAACCGGTTCGATGTTCAGAAGGACTTAGTTGGTTTGTTTGCCACTTAGCCTTACAAGTGATACACAATGAGTAACAAAATCTGAATCGTTGGAGTATATGTTATCTCCACCTAATAAAAGCGTTAAAAGAGTAAAAGGGGTCGTGAAACTCACTTTTTGCGAAGTTAACAAAAATCCGAGAAAATTGTGCGTCACAGAAATACTCACTAGTGCTCTAAAAACAAAAATGAGATTTCTTAGTGTTTGAACCACGAGTGACTCTCTAGACTCGTCACATAAAAGTTATGCATGAGATGTGTTCGTTTGTGAAACAAGTGCGACTTTTCATGTGTGAACAAGTATAGTTATGCATGAAATACTCACTAGGTAACACGTTGGTGATAAGTTGCATGTGTGAACAAGTATAGTTTTAAGTGTTACTATGGTACATAATCGGTAAACTATCTCCCACAAGGGAAAATAAGTCAAACAAATCATCACTTTTCATGTTAAATCAAAGAATTCAGCAGCTAAGTTACCTAGACAGATTTTAACACGTCAAGATTACTCTACTTCACTAGCCATTCATGTAGATAATATCACCAAAAATTCATTACAGAAGCACCACTGAGTTAGGTTTTTAAAAATATTTTTATTATTTTTTATTACATACGGTTTTCTCACAATGATCAAAACAATACAGTAAGCACACAACAGTCATTATCATGCACAACAAAACGGTATTTGCTGTTCCTATTACATGATTAATCCAATTAATGCAAGACCAATTGGGTTAGATCCGTTACTCAAATAATTAACTTTCAGAATTGGAATCAACTCAATTGGTCTTGTCGTTTGTGAGATACAATAATCGCAAAACAGCCTACTAGAAGGCTTCCCGACACAGACTCGCACAACAGATTTGTAAATTAATAAAAACTAACCTCCACACGTCCAACAATAACTACGAAACTCATCATTAACATCAATTTATAGTCGTTTTAACATGCTATTATGAATCTGTCCAGCATCAGTTTTCATCAAAAACTCAACAAACTATTCACCTATGAACTAACAATCATGCATACAACCCTAGCATATCAATAATCAACATGTTTAACAATTAGGGCTCATGCAATTAATTGGTAGAATAGATTAGATATAGTGTTTAATTTACCTAGTTAGCCTCTTGGATCTTCAAAACAACTTGTAAACACCTTGTATGTATGTGTGTGTGGGTTCGATCGATCAAGAGACGGGATGGGGGGGGGGGGGGAGCTGCTGTCGACCAAGAGAGGGAGGAAGGGAAAAGTTAGGGTTTATTATTTTAAATTGTTTATATAATGATTAAATAATTACAAGTTACAACTAGCATCCTAAACTTTTATCTTGTGAAGTTTTATCATAACTTGTTTATTTTCTTCATGTTATGAGGTTATACATGTAAGCGCCAAGTGACACATAAAGGTAACAAATAGCTATCAAATACTTGTTTACGATATTTATTATTTGTTCACCAACGGTTTGAGTCGACTGGTTTGTGTTTCGGTGAAACTTCGAAAGACTACTTGTGTAATGATTGTCATGCGTCATGTAAACCCTAATTTAACTGTAATGATGCATTATAGTTCATGTGATCTTGAGTTTGAATTAACGGAGTTTGGATTAATGGAATTAACCTGAAATTGACGAGTGTCACAAAATTCCAAATGGGGATAACAAAGTTTAATTGGACTGTGCTATACCCATTTGGACTTTGTTATCCCCAATTGGAATCTATTATATCCAATTGGACTTTGTTGTCCCCAATTAGACTCTATTATCCCCAATTGGACACTGTTATCCACAATTGGACTCTGTTAAATACAACTGAACTTTGATATCCCCAATTGGACTCTATTATCCCCAATTGGACACTATCTTCCCTAATTGGACTATATTATCCCCAACTGGACACTATTATCCGTAATTGGACTATGTTATCCCAAATGGACTTTGTTATCCCCAATTGGACTCTATTATCCCCAATTGGACTTATTTTTATCCCTAATTGGACTTTTTTTATCCCCAACTGGACTTTTTTATACCCAATTGGACTTTGTTATCCCCAATTATAGCCTATTACACCCAATTGGACTTTGTTGTACCGAATGGACTTTGTTATACCGAATTGGACTCTATTATCCCAAATTGGACTCTGTTATACACATTAGGATTTTATCATCCCCAATTAGACTCTAGTTTCCCCAATATTTGGACATTGTTATCCCCAATTGAACTCTGTTATACGCCATTGGAATCTGTTATCCTTAATTGGACTCTGTTATACCCCATTGGAATCTGTTATCCTTAATTGGACTATGTTATCCCAATTGGACTCTATTATACCCATTTGGACTTTGTTATCCCTAATTGGACTCTATTATCCCCAATTGGATTTGTTAAATGTTGAGCTAAATGCCGATCAAATTCGGATTTGTTAAATATCAGGTCGGGTAGGATAAGAAATGACTTATTTTTAAAACAACTGGGACTTGGATTTGGGTTAATTAAATGGTTAAAAGACCATGTTTTTAATTAACGGATCAATTTATTTTGGAATTAGATTTGGTTAAATAGTTAAGTCCAACCCCTAATTATAGAATTATAAGTACTTCTATTTTTGTTATATCTTTTTAAAAATTAATTTTTTTTAAAAAAAATATAAGTTAATATTATTAAAAACTAAATGACAATAGGAAGATTGGGGTCGGTAATAAAAAAAGATTGGGGTCGGTCGGAATTTCGCTATATAAATTTACCTTATGTATTTATAAGAGTAACATTATGAATAGGTTTATTTAGCAGATTAAAAACAAATTATAAAATGATAATGATAATTAATCACAGCCTGGAAACTGAAGGGTCGACGATAATTTCAAATTTCTCAAAATCTTTCCCTCGCAATTTTTCAAATCTAGCACAATAATGACTGTTTGATATTAACTGGATTCAAATTAGCGCCGTTAATCAATCTTTAATTTAAAATTATCTAAAATTGAAAATTTCACATTGCCGCCATGAACAAATTACACTTCTATTGTTACAGAAACATGGTCATAATGATTCATTCCACATCTATTGGCGGTTTATGTTCTAGAACTCGATTGACGATTTTCAGAGATACGCAGATTTGTCATCAAGCAACTCATCTTCTTCTACTAAGATTTGTGATGATTTATATATGTTTATTGATCGGTTGTGTGTTCTTTATGAATTGATCAACAACTATAAATGCATGTAACGATTTGTATATATGTTTATTTACAATCAACAACTCTCATTTGCATGTTACTTTGTGTCGTAGGTCATGGAATTGGAAGGGATATATAAAGAGAATGATGCATTGGAAGACTAGTATAATGAAGAATTTCGTGATGATTCGAGTCACTCTGATATGAGTCCCTCAGATGACGAGAACGAACATTAATTCAATGATGCCAAAGATGAAAAGAAAAGGGGATTTACCAGACTGCCAAAGATGAGAAATTTCTACTAAAATTTTGGTGGGAAAAAGCATAAAGTCAAGTTCGATGTTCAGAAGGACTTAGTTGGTTTGTTTGCCACTTAGCCTTACAAGTGATACACAATGAGTAACAAAATCTAAATCGTTGGAGTATATGTTATCTCCACCTAATAAAAGCGTTAAAAGAGTAAAAGGGGTCGTGAAACTCACTTTTTGCGAAGTTAACAAAAATCCGAGAAAATTGTGCGTCACAGAAATACTCACTAGTGCTCTAAAAACAAAAATGAGATTTCTTAGTGTTTGAACCACGAGTGACTCTCTAGACTCGTCACATAAAAGTTATGCATGAGATGTGTTCGTTTGTGAAACAAGTGCGACTTTTCATGTGTGAACAAGTATAGTTATGCATGAAATACTCACTAGGTAACACGTTGGTGATAAGTTGCATGTGTGAACAAGTATAGTTTTAAGTGTTACTATGGTACATAATCGGTAAACTATCTCCCACAAGGGAAAATAAGTCAAACAAATCATCACTTTTCATGTTAAATCAAAGAATTCAGCAGCTAAGTTACCTAGACAGATTTTAACACGTCAAGATTACTCTACTTCACTAGCCATTCATGTAGATAATATCACCAAAAATTCATTACAGAAGCACCACTGAGTTAGGTTTTTAAAAATATTTTTATTATTTTTTATTACATACGGTTTTCTCACAATGATCAAAACAATACAGTAAGCACACAACAGTCATTATCATGCACAACAAAACGGTATTTGCTGTTCCTATTACATGATTAATCCAATTAATGCAAGACCAATTGGGTTAGATCCGTTACTCAAATAATTAACTTTCAGAATTGGAATCAACTCAATTGGTCTTGTCGTTTGTGAGATACAATAATCGCAAAACAGCCTACTAGAAGGCTTCCCGACACAGACTCGCACAACAGATTTGTAAATTAATAAAAACTAACCTCCACACGTCCAACAATAACTACGAAACTCATCATTAACATCAATTTATAGTCGTTTTAACATGCTATTATGAATCTGTCCAGCATCAGTTTTCATCAAAAACTCAACAAACTATTCACCTATGAACTAACAATCATGCATACAACCCTAGCATATCAATAATCAACATGTTTAACAATTAGGGCTCATGCAATTAATTGGTAGAATAGATTAGATATAGTGTTTAATTTACCTAGTTAGCCTCTTGGATCTTCAAAACAACTTGTAAACACCTTGTATGTATGTGTGTGTGGGTTCGATCGATCAAGAGACGGGATGGGGGGGGGGAGCTGCTGTCGACCAAGAGAGGGAGGAAGGGAAAAGTTAGGGTTTATTATTTTAAATTGTTTATATAATGATTAAATAATTACAAGTTACAACTAGCATCCTAAACTTTTATCTTGTGAAGTTTTATCATAACTTGTTTATTTTCTTCATGTTATGAGGTTATACATGTAAGCGCCAAGTGACACATAAAGGTAACAAATAGTTATCAAATACTTGTTTACGATATTTATTATTTGTTCACCAACGGTTTGAGTCGACTGGTTTGTGTTTCGGTGAAACTTCGAAAGACTACTTGTGTAATGATTGTCATGCGTCATGTAAACCCTAATTTAACTGTAATGATGCATTATAGTTCATGTGATCTTGAGTTTGAATTAACGGAGTTTGGATTAATGGAATTAACCTGAAATTGACGAGTGTCACAAAATTCCAAATGGGGATAACAAAGTTTAATTGGACTGTGCTATACCCATTTGGACTTTGTTATCCCCAATTGGAATCTATTATATCCAATTGGACTTTGTTGTCCCCAATTAGACTCTATTATCCCCAATTGGACACTGTTATCCACAATTGGACTCTGTTAAATACAACTGAACTTTGATATCCCCAATTGGACTCTATTATCCCCAATTGGACACTATCTTCCCTAATTGGACTATATTATCCCCAACTGGACACTATTATCCGTAATTGGACTATGTTATCCCAAATGGACTTTGTTATCCCCAATTGGACTCTATTATCCCCAATTGGACTTATTTTTATCCCTAATTGGACTTTTTTTATCCCCAACTGGACTTTTTTATACCCAATTGGACTTTGTTATCCCCAATTATAGCCTATTACACCCAATTGGACTTTGTTGTACCGAATGGACTTTGTTATACCGAATTGGACTCTATTATCCCAAATTGGACTCTGTTATACACATTAGGATTTTATCATCCCCAATTAGACTCTAGTTTCCCCAATATTTGGACATTGTTATCCCCAATTGAACTCTGTTATACGCCATTGGAATCTGTTATCCTTAATTGGACTCTGTTATACCCCATTGGAATCTGTTATCCTTAATTGGACTATGTTATCCCAATTGGACTCTATTATACCCATTTGGACTTTGTTATCCCTAATTGGACTCTATTATCCCCAATTGGATTTGTTAAATGTTGAGCTAAATGCCGATCAAATTCGGATTTGTTAAATATCAGGTCGGGTAGGATAAGAAATGACTTATTTTTAAAACAACTGGGACTTGGATTTGGGTTAATTAAATGGTTAAAAGACCATGTTTTTAATTAACGGATCAATTTATTTTGGAATTAGATTTGGTTAAATAGTTAAGTCCAACCCCTAATTATAGAATTATAAGTACTTCTATTTTTGTTATATCTTTTTAAAAATTAATTTTTTTTAAAAAAAATATAAGTTAATATTATTAAAAACTAAATGACAATAGGAAGATTGGGGTCGGTAATAAAAAAAGATTGGGGTCGGTCGGAATTTCGCTATATAAATTTACCTTATGTATTTATAAGAGTAACATTATGAATAGGTTTATTTAGCAGATTAAAAACAAATTATAAAATGATAATGATAATTAATCACAGCCTGGAAACTGAAGGGTCGACGATAATTTCAAATTTCTCAAAATCTTTCCCTCGCAATTTTTCAAATCTAGCACAATAATGACTGTTTGATATTAACTGGATTCAAATTAGCGCCGTTAATCAATCTTTAATTTAAAATTATCTAAAATTGAAAATTTCACATTGCCGCCATGAACAAATTACACTTCTATTGTTACAGAAACATGGTCATAATGATTCATTCCACATCTATTGGCGGTTTATGTTCTAGAACTCGATTGACGATTTTCAGAGATACGCAGATTTGTCATCAAGCAACTCATCTTCTTCTACTAAGATTTGTGATGATTTATATATGTTTATTGATCGGTTGTGTGTTCTTTATGAATTGATCAACAACTATAAATGCATGTAACGATTTGTATATATGTTTATTTACAATCAACAACTCTCATTTGCATGTTACTTTGTGTCGTAGGTCATGGAATTGGAAGGGATATATAAAGAGAATGATGCATTGGAAGACTAGTATAATGAAGAATTTCGTGATGATTCGAGTCACTCTGATATGAGTCCCTCAGATGACGAGAACGAACATTAATTCAATGATGCCAAAGATGAAAAGAAAAGGGGATTTACCAGACTGCCAAAGATGAGAAATTTCTACTAAAATTTTGGTGGGAAAAAGCATAAAGTCAAGTTCAATGCGTTTGGCGGGTTGAGTGGAAAGTACAGATCTGAATTCGTGAGTTTCTTAAGAGATCTGGCCAGGGATAAAGTGAATGTCAGTGTTCTTACATGGAGTGAAGCATCCAAAGAACTAAGGGATAAGTTTTGGGAAGAGATTTTGGTGTACCACATGATCAATTATTTGTTTGCATACATTATATTCCATTCTAATTGTAATTGTTATTTCAGCGTTATTACAAAGACGAAAGAAAAGTTGTAATGACTTGTTTCGGTTTGCTCTTAAGAAGCTTTAGAAGTAGGGTGTATAAACGGTACATACACCCTAACCTAGGTAGTTTATCAAGATACTACCAATGTCACTCATATCGAGTCGATCGAAGCCAACACTATATTATTTATGGATTATGAGAAGGGGATCGTGATGAGCTCTGCTAATGCTGATGAGATCGAGGAGGGAGAGTTCGTGGACATTTCCTTATCTCATGATCAAATTTATTTATTAGTGGGATTGAATGATGTAGAGTTGGATGCCTTGGAAATAGAGGATGGCGTGGAGGTAATTAACGATGAGGATGTTCAAGCTGGTACAAGTATTCCACCTGGGAATGTGTCGTTTATTTATGAGGATATTGATATAAAATATGTGACGGCAGAGGAATATCCTGATCTTTAATGTTGATCAGGGTGTTCCATTATTTACTGAAGAACACATTAAAGCTGCCGAAGACCATCTAAAGAAGACTATGAAGAAAAAGTATCTGACAAGTGATCAAGGTCAATGAATCCTGATGCTGAAGGATGGTTCCAAGCATCTAAGATTATAAAAGCCTATCAGTATGTTGATAAAGAGCACCAGATGGAGATCAGTGCACGTTCAAAGGAAAACCAGAAGACAACATTCAAAGCTGGGACAATCGTCAAAAGTGATATCGTTTCTTGGCTATATGACTCGGATATGAGGGTTTGCATAATTAAATTGGAGAACGGCGTTCAATATTTTCAATTTACTACTGACATTCTCTCATTGCGGAGTTGGGACGTGCAGACTCTAGCCAATCGATCGTTCATCAACTGTGGTGGAAATCAACTAGCAGGATGGTTTAACCAACATCTTCTCTTTCAGGTAAACCATAGGTTTAAATATTTCAAACCGCATTTACCAACCAGGAAACACATCAATGAGATTGAACCACAAACTGGCTAAAGGAAGCTCGTGTTGAACTTTAAGCCACCAAAAACGATGAAACGAGTGCATGTGAAGACTTTTTCGCAAATTCTTTACAAGATAATCAATAGGTGGTACTACGACAATCGAATGAGGGAAGCGGTGATCGTTTTGGGAACATGTTTGAAGACAGAGTTTGTTCGAGTCATTGATCCTTTCAATTACAACAACTGAATACACTGCTACTGCCGATGGATCACACGGAAAGAGGTGCAGACCGCACTCAGAAAGATGGATAGGGCTAAATGCGGTGGCCCAGACAACATACCCATCAAGGTGTGGAAGTGTCTAGGAGAAGAAGGAATCACGTGGTTAACTACTTTGTTCAATATTATCCTCAAATCTGGTAAGATGCCAGACCAATGCAGGAGCAGCACCATAATACCTAACTATAAGAACAAAGGAGACGCCCAATGTTGTGGTAACTGTCGAGGAATCAAACTACTAAGCCATACTATGAAGCTACGGGGAAGATTGATTGCGGTTATACTTAGACGGGAGACTCGGATTACGGTGAACCAATTTGGATCCATGCCGAAGCATTCCACCACAGAGGCAATACACATTATAAGGATATTGATGGAAAAGTATAGGGAAAAGAAGCATGACCTTCATATGGTGTTTATTGACATAGAAAAGGCATACAAAAGTGTGCCACGCCAAGTGCTCTGGGAATTCCTGGGGGTAGAGGGGTCCCGAGGAAATATATAGTGATAATTAAGGATATGTATACCAGGATTGCAACAGCTGTTCATATGCTCGTGGGGGGGATACTGATTTCTTCCTTGTGGAGGGTAGGCCTTCACCAAGGGTCAGCGTTGAGTCTGTTTCTTTTTGTAGTAGTCTTGGATGAGTTGTCAAAGTCGATTCAAGAGACACTCCCGTGGTGCATGATGTTCGCATACGATATTGTGTTAGTTGCTGAGAGAAAACAAGATCTAAACACGAGGCTAGAGGAGTGGCGAAAAACCTTAGAGACACAAGGTTTATGGATTAGTCGCTTTAAGACGGAGTACTTAGATTGTGACTTTGGTGGGTTAATTGACAATGAGGATGTCCGGATCACCATTAAAGGGCAAGTGATTCCATAGGTATCGAAGTTCAAGTATCTGGGATCATTTGTTCAGAGTGATGGGGAATTAGACAATGATGTGGCCCTTCGAGTTCAGGTAGGATGGTAATGGAGAGCAGCCACATGCATATTGTGTGACAAGAGATTCTCAACTAAACTAAACGGAAAATTTTATAGGGTCGCAGTTAGACATACAATGTTATATGGAACAAATTGTTGGGCCATCAAGAAGGAACAAGTGCAGAAGATAGAGGTTGCAGAGATGAGAATGCACCGCTGGATGTGTGGACACACAAGGTTAGACCGAATAAGAAATGATGTGTTTCAGGAGGGATTAGGGGTAGCTAACATATCCGATAAGATAAGAGAGTGGAGATTGAGATTGTTTGGACATGTGAAGAGAAGACACACGACGAATCTTGTTAGAATAGTAGAAAACAGACTATAGAGGGAATCAGGGGTTGAGGCCCACCTAGATTGACTTCGAACGAGAGAATTAGGCATGATTTGCTAGACCTAAACCTCTCCGAGGACATGGTTGAGGATAGGAATTCTTGGAGACGTAGAATTAAAGTTAAGGATTTTTAGGAAGAAAGGAATACCTTAAGGGCTGTTTTCTACCTTATTTTTGCCACACACCATTATGCTATTTTCTTGTCATATATTATATATTTTATGTATTAGTAATATTAATTTAACTACGGGCTATTATTAATTATATTACCGTGTACTTTGATCTTCTCTTATATTCCCGCAAACATATGTTCTTTTAGAGCTGAGGGTCTCTCTGGAAGCCACATCTTTGCCCCTTTGGATAGAGATAAGGTGTGCCTACATCCCACCCTCCCCATACCCTACTTATAGCTTTGCTATTTGTGGGTTCCACTAGGTATGATTGATTGATTGAATTTATAAATGTTTTTGTATTTTTGAAATATTTGAATATTTTTGGAAAATATGTACATACTAAAAGCACAATATTTTTGTATTTTTCCTATTTTCTCCCCAAAAAACCAAAATATTAATAAAAACTAAACAAAACAAAACTATACAAACCAAAAATGATTATCCGAGCTTTTGGATATCTGCAAAAGATTTTAAACCTTTTAAACCAAGCAAAAATTTAAATCTTGTTTTATAAAATGCTTTGGTAAAAAGGTTTTCCTTGTGGTAATTCGTGTGCACCTTCTCTATTTCATATAATTTCTTTTCATAGCAGTCACAAATAAAATGATAATGGATATCAATATGTTTCATTTTAAAGTGGTGCACAGGGTTCTTCATGATACAAATAGCCGTAGAGTTATCAATAAATATGAGAGTAGTAAGAAACTTCAAAACTTAATCCCGCAAGTGTTGCTGGATCCATAAAACCTATGAACAACAACTCGAGGCTACCACATATTCGGCTTCGACGGTTGAAGTAGAGACCGTTGTCTACTTCTTACACTGGCAGGAAACAAGACGGATTCCTAAACATTGATAACCCGCTGTTGTAGACTTGAAGTTGATCTTGCATCCTCCGTAGTCGGAATCAGAAAAGGAAGTAAAATCAAAACTATCTTCCTTGCGATACCATAACCCGATGCCAGTATTACCCCTCAGATAGTGAAATATAAGCTTCACCGCCACCAAATGAGTCGCTCTAGGACTCGTTTGATACCTGGCACACAAGCAAGCAACAAACATTATATCAAGACGGGATGCTTTTAATTACATTAAAGAACCTATCATAGCTCGGTAAAGGGTCTGATCAGCATTGTCTTCCAATTTGTCCGGTGATAATTTTTGACCCACCGGAAGAGGAGTAGATTGGAATTCTACGTCAGTGATCTTGAATTGGCTCAAGACATCGTTCACATATTTTGTCCGATGAATGAAAATTTCAGTGTAAGACTTTTGAACCTGCAACCCTAGAAAGAAATTCATCAACCCCGTCGAGCTCATCTCGAACTTGGTCTGCTTTGACTTTTCAAAGTAAGTTTGTTATTTGTTAAGCCAAATATAATGTCGTCGACATAAATATGGATAAGGAGTTGATCTTCTCCGACAGCATTGTAGAAAAGGGTACAATCCATAGTCCCTCGTTTGAAGCCACTGTCTGTAAGATGGTCAACAAGCGTGTCATACCAAGTTCTCGGGGCTGGGTGTAACCTTGTTTAAACGGTAAAAACGGTCTTCAAAACCAGGAGGTTGTTTCACGAAGACCTCTTCATGAAGTTCCCGGTTAAGAAACACACTCTTAAGGTCCCTCTAATATACTTTAATGTTCTTGAAGGCTGCATAGGCTAAAAATACGTGTATAGCTTCCAGTCTTGCAACATGAGCGTACACTTCGGTGTAATCTACGCCTTCTTGCTGATGAAACCCTTTCTCAACTAAATGCGATTTATTTCTTACTATGACCCAACAGTCATCTTTCTTACATTTAAAAACCCATTAGTCAGGATAGGCTTCTTAACCCGTCAGGTTTATCCATGAGATCCTATACACTTGCATTGCTTCAACCCACGAAGAGTCTTCAAGCGCCATATGAACACTCGTTAGCTCCATTTGAGATAAAAAGAATATACAAAATACTCATGATTCCTAATGAATGCATATCAGCATACGCACACAATACTTTAGTACCACTTTCGTTAGCAACATGATGTCGCGTACGAACGCCTACATGGAGGTCACCAATGATGTTTTCCTGAGGCTGATACGTGTGAATCCGAAGTGTTGTATTTTCAGGCACAACAACGTGATCACTTATTAGTCAAATTCTCTTCAGCAACAATCTCATCTGCATTAAGAGATGAATCCCCAGAAGATACCTCAGGAACCTCAAGATTATCAGCAAATGGAGCAGAAGAAGAATCTACAAAACGACCATCATCCAAAGATACACAAACTTCATCACATGTTTCAGGATGATTAAAGTCAACTGCATCACTATAACTAGAAGATCTCGGTATGGAAAACATTTGATCTCCTAAGTAATCACACACCAAGTCTTCATCAGGGAGTTCAATTATAGGAGTGAAAGAAATAAATAAACTCTCATAATCGAACATCCAATCAGGACCCTTGCCAGTAGGAGGTGTTGTGTAGCTTTGACAGTGTACATGGTACCACTCTTCAACACAACCCGACGAGATATTAACAACACGTTTCTTAGGAAATTCGTAGCCCAAAAAGTAACCTTCAATATACTTCTCATAGAATTTTCCCGCGTCTCGTTTTAACATTGTGCATGGACACCCGAAAGGTTCAAGGAACTTTAAATTAGTTTTATGGTTGTTCAGAAGCTCGTAGCTCGTTTTGTTAGAGCATTATGTCTAATGCTAGGTCTTGCAAATGATATATGAGCAGAACTATTAAATAGTATGTTGATAGGGGATGAAATGTCATTTTAGTAAACTGTTAAGCGTATAAGACTTATATGTGGAGTATAAGTCTTATAAGCCAGACAGACTTATATGGTTCCACAGGAATTGTATAAATAGGTTTAAGTGTTATACATTTGTAATAGTTTTTGCGGATTTGCTAAACTTGTACTTACATATTATATGAATATAGCGAATGTTTATGAGAGTTGATATTTGTTTGTCCCTTTGCTACGTCATTCCGCCATTTAGCATCGTATCATTCTTACACGTATATGATGACGTATTATGATCTGACTCAAGGTCTTTATAGTGGGATTAAATCATTAGGCTCGTGTTTACTAATGGATTGAACACATCAACTCGTTTCAGTTTGAAGACTTGAAGATTAGCAAAGTTAACGTTTATCAACATCACTTATTCTTCAATTACTCACTCATATTTACAGAAGCTTCTTCAATTTCATCAGATTGCTTCAAGATCAAATCATGTTCAGTACTCACAGAAGCTTCAACGTATAATTCATCAAAGCTCCGTATATGTTGGTTCTTTAGCGTATAAGTTGTTCTTCACCGTATAAGCTTCATCATCGCATAAGTTGTTCTATGCATAGGTTTGGCCATATATGTTCTGCTCCGTATAATTAGTTTCATGTTGTTATTGACCGCTGTATAACTTGTTTTTCCTTATACGCTGTGTAAGTCATTTAAGACTTATACGACACATGCTTACATGTTCTTACTTATACGTTGGTTAAACATATACGATGATTAAAGTTGTTTTCTTGATTTTCGTGAAACGATGGAAGAATTGAATGCTTTTGTGACACACCCGTCGCCAATAATTCAGAATATCAATTTGGAAAATGAGATGGGGATATATAACAAGCCACCAAAGTTGTTAAGAATGGAAGACTACCCAAGTTGCGTTGATAAGTTCGAGACCTATGTTTAAGATGTGAATTATGAGGCATAGGAAGTTGTTGAGGTGGAGTAGATTTTTCCACGAAATGAGAATGGTACAAGCTATCGGTTATCCCAAATACCTGAAGGTGAGAAACCCAGATTTCTTATGGAAAAGAACACGGTGAATCTTTTTCAACAAGCCATTAAATCTGAGATTTTCCAGCTGTTATAACACAATGGCTCATGTAAGTCAATTTGGGAAGCTTTATTGAACAAAGACAAAGTGTTGGATCCCAGACTAGTTCGTATCAATAAAAATTATCACAATCTAATTCTCAGATCTACGTTTATACTATTAATACAATTATACGGATCTAACTCTTAATTACCTTAATTCAGTGTATATATATGTGATTATCTATTATTATTATAATTATTATCAGTATGTATGATTGATTGTATAATATTAGGTGTGAAGCTTTGAGAGAGATCTGGAATACACAAAATACGTTAATTCACTCAAAAACTTACATTAAAAGTGAACATTAGTTCACTATATATCTGGTTCACTAACATCCCCTAGCGAACCAGCTTCCCCTTCGTTACATAAATAACCATACCGAAGCATCCCCTGATTCGTTAACATTTCTAACGAATCAGGAAGGTATACATTACTTGGCTAGTTCGCTAACATCCCCTAGCGAACTAGCCTTTAACTTAGCGAACTGGTTAATAAATAAAACTATTTATTACAATAAACATTAACAAAACGTTAACTTTAAATACAAAGACTCTAGACGCAAAACCGTGCACTAACAGACACCCCCTCGTCTTGAGCTCTTTGTCTTTAAATTATTTGAAGCGCTTTGACTGCCAGTCTCCGCAACTATAAATTCCATGTTCATGACACACACGAACGACTCGTTGAAATTGCATAGCCAGGTCGTAATCTTCTTGGC
The DNA here is from genome assembly GCF_021521415.1 of Bidens hawaiensis. Taxonomy (NCBI): domain Eukaryota; kingdom Viridiplantae; phylum Streptophyta; class Magnoliopsida; order Asterales; family Asteraceae; genus Bidens; species Bidens hawaiensis. The sequence continues at coordinate 350,542 of NW_027492357.1, read as the reverse complement.
GCTCGAACAAGATCTGCTTCCTGAAGAGCTCATCATTGTCGGTCTCTGATAAGTTAACCAACCACATCGAGTCGATTATCTTGATAAGCTTAGTCTTCAGACCTCTTCCCAGAACAATGACGGCCTCACTGGTACGGTTGTCATAGTACCAGCGGTCAAAAGAGAGATACATGTCTTGTGGCATTGTCTTCACAGGGACCTTCTTCATTGTCTTGGGCGGCTTCACCTTCAAAACAAGTTTCCTCCAGCCAGTCCTTGGATCAATCTCATCAATACGCTTTCGTCTAGGGACTTGAGGCTTAAAGAACTTGAAGCCGTGATTGACCTCAAAGAGAAGATGCCGATGAAACATATCAGCATGCTGGTGACCCCCACGATAATAAACGGACGTCTCGCGAGGGTTCGTACATCCCAACGCGGTAGAGTTAAAACGTCTCTTATAAACTCATAATACTGGACACCCTTCTCCCATTTGATTATACATACCTTAAGGTCCGAATCATAAGCTCATGAAAAAATGTCACCGTGTACCTTTGAAACGGTCTTGAAGGTAGTCACCTGATTAGCCTTAACCCAAGAAGCAACAGTATCTTTTCTTTCTTGATCTACATAACGATAAGCACTGATAATTTTCCCACTTTATGACGTTTGAACCATCTTTCTACGTCCTCATCAGTCACTTCTTTGAGTGAGAGTACTGTTCGCTGCACAACCTTTTCCAATTTATCCTCAGTCTCTTTAAACACCTCTTCTTGAAATACCGGAGCACCTTGATCAACGTACGTGTGTTGATACAAGTCCGGGTACTCATCAGCAGTCACATCCTCCATATCAATGTCCTCATTCTCATAAATAAAATCCGTATTCATAAAAAACGGATCCTCATCCAACCCTTCTTCATTCACAACCTCAACATCGGGCTCAGCCTCTAACACATTCAATTGATCGTCATTCAGCCCAAGCAGTATTGAAATCTGCTCCCGTGTCAAGGATCTTTCTACAAGCTCACCAACCTGTATCTCGTCCCTATTCACCATACTCTTCACCACCCCAGATCCATCTACAAATATCACAATATTAGCTGCAATCATTTCAATCGGCTTAGCAGCTGTAGGGTCTTGATAAACAACAATCTGTTGACTTGAGTCTTCACCCCCACTTGTACCAGCACCAGCAGATGAACCGTGAGATCGTTTAGGCTCACCTCCTACACCGGATTCATCCGGATCTTCATCTTCGTTCTTGAGTTTCTCTAGGGCATCTTCTTTACAATTTAATTGTGAAATTAACCCTTCTTGTTCTTTTAACTTCACCCCCTGAGACTCAACAATCGCACACAACGATTTCGTCTCCTTCTGACAAAATGAAACGTAACTCATCAATCGCTTCTGATGTTCCTTGAGTCATTCTTGGGTCTGTCGATCTGCTGCCATTTGATTTTCATAAAGATGCAGCAGATTTAACAGCATCTCAGTCTGACAACCAGGTGGCAAGTTATATAAGGATGGGTGTACAGGTTGAACAGGTCCTTGAGGCCGAGTGATTCTCATGAATCAGACATCACTAGCAGGAGGTGGAGGAGGAGGAGAAGTAGTTGTTGGCGGAGGAGGAGGTCTCATTGATGTAGTAGGAGATACTGTAGACAATGCAGCAGGAGGTCTCGGTATCTCGGTTAACGCCATTCGAGGAATAAGACCGAGCCTCTCGTGTGACACCAACGTCTTCGTCAAAGTAAGCATCAGAGTGCTAGTAGTTAGCGCCACCGCCGAGCTTTGAGGCGTTGTATGACGTGGTGGTGGGGTTCCAATGATTACCCCACCCCAGCAGACACACGGGGCTTCTTTGATGGTTCACCAGTAGCTACAGCTTTACCCTTTCTTTTTCTTTCCAGCTGAACTTTCATGGTGGCAGCTAGAGCAGCATCGACTGCATCTTGTTGTTCTTTAAGAGCTCGTTCACCAGCTCCACCATCACCATCATTCCCATCACTATCACCATCATCATCTCCACCATCACCGTTCCCACCTTCTCCCCCTTCACGCTCGGAATCCGAATCGTCGTGGATCCAGCGCTCATTAGGAGGACATACATAATCCGGATTGATTATATGACCAATCATCCGTTTATTCTGTGGTTTCTCCTTTCTATAAGTTAACATACGATGAACGATATCTGCTGTCATATGTTCCTGATGAAGTACATCATTCACTATTGTCTGATCAATCACCAAGTTCGGGATTAGGGCTTGGATAATTAGCTGAAGGAAACGAGGATACATCAAGAATTTCTTCGTCTGAAGGGATTGCTGAACCTGTTCCTTCAAATGATCGAACACCATTTCAGAATAATTATACGGCTTGTTCATAATCAAAGCCACAAACGCCGACTGCAAACTAAGTCTACATTCATCAAAACCACCCCATCGGCCACTCATACAGTGAAGAAAAACGTGTAACAGATACTTGTATGGTGCACACACTCCGTTCTTGTTCAACATCGACTTCTGAATGCTCCATTATAGTGTTGCTCTTGGTCAGCCATGTTTACTATATAAGTAAAAACAAGTATAAGAAGATGAGAAATATATCAAGATATTCATAAATGGTGTCTATCTATCGTCAAAGCAAATGTGTAGTTAAGTTATTTACGCGTTTAGATGATTTAAATACTTTTAATTAAATTAAATGAATATTGAACTTTAATTTATTATCATAAATAACCTTTTATTTAATTTTAAATTATAAATTAAATGAATTAAATAATTAAATAAAATAAATAAATTAGGTTATCGAGAATCTTTTTATCCCGACAACCAAATACCTTAAAAAGCGTTTCATTTTTTTTTACGAAACATAACTTAAATTAATATGTACAAAGAAAAACGAAAATATTTTTGGTATTTTGAAAAAATAAAGAATGTATTTACAAAAGAATATCCGAACAATTAAAAATAGACAATCTTTTTGTGTTTTCATTAATTTTTCAAAAACAGAACATATTTTTGTATTTTTTGTTTTTTTTTGGGTAAAGGGATTCACCCGGTAAAATGCATTCCACACAACCAAAAATTACAAGTAATATGACAGAGTGCCATATTAGTTCTCATGTATGACATGCCATACAAGAGTAAACAAAACCAAAACCACCAAACACTGGTAAACACAGCTAAAGCTTACACAAGAACCAAGTAAATAAACAAAACAAAAACAAATCAACCATTATCATCAATTTGGTGGGAAACTCCCCGCGGAAAGTGCCAATCCTCGAGAACCCGATTAACCCGTTCAGAATTCTTGAACTTTAGAGTCATAAGCTTTAGGCGCGTACCCCTAATGATTTCGTCCGCAACAATCTTAGGAGTCTTCAAAGAGTTCTTGAACAGCCGGTTGTTTCGCTCCTTCCAAATAACGTAAACCGAAGCCCCAAATAGCAGCCGATTAACAACATTATCAATAGAGTTGGACATTCCAAAATGAGACACATATTGAAGAATATTCGCCCAACCATTCCTACACCCCTGAAACTTCCCTTTCATTTTTACAATACTCCAAACCTCAGAAGAGAACTTACACTCAAAGAAGAGATGATTACGAGAATCCGGCTCTCCATTACAAAGAAGGCAGCAATACAAGTTATGATTTGGATACCCACCAATTTTCCACCCCATAATACGATTCTGTGTGCTCAACCTATCATGAAGCACAATCCACAACATAAAGGAGTGTTTTGGAACACATTGAGAGAACCAAACAACATGCACCCAAGACACCTTATCAGCCGGTCTCCGAATAAGATGCCATATTCCAGAAGTCGAGAAATTCATTGAAGTCCCATTCTCATCCAAAACCACGATCTTGTCCCTCTTATCTGGACAAATGCTAACTTCTTTTAAGTTCGAAAGAATTGGATACCTCAAAATCCAATCAGGCGGCCAACCCCAGTTATTATGAAGAACAACATCACTGACACAGGTCTCTAAAGACAAGCCAGCCCGATGAATAGCTCTTGGGTTAATATAATCAATTAAAGGACAATGATCATCCCATTTATCATACCAAACTGAAGTAGATCTCCCATTACCAATTTCATGCCATATAAATTGTCTAATATGCGGACGAAACTGAAGGATTTTCCTCCACCCCCACGTACACAAGTTAGGAATCTGCAAGCTCCAAAAATTTCGGCCCTTCATTTTATACTCATAAATCCAATTAACCCACAACGAGTTACGCACATTGATTAAGCTCCAAATATGATAAACCAGAAGAGAGTTATTGACATCCCGGATACGCCGGATACCCAAACCACCTTCACATTTCGGCCGACACACAATATCCCAAGAGACTTTATGCTTCCCCTTACTTTGACCATAATCCCAAAGGAAGTTTTTAATCCGTTTCTCAAGATCAGCAATAAGTCTAGAAGGGAGAGAAAACACAGCAGACCAATAAATATATAAAGACGAAAGAACAGACCTGACCAGCTGCATTTTACCCGCAAAAGATAAAGTTTTATTCTTCCAATCTCCAATCCGACTATCCATACAATCCAGCAACCTCTTACAATCCCGGTAATTTAACCTTGTGGAAATAAGAGGAACCCCCAAGTATTTAACCGGGAGCCTTCCTTCAACGAAGGGCATAATATTCAAAATACCACTTTTAACACGGTCCGGTACATTGCAAAAAAACGCGGTACTTTTCGGAACACTCGGAGTAAGCCCGGACATATCTTTGAAATCATTCAGAGCCCCCATAATAGTTTTGGCAGAATTCACCTCACCTCGAGCAAACAGGAACAAATCATCCGCAAAGCAAATATTGATAATATTTAATTTTTCACAACAACGATGAAAACGGAACGAGCCTTCAATATGAACCTTTCGATGCAAAATTAACGTGAGAGCTTGCATAATCAGCGTGAAAATATAAGGGGACATCGGATCACCCTGTCTCAGACCTCTTTTACCACTAAAGAACCCGTGTAAATTCCCATTAACGGCTATCGAAAAAGAAGAAGTGGTTATGCACTCCATTATCCAATGAATCATCTTATCGTGGAAACCATACCCAAAAACAATATCACGAATGAAGTCCCAACTGACCGTATCATACGCCTTTTGGATATCAACTTTAAAAGCACATCTAGGCGGACCAGTATTAGTGTGGTAATTATGCATTAACTCTTGGGTCAAAAGGATATTATCAGAAATCCTACGCCCAGGCACAAACGCAGACTGATTGATATCAATTAACGACTCCAACCCCTTCATCATACGAACCGAGATAATCTTGGTAATGCATTGCAGCACGAGATGGGACGAAAATCATTAGGAGTCACAATATTGGTCACTTTAGGAATCAGAGCAATAATAGTGTGGTTTACCTGTTTAAGGAGACTTCCTCTGTTGAAAAATTCATGAACCGCCAAACAAACATCTTTCCCAACAATATCCCAAGAACTCTTGAAGAAGGCCGATGAAAAACCATCAGGACCCGGCGCTTTGGAATTCCCAATAGAGAAAAACGCATCCTTGATTTCCAAATCGGAGATAGGTCTAACCATAAAGCAGAGAATCATATTAACCAAAATGCCCTTTCATCACAGTTTTATCTTTCAGCGATATTATGACTGGCGTTAAGTTGGTCATTGATATTGTTGTCCACTTAAATCTTATAACAAACCTTCGAGCATTTTTGTGATATGATTTATTGTTCAATTAGCGCACAGAATATCAGAAACTATCAGCCCCTAATCTCGGTTCAAGCTTAATTTGATTTTTGCCAAATCACCCCAACTTGACTTAAACCATTATAATGTTGATCAAAATTTTTGATACCAATTAAGAACTTTTGAGCAATGCATCAAGTTTCTTTTACTGTGAGTGAGTATGCACGAGTTCATCTGTCGGCTTACATACATTGTATCCCCTGGGGTCCGTTTCTTATTGGTATTAAGACGCACGCAAGGGAGGAACAGTTGTATGACTAACATCGGATTTTGATCAAGTCAGTAATTTAGATTGTACAAAGTACAGCGTTGATCAAGTTTAATGACTTTGGGTTTGCTTCTTGAAAGCGAGTGAAATATTCATGCCTATGAGTACCTAGATGATTAAGCCGCATAAAGACTCACAGTGACCAGAATCCTAACGCCTGTTATTTGCTTTATTTTATTTTTGGATGACCAACAAATATAAGGCTTGAGTATGACTGGTTATTACATTTCTGCCATCCTCACCGAGACTTTTGCTAGTGACTAACACCTCTTTTAATTTGGCTTTTCTTTAAGTTTATATCACTTACTTTACTCTAACAGCTTGTTTAAGACCTACCAATGCACCAATGATTAAGCACACAGTCTTTTAAGGTTATTTCTTTCTGGATTTGGGGTCAAATAATCAATGTACTATCATTTTCTCTTTTTGCTTCAAAAACTTAAAAATTTTGAGGAGCATAGAACAAAATTTATTTAAGTTGCCCCAGTTAAGTTAAGTTCATAAATTAATGGCTATCCTATTCATCTACTAGTAGAGAACGAGACCAAAATCATGCAAGCATGTTTCACAAACTTAAATAACTGACTAGATTCTCAGCAAAAAAAATAAAGTAGAAAGCTTAACGAACACCCGAAATACTTTCCATTTGTCAGATAAATGGCTAACCCGAATATTTCAAGAAATTATCAGGACCAAACATATACAAGTATATGTCCTTCAAAATAGAAGCAAATGACATAATTTTCAGCGATCATAAGCAAAAATCTTTTTGGTTTTCTCTTTACAAACTAAAACCACAATCTTTTTGTCTTTTCGGATTTTTCCTTTTTTAAAAAAAAAATCACATTCTTTTTGTCCTTTTTAGAAATTTTCCTGTACAAACTGAAATCACAATCTTTTTGAATTTTCTAAATTTAAAGTGTTTTTGTTTATGTTTTTTTTTTCAGATATAAAAACAAGAAATAACACATATTTTTTATTTTCTTATGTTTTCTAATGTTTTTGGGTTTTCTCTATACAAACTCAAAGCACAATAATTTTGTATTTTCTAAAATCTTCCCCCTAAAACATAAAAACATAAAAAAGTTAAACTAAAATCAAATAAGGATAATTATCCTAATTTCAAGATATCAGCAAGGGTCTTCAATCCATTTAAACCAACCAAAAAGTGAAAACGTGTTTTATCAAAAGCTTTGGTAAATAGATCGGCTTTTTGGAAATTAGTGTGCACTTTCTCAAGATCGATTAATTTCTTTTCATAGCAATCCCGTATAAAATGATATTGAATTTCGATATGTTTCGTTTTAAAATGTTGTACGGGATTCTTGGTGATACTAATAGCAGCAGAATTATCAATTAAAATGGGAGTAGTAAGAAACTTCAAACCGTAGTCGCGAAGATGTTGTATCCACAAAACCTGGGAATAGCAACTCGAGGCTGCAACATACTCAACTTCGGCGGTTGAAGTGGATACCGTTGTCTGCTTCTTACACTGCCAGGAAACAAGCCGGCTTCCTAAGAATTGACATCCCGCTGTAGTAGACTTGAAATTGATCTTGCATCCTCCATAATCTGAGTCTGAGTAGGCGGTAAGATTGAAAGTATTATCTTTGGGGTACCATAACCCGATGTCAGGATTTCCCCGTAGATATTGCAAAATACGCTTGACCGCTGCCAGGTGAGTCACTCGGGGACTACTTGGTACCTAGCACACAAACAAACAGCAAACATTATGTCGGGTCGAGAAGCAGTTATATACATTAGAGAACCAATCATAGCACGATAAAGGGTCGGATCAACGGTATCCTCCAATTCATCCGGTGATAAATTGTGACCCACTGGAAGAGGAGTAGAAGGGATTTTTCCGGCAGTAATCTTGAACCGTTCCAAGACATCGTTCACATATTTTGTCTGATGAATGAAGATTCCCTTATCAGACTGGTGAACTTGCAGCCCTAAAATGAAATTCATCTCTCCCATCGAGCTCATCTCGAACTTGGTCTGCATAGACTTCTCGAACTCCTTACATAAGTTGTCGTTCGTAGACCGAAAGATTATGTCATCAACATAAATCTGAACAAGCAGAAGATCATCATCAATATTCTTGTAAAATAAAGTGCAGTCAACCGTTCCACGTTTTAAGCCGTTATCCGTCAAATGGTCTGCGAGCGTGCCATACCAAGCTCTCGGGGCTTGATGAAGACCATATAATGCCTTGTTTAAACGGTAAACACGATCAAGATAATCAGGATCCTCAAAACCTGGAGGTTGTAGGACAAACACTTCTTCGTGAAGTTCCCCATTTAGAAAGGCACTCTTAACGTCCATTTGATACACTTTGATGTTCTTGTAAGCAGCATAAGCCAGGAAGATTCGAATCGACTCTAATCTTGTCACTGGCGCATAAACCTCAGTGTAATCAATACCCTCTTGCTGACGAAATCCCTGCACCACTAAACGTGAGTTGTTTCTCACAATTACCCCACGATCATCCTTCTTACACATATACCCACTTAGTCGGAATTGCCTTCTTACAAGCAACACAATGATCTGATAACTTAAAATTTTTCAACGACACCCCCTCAACCAAATCATTCGCCATTAAATAATTCATCTTTCTAACGTCTATGTGACCGATTCTTCGATGCCAAAGTATGGAGTCTTTCTCGGTTGCTTTCGAGACAAAACACGTTTCGATCGATGTAGATGCTCTAGAGTTCATATTCAAGACATAAATATCATTTGATCGTGGTGATCTCATGACAACCATGTCCTCGGGAATCACGTATCCCGGTTTCAGAATAAGACACTCTCTATCAGTAAAAACGTTAGTGTATTTCTTATCACAAATCTGTGACACACTCAATAAGTTATGATCAACTTTATTACAATAATTTACTTTCTCAAATGTAATCTTCCCATTCGACACTTCACCTTCTTGTGTGATCATACCCCCAGAATTCCCAGCAAACGCCACATAACCCCCTTGAATATTTCTCACATTTGATAAGAGGTTGAGATTTCCAGTAATATGGCGAGAACATCCGCTTTCCATAATCCAGTTTTCACCAAAAATGGTCTTGGATGAACCCTACACACAAACAAAAGTGATTAGTTCAAAAAGGCAGCCCAGGCCTCGGTCTTGGGCACCTCTTGGTTTTCTTGGGAAAAATTAACTTTACTCGCATTCATTTGTTGTTCAGCAACTTGTGAATAAGTTACAGGTTTCTTTGACTTTCGTCTTAGATACGCTGCCTGAACCACATTTGAATATTCATTCTTACACAAAGGAGCAGTTGGAACAAACTTGGATTTAACTTTACCATGAGTCTCATTAACATGAACCACCTTACGAGGATTCACATTAAAGAACATAATATGAGTATCATCAGCATACGACACAGGTCGTTTCAAAATCTCCATTACCACAGGAATCAGTTTGGATGAAGATTCTGCTGATACTTCTGACTACAATTCCTCACAACATGACCAAGTTGACCGCACAAGAAACAAGTTCGCATGTCTACACGATGATGATGCGAGGTATTTGGAATGAATGACTCAGAAGTTTGTTGATGACTCACATTTTTAGTCATTCTCTTAGCAAACTCATCAGATAATTCAGATTTCTTCTTTAAGTAAAAATCTAAATTAGAACAGTTTGAAAAACTTTTCAAGGTGTCAGTTCCTATTGACTTAAATTTAACTTGCTTAGCTTGTTTTAAAACTTGTTTTGCTCTTGTCATTGGATCTGATGAAACTGATGTTTTCGCTTGAGCATATTAACGTTCAAGTTCACGAACTTTGGAAGTTTCATTGTAAAACACACTTTCAATTAGTTCAGGTTTAATGATACTAATTGGAATGTCTTTTTCAGTGAACATTGTGTCCATTCCCTTTAACTTAAAAAGTCTAGCAGCATATGGCTTAGAACTAGAAGGTTTAATGAAACGCATTAAATCCTCATCAGAAATTTTCGGTTTTTCCGACATCTTTGCCTTCATAGAGTTCACTTTCATTGAATTTTACTTTTTCTCTTGAGGTTTGTGTGAACCATACACTGCTTCCTCAAATTCGTGTGGCTCGCACAGTATATGATTAGAACTAGGAATGTTCTTATTCTTGTGTATAATCTCGGGTTCAAACACATCTCGATAATGACCTTGTCATTGTGTTCAACAAACACCTTTTTGCTTCGAACATGAGATTTTTGAGGAGCAACTTGGGTTTTAACATTTTTAGATTTAACAGATTTAACATTTTCTGAAATCACAGGTTCTTTCAAAATTACCTCTTCTTCCTTTTTAGCAAAAGGATTCATTTTATAGTCGTTGTGAAATGGTGGAGGAATTTCTACAAAACCTATACCCTTTTTAGAGTCCTTTTGTTTTTCAAAAACTTCAATAATTTCATTAAAAATAATGAAGAATTTCAAAATTTACCCAACTTGTTCTTCAACTCAAGAACCTTGTTCTCAAGCTCAGTTATCTTAGAACGATGTTTCAAGATTTCCTGAAATTTTTGGTCATTAATTGTCATTTTCACAGATAATTCGGCTTTCAAATCATGATTACTTATAGTCAAAGTCTCAATCTTTTCTCTTGAGTTGATTTGAGAATTCAAGGATTGTCTATAAGTATCTTTCAATGATACAATCTCTTTCAGTAAATTGTCATTTGAAGTTTTAATGAATCAATTTTAGACTTGTTATAATCAGAATCAACACATGATACCTTAGAAAAAGTAGATTTACTAACCTCATTCTGGTTGGCTGTGCAAGCAGACGTGGAAGATTCGCTGATCATCGCCATACAAGCAAAATTAATTGGAAGTTTTTCGCTTGAATCATCCGACACGGATCCAGAATCATTATCAAATGACAAATCACTTCCACTAGCATCTTGAGAATTTTCACCAATTCCAAACATTGCTAGGTTTGCTTAATTGTTATTGCAAAGCAATTTTTTAGACCAATCATTACCATCCAGATTAGACAGCATTGCCTGATTTCCAGAAGATGATGGTTTTGAACTTGAAGACTTTCCAGCATCATTTTGATCTTGATTTCTCGAACCAGTGTATTCTTTCTTAGGTTTATCACATTCCTTTACGAAATGCCCAAATTCTTGACAATTGTAGCCTTTAACCTTTAGTTTATCAAACCCAAGCTTCTTGCTCAATGAAGGAAGATCTTTGCCTGTTCTTTGTATAAACTTCTTCACTTTTCTAACAATCATCGCCATGTTCCACTTTAGATCCATGAGTTCTAAATCACCGGGATCAATTTGATCATAATCTTCATCGGTTAAATTACTTGTGGCAATCATACTACTCACCAAATTCTCATAGGAAGACATAAAAGCAGGCAAGAATGCAAAATTCTGTTCAGCCTCCTTTATGTTTACGTTTGGTTGAAATGAGAATTGTTTAGTAGAAGATGAATTTCCCGATGCCCCAGATGAACCAGAATTACCAGATGTATTTCCAACAGTATAGAAACAAGCTTGTGGATCATTAAATGAAGCATTTGCATTTTCACTTGCAACAGCTTGAGTAAGAAAAGCGGTTAGTGGAGATATGGTTGAACTAAGAGGCATACTTCCACCATAGAACGAAGGATCATGACTTTCCTTTGAAGATTTCTGACATTTCAGATCATATTCTCTGGCTTCAATCTTTTGCATAAATTCAATCGCAGTCAGATCTTCATTTGCGAAATAATTGTTTTCCTTCAGAACCATTAAGAATGTGGAATAAGAACTTGGAAGTATACTCTTGATAGTATCAATTTTATCACTTTCAGGAACTTCAATTTGCATCTTGTCCATCTCAGCAATCAAGTGATTGAATCTTGTTGTCATTTCTTCAACCATCTCACCTTTCAATCGATTAAAGTTTCGAAACCGAAACTTAAGCATTACTTTTTTACTCTCTGCTGTGTTACCCATACTTCTCATGCGAAGATGTTGAAATAAAACAGCACATCTTTTTATGCTACCCACTTGGTGAAAGATAGTCTCAGGCAAGGCCGTGGTTATAGTAGAATAAGCTTTTATTTCTATCTCTAATGCTTTCTTTTCTTCAATAGAGTATTGTGAGATAGCCTTTGGTGTAAAACCCATAGTCTCATCTCCAATCATAGGTACAGTGTAGACCTCATCCAGTAAGAACAATCAGGATGAACTGATCCTAAGTGAGCACAAAACCGAGGTTCCCACTTTGCAAAATCACTGAATTTCATCAATCTCGGACATTTGGAATGTGAACCTATCTCAGTATCAAGTTGTAACATTGTTGCATCAACATGTTTTGAGACGCCAATGCATACATACCTGCCATATTTGAAAATTAAACAAGTTTAAAGAACTGTGTAGTGAATTGTGAACTATTATAGCAAACTGTTAACAGTGTTTAACGAATCAACTCTTAACGAAGTTAAGACTGATCAGCAACGAAGTACCTTAACGAATGAAGTGAGTGTTTTAGCGAATCAAAAGTCAACTTAACGAGTCAATTAACGAATCACAAAGGATTTGTTTAGCGAATTTAACAGTAATCAGTAACGAATCGCCAAAATAAACTTAGCGAATCACTAAGGAATGCTTAGCGAATCAGCTACAGTGGATTAGCGAATCACACTATAGCGAATCAGGTTGTTACAACCGTTTGTAACAAACTCTGACACCTTATGCCACGTGGCAGAGGTTGTTAGGACACAAATTCCAAGAAGAACACGTGTCACACGAATCGGTTAATCTAGATAGTGAACTAGATTACACGAATCAATAAATCACTCGAATCGGTTAACGAACTGGGTAACGAAGTAACACAGTTGATAAGGAATCACCATGAAACATATAGTGAATCACCATGAAGAAGATAACGAATCACGTTCATCTTCAAATCTTCAAATCTTCAAACAAGTTTTCCAGAAAGTTTGAAGATTAAACCCAGAAACCCAGATTTACTAAATTTGTAATACTACTTTGTTTCTCAACCAAATCGCAAAAATAACCTATCAATCTTCTCGTAATCAAATTCCGAATCCAATACACAACATCTCGTAACCAATTAACGCTAAATACCTAACCAATTTTGATCAAAACAAAACCCCTGTTTCGGACTTAAACCGAAATCACACTTAATCACCACAAATCCAATCCAAACCACGATTCCTCTAATCCGAACCACCAAATCAAATGTAATGAGCACCAGAGGCTCTGATACCACTTTGTTGGATCCCAGACTAGTTCGTATCAATAACAATTATCACAATCTGATTCTCAGATCTACGTTTATACTATTAATACTATTATACGGATCTAACTCTTTATACGGATCTAACTCTTAATTACCTTAATTCAGTGTATATATATGTGATTATCTATTATTATTATAATTATTATCAGTATGTATGATTGATTGTATAATATTAGGTGTGAAGCTTTGAGAGAGATCTGGAATACACAAAATACATTAATTCACTCAAAAACTTACATTAAAAGTGAACAGTAGTTCACTATATATAGAGGGTAATCTGGTTCGCTAACATCCCCTAGCGAACCAGCTTCCCCTTCGTTACATAAATAACCATACCGAAGCACCCCCTGATTCGTTAACATTTCTAACGAATCAGGAAGGTATACATTACTTGGCTGGTTCGCTAACATCCCCTAGCGAACTAGCCTTTAACTTAGCGAACTGGTTAATAAATAAAACTATTTATTACAATAAACATTAACAAAATGTTAACTTTAAATACAAAGACTCTAGACGCAAAACCGTGCACTAACACAAAGGAAATCCTTGCATAATAAAATCTAAAATGGCTCTACTGAAGAAAGAGTTTGATATTATAACTATGGTCAATGGAGAATCTATGGCACAATTGATTGAAAGATATTTCCATCTTGTTAATGAGATGAAAATATTAGTGTAACATCCCGAAGTTTCCAAGAATAATATTTAATGTATTACTCGTTAATGATGGAAAAGTTTATCAGAATTAGTAGAGCATTAATAAAGTAATAAAGATGGGTTAAGTAGGCTAACTAAATGGAAATAAATATGGACCAAAAAGGAAAGACCGGGGTTTGTAGGCGCTGGTTAGACGAATCCAATGATACCAAGATCATGTTGTTTCGTTAATAATCAAAAGGTTTATTGGAGATCTGAAATGTGTTGACCAGTTCGTGTTCTTGACGATTTTGACTTTAACCCTGGGTCAAAGTCTGGATAAGAACAAACGCTAATTCGTTATGATAAACAAATCATGTCATTCGTTATGTTCCCAATTTGTTATGTTAAGATAACGAATCAAGTGATTCGTTACTCACCCGTTCGTTATGCTAAGATAACGAATCAGGTGATTCGTTACTCACCAATTCGTAACATAACGAATCAGGTGATTCGTTATTCACCAATTCGCTATGTTCAGATAACGAATCAGGTGATTTGTTATTCACCAATTCGCTATGTTCAGATAACGAATCACGAGATTCGTTTTTCACCAATTCGCTATGTTCAAATAACGAATCAGGTGATTCGTTATCACCAATTCGCTATGTTTAGATAACGAATCAGGTAATTCGTTATTCACCAATTCTCTATGTTCAAAGGACGAATCCGGCAGTGTTCTGAATAACGAATTAGACTTTGAAATAATGACAGAAATGGTCTTTGGACTTAGAAAAGAAGTACTTAATTACATAATAGTCCTTGGACTTTATTAATTGATGAAAGATACCTTACATATAATATTATTATGAAATCCTAATGAAAGAATGTGTTAATACAGTTAATGGAAATACAATTTTTCCAAGCTAACCTGGCAGCTGGACCCCAGACAGGGGCTCTGCCCCTCGGACCCTGCTAGTGGGTGCCGCCCCTAGAACCCCACTGCCAGAGGCGCTGCCCCCGACCCCCGTTCGCTGAGGGTTAAATTAGACTAGACACGCGATATGGGTAGTGATAGTTATTTAATAGGTGAAAATTGTTATATTGTTAGATGCACAGAGCTAAAGAAAGGAGTAACCATTAACGGTGAACGTACCCGATTTCAGGTGAGTTTCTAGCCTCATTTCTTGTTATGTTTTCGGGGCTGTGTGCATACTCAAAGTGATAGTTAATACACATACCTTAAAAGGTAAGTGTATGCCATGAATGATTTATATGTATTTATATATGTCTTGAATGAGAATGAAATCTTGTCGGTACATGAATGATCTTCGGATATTGCATGTATTGCCGAGGGAAGTGATTAGCTGCTTACATGGATGTTAAATAATAACTTATATATAGTATTGCTTCTAAGGATAACATATAGAGTTCCTTCTATGGATAATGTATAATGTTCTTTCTATGGATAGCATAGTGTTCTTTCTATGGATAGTGTAGAGTTCCTTCTATGGATAATGTATAATGTTCCTTCTATGGATAGCATAGTGTTCCTTCTATGGATAGTGTAGAGTTCCTTCTATGGATAGTATAGTGTTCCTTATATGGATAATATATAGAGTGTTCCTTCTATGGAGGATATAAATAGTATGGGTAATAGTAATAGTTCTTTTAATAGATATTATGTAACGTTCCTCTTATTCATATTATACAAGGTTAAAGTACTAAGACGTGTCTTCAGATACGTGAAGGAATGTATGAGAATGAAATGTATGTTGCCTAAATAATTAGAACTCATACACCGTAGCTGACTTTTAGTATGCACGCAGGTGAATATGTGTAATGAGCTAGCATGAGAAGGGCACATGGCATGGATTGAACGGCTAGCATATGAAGATGGAAGAAATGACATTTTAAATATGATGTTTATGTTATGGTTTTCAAGAAAATATTAGATGTTTTGTAATGAATGATTGAAGATAACGTTTCTGCGAAAAGTTTTAATTAACTCTGATTTGTAAGAACTGTGTTTATAAGTAAATCCGATGCAAAAGTATGGATACCGGGTTCGGGGCCTTACAATTAGGCATTGAAAAGCAAGAATATGAATACATTGACAAACTTTCTGATTCTCTTTCTGATGAATGGGAGCCATTCATAATGATACAACAGTCAAATCCAATTGATTATGCAAGATTGACTCTTGCTCGATTCATTGAAACATTGGAAGCTCAAGAACTTGAAATCCCCAAGAAGCAGAAAATGAAGAATACTGTGGTAGCTCAAGATATCGGGTTATACTTCAATTCATCACAATATGTGGTAGCTCTTAGCTCGAAGATTCAATCTGCTTTTGTATAGTAGTTTTGGTGGTAATTCTCAATCAAGTCAACTACCTAACATACCGCAATACACAAGCTCTTACACTGGAACCAACACTGCTCCTGATCAATCCTCAAAGCCCTCGAGTTTAGCATCTGATTTAATGCAATGTAACATAGATGTTAACATCAATAACATTAATGGACTGACTGCTGAAAATTTCAAGAACATATGGGTTTTCTAGGATCCGTTCGTGAGTCATATGAATGTTTATATGCGGGGCGAATTGGAAACTACAACATGAAAAAGGATTATTATGATCAGATTGATCCAAAAGAAATGGTGATGTTGGATATTCGTTGGTGTATAGCTAGAGTCATACGAAGTGCTCAAAGATTTAGGGAAATTATAGGGAAGACTTATCTTGATGGGACGCCTTCAAAACAGGGGTTTGATAAGTCAAAGATTCGATATTTTCGATGAAAAGAGAAATGACATTTCAAGAGGGAATGCACGAATCCAGAAGTTGGAGAAACTAGTCCTAATCCTTTCGGGAGGGACAACAACAAGAAGGAAATTTATCATCAATGTCCTCCTTCACTAGCTGAATCATCAAAGAAATCTGAGACCTCGTCATCAAAAGCTTGTCATGCACAACTGGATGAAGCGTTCAACTGGAACACTATCGTTCACAGTGAAAATTTAGCTGAGGTAATTGGTGAACAGGCTGGAGAATAGGTAAACGTTTTGAATTTAGTTGAAGTAGTGGAAGATGTTGGAAATGAAAATCCTGAGAACCAAGCAACTGATCTCTTTGATGGTGAAAAGACAGGAAGTGAAGAATCATGTGATGAGAACATTGAAGAAATGTCTAGTGTTATTAAGGAGCCAGAATCTCCAAAGAGTTTTGATTCTATTCCAAATGAACTCTTTCAATCGTTTTTACCACCAGATGTGTATGAAAGTTTTGCAGGTTGGTTTAATGGAGAGGAAGTGCCTCATGGAAAGATTGATTTTGGAATTGATAATGAAGATGAGACTGCATCTGATGAAGTTCAAGAAGCAGCAAACATTGAAGAAACAAGTGAAGAAACTGTGCCAACTGAAGCAGTTCCGGCGACAGTTGATGAAGTGAGAAATGAAGATTTTCCAAGTGGATCCATTCATCATGCAAACATGGCTGGACAGGTAACGTTTTCTACTGAAGAGGTTAAACGTATTTGTGAGTCATATGATGAAAAGGAATTTGTTATTAACACTAATAACCGTCTATAATAACATTTTTTTTAGTGTCAAAGTATAAAAGAGGCGTATGACAAGCTTCAAATTTCAATCAATAGGCACACGGTTGATCCTACAAGATGAAAAAACGATCTCAATGCTTAAGCACACGGTTGAAGACAAACAAATTGCAACCAATAGGGATATTGATGAGAAAGCGGGATATAAAAGAGAACTTCAACTAATTAAAATTTATAACTAAACTTAAAAGCTATTCCGCCTCATCATATGTCCTTGATATATTGTTCCAAAAGAGGTACCGAAATATCACGTTGTACCGCCTCCGATTTGAGCTCTTATGTTCAAAAAGAACCTGAAGGGTTTCTTAAGGCGATGAATGTGGTGTCTGATTCACCACATCATGATATTTTTTCATCTCTTTCATGTGATGGTCAACCTACTAAATCTCCTCACAGTTATGTGAAAGTGAGGCAGGTAGACCAGCTACATAATTTGTGTTGTTTGAAAGAGAAACTGAAACAAGTGTTAAAACTGGTTATCAATTTGCTAATACCAGAACATATTCTCAATTAAGTGTTAAAACTGGTAATCAATTTTCTAAAACCAGAACAGAAACTCAATCAAGTGTTAAAAGTGGTAATCAAAAAATTGCTAAAACCAGCTTTTACTACAAGAGAAAAGGTATTGGGTACAAAGAGGGTAACAAAGAGTCTGTAAAACCGAATGATGGTTTTAAAAATATTGCTTTTGTTAAAGGTGAGACCTTTGAGGAACAGAAAGAGGCCATCTATAAAAAACAATCTAATGATGAGTTTTATAAACTTAAGTTTGAAAGAGATCGGGAAGAGAATCAAGTTTCTTTCGTTAAAAAGTTTGTTGACAGGAGAAATATTTTTGATTTCATGAGGAAGGACATTTGTTCTACTCATGCCCAAAAACAATTCTTAAATTCTCAAATGAAAAAGCATGTGGTAAACAAGAAACCACATGTGCATGTTTCATCTGTGAGACTTACTTCTCCACCTATAAAGATTTTAAAACGGGTTGTGGAGAAGGATCTGTTCAAGAACAATTTTGAGGTCAGTGAGTCTTTAAATGTGAAGAAGACTAAGGATGGTTTTTATAAAAAGACCCATTTTGTTGGGCAGAATTGGGTGGTAAAGGGTAAAATAAAAAATGATAATCTTAAACCACCTATTGAACAAGTTAACAATCCACCCATTGAACAAAATGAACAATCTATTGAGTCTTCTAATGAACTTGTTAATCGAATTGTTGAACAAGTTGTTGAGTCTGTGTCATCGAGTTCATGTTCATCTGAGTCGTTTTCTGATTGTGAATATGATGACTTTGAGGATGTTTTAAATGAAAAAATGAAACAACACAAGACCAAGAAGGATTGGGTTTCCTTGTTTCGCTAATAACATACTTTTGTAGAGGCTTTGAAGATCTAATGACCCACGTTGGATTATGGATAGTAGAGCCTCTTGACACATGACTGTAACTCTTCATTTGCTAAATAATTTCAAATCTTTTAGAGGAGGAGGATACGTGGGGTTTGCGGGAAATCAAGGTCAGATTGTTAGTGAGTGTACTTTAGTGAACCGGAAGGTGATGTTTGAGAATGTGACCTACATCACTGAGTTGGAGAATAATCAGTTGAGAATTTCACAAAGATGTGAGAAAGGCTTCTCAACGCACTTTACAAGTCAAGATTGTTTGGTTCTAAAGCCTGGATTCAAGATACCAAATAAACGGGTACTAATGAAGCACCAATGGAGAATGATCTGTATGTTCTTAATATGGGTGTGGCATCAACGACTAAGGGTATTGTTCAATGCTTTGTCACCAAGGCATTAGAAAAGGGTCGCATTAGCTTTCGTAAGATGAACAATATTGTTCATAACTAACTTGTTGATGGAGTACAAGTCAAAGGTTTTCATTTGAGTACTTATTGTTTGAGTTGTAAGAAGGGAAAACAAAAAAAGAAGTCTCACCCGGCGAATTCTATCAACTCAATCATCTTACCGTTCGAGAGCCTACACATGGATTTATTTGGTCCCCTGAATGTCAAAAGTATCACCGGGAACTTTACTGTTTGGTGGTCACTGATGATTAGTATTGCTTCTTGTGGGTGATGTTTCTTGAGTCGAAAGATGAGACCTTTGATGTGCTCAAAACAGTCAATTAAATATTAACTAAATTAAACAAGTAATAAAAACTAGACCAAAGACTCAACTAAACAAAACACCGGCAAGTGAACCGGTCAATTGTACTAAATCTAAGTAAGTCTGGAATATCGAACCCACAGGACTCTATAAATTACGTAAATTAACTAATTAGACTCGACTTACGACACGATTATCTATTATTAATGTTTTAAGGGGGTTTTTGAACTAATATTAAACTAAGAAATTAAATATACAAGTAAACGAGAAATAAGCAATAAATCACAAGATCGAAACTAGTAAGAAAAGGAATCTACCTAGGTAAGAATCCCATGCATCAACAATCATCAAGCAATGGACAAATAACATGATTATGGAAACTGATTTCTAAACATATTCATCTAACAAACCCTAAGAACAATTATTAGATTATTAAGCAATCATAATTATTGATTTCCTTACAGTCATCAATTAGTGTTAATTAATAGTATCTAAAGCAAGCAATCTTATGAAACACTTAACCCTAGATAACTTGATAAACTTAACATGACATCAATAACAAGGATCAACATAATAAGCAAGAACATTGTCACTAATCTATCCTAGCATGCGATTGACCAAGACACATGAATAACTCCTCACCTTACAGCTATTGGAATTTAGCAAAACATTCAAAATCCTAATTAACAATTAACAAGCTTCTATGATCTAATAAGCCTATTCAACCATAATAATCAAAACACCAAGTAATCGATTAAACATGAACCCTAATATCTAAAGAACACAATCAATAGAAAACAAGATCCATGTGAAGCAATAGTTAAATAATCAATCAAGATAGAAAATACTCATATGCATCATGAAAACAAAATCAAGTCTTAACTATGAATAAAACGAAACCATAATCAAAACATTAGTCCAAAGAAAGAATCAAATCAACACATGTTCATCAAACCTAGGTAGACATGGAGTCTAGCCTAGCATAATCATAATCAAAGACAAATAACAAAACCAAAGAAAAAAGAGTAAAATCATAAAATATGATGAAAAAGATCAATGAAAAAGAACAAAAGAACCCGTCTTAATCGACCCTTGAACATCCGTATGAAAGCTTTATGATATTCTCTCTTCCTAGCCTCCAAAACCCTTGGAAAATCGGCTGCCCAAGTGTCTAGAATCGTCAAGGTTTGATAAGAGATGTTTATATAAACGAAAACCGGACTTGGGCTTGCAAAATCCGCTGACCAGATGAGCTAGGCGTCGCGCGACCACATGAAGCCTTGGAATCCGCACGGCGCGGAATGTGTTATGAGGAGCCAACGAATTTTTGTTGTTATTTATTATTAAATCTTGCCAAATCTTGATAAATATCTTCCTTGAACTCCAAGTAACGCTTAGAACCTTCTAGACCTTCTTTTCCTTGACTTTCAAACCACCATCTATATGAAAATAAATCAAAACTCGTAAGTGAAGTAATAATGTAACCAACGATGAGGAAAACAAGCATAAACTTCGCATGAAAATATAGAAAGAATTATGTTTAACATGCAAGACACCAAAAGAGTTAAAACACGATAAATATCAAATAAGCTTGACTCAAGACCTTAAATAATAAAAGATAAACGAAACATGAACTAAACCGAACTCAAAACATTAAATAGACATAACTTTACAAGGGATTAGAGATGTACAAATAGATGTATATCAACCTTCGACAACTTAATGATCTTATTCAAGAAGCTAGAGATGTTATATAATCTACTTATCAGAAGAATCAGAAGCGACAATGGTACCGAGTTTAGGAAAAACCAAATGCTTCAATAATGTGATGAGCGTGGTATTCTTCATGAATTAAGTGCTCTTTATACACCACAAAAGAATGGAGTTGTTGAATGAAAGAATAGGACTTTGATTGAGACAACAAGGGCTATGTTGGCAGATTCAAAACTACCTATTAGCTTTTAGTCAAAAGCTGCTACCTCAGCTTTTTGCATTATCAACCGCGTTCTAACGACAAAGAAGTTGGGCAAAACTTTTTTTGAGTTGCTTAATTGACGAAAGCCGAACTTGAAGTGGCTTGAGCCGTTTGAATCACAATTTATCGTTCTTGATACTAATGGTAAATTTTGTGCTATGTTTGTGGAGAGATTCTTTATTGGTTATGCTAGTCCACTACGACATGTATACTTACATAGCATTAACCGGATTGTGCAAGTGCAACATGTTGATTGTCAACGTGATGTTACTCCAATTCAACGAAAAGGCGGTTCGTGGATGTTTGATAATGACAGCCTTTGGAGTTGTTTCTCATTTCCTAAAGAAGAAATCACTGATGAAATTAATGACCACTCTGTTATATCAACAATACCACAAGATGTTCCAATCTTTAATGATGACCCGACACCAGATGTTGATGATCCAATTGAAGATATACTGGCTACACCATCCTTTGATGATGATGGTGAAGATCATGATGATGTGATTGAATCTTTGGATCAACCTTCACCTATTTCAGATTTTGTTTCTGATGAAATTGTTAGTGAAGAGAATGTCATTAATCTTCCAACTGATGTGATGGTTCATGATGAAGTTATTCCTCGACCTTTGTTATATTATCCAGAAGAGAATATTATTTTTCGGGTCTCGATTAACTCACTTAGGCTCACAATAATTAGTATCGTAACCAACACAAATGTGTTGACAAGACGGTTACAACATTCAGCTTTTGTGTTGAATCAATGAATATTACCGGTGGAATCAATAATACTCAAAAGATTGCTGATATGAACTATTAAAAGTAACAACCACACAAAGTAACTCAAAGATTTCTCATATTATGAAGGATACAACGAAAATCGATTTGGGTTTCTAGGTGGAATGTTTGTATTTTAGGCAGCTTTTCCGTGCAAAGATATTCTTTTCAGGAAAGAGACAGCCATGAAATCACAATATTCGCTATGTGTCCGTTGTCATAAGTGTGCCCTAAAGTTTCCTTAAATAAGCACACCTGACTCCTTCTAGAAACCCTATTGATTGATTTTTAACATATTCAAACATATTACACAATATTACAAGTGTAAACAGGCCTTCGAGTAAGCTTGGAAGCTTTCATCCTTGTCTAGCAGACCTGGTAACCATTAAGTGTACTTGGAACAGTTCTCCGAGTAAGAGTTACTTAGAATATTTTCCTAAGAGAATATTCTTCAAGCACACTTTAATCTTCTGATTATATCAAACTTTGCTCGATATGAGTCCTACTGTCACACCCTCAAAATCCACTAACGGAGTTTTACCGTCAGAGGGAGTGAACTAACAGGATCGGAATCATTAGTTATAATCAAACAATAAAAACGTTTAAATGAAAATAAGTGCGGAAGCGTAAAAACCAAAAGACAAAAGTTACGTCACGCAGGATGACTTAAAATCCAATGACAACAGTTTAAAATCAGTTTGCATAAACAAAAGCGTTTTCAACAATGCATGATCCTATACCGCGCGCCCGCCTTGGCTACCTGAGAATAACATACTAAAAGTGTCAACACGAGGTTGGTGAGTTCACAAGTTTATATAAAATAAAGCGTTTAGCGTTTTGCGTTCAGCGTTCAGCGTTTAGCGTTTTGCGTTACCAGATAGTGTTAAATCAATTATATATCGATAGGTAGCTAGCCTATACAACAAGTATTACTAAGTGTTCGACACCGAAGCTGACTGTTTATCAAGTGCCTTGCCACCAGGTCATCCAGACCATGGTATGTGTTAGCCAAAATTACACCCGCTCGACCTCCAGTCGAGTTTAGCGTTGGGTGGGGTTTGTCAAACCCAGTAGTACTACTCAACAGTAACTCGCTATTATCCAAATATTAACCGGTTCGATGTGTAGGACTTCAATTGTTTCGTTTGCCACTTAGCCTTTACAAGTGATATATAATTTACTAACAAAATCTTAAATGCGTTTTTCGGAGTATGTTATCTCCCCCAAGTGAAAAGTGTTTAAAACAGTTTAAAGGGGTAAGTGAAACTCACTGTTTGCGAAGAATTCCCAAAATAAATCACCAAGTGATGCGTGTCACAGAAAACTCTCTCTAGCGTTCTAAAACAACAAGGAGATTTTCTAAGTATCGGAACTAATATCGAGTCTCTAGACCCGGCACATAATTCCTAAGTACAAGATACGTTTCGTGTTTGTTTGTGAATCGTGTGTGACTTAACAAGTACATTTGTGATACGATACATGTGTGAACAATTATTTACGTGTCATGTGTTAATAATGTACATCACTAGCAACTATTCCCCACAGGGGCAATTTGGTCAAAACACCACAATTATTTAGCAAGTATTCCCCGCAGGGGCAATTTGGTCAAAACATAACAATTAACTAGCAATTATCATGTTTCATGCATTTTCACAAAATTCAGCAGCTAGTTTCACCGAGACAGAAATTCTACTTGAAAGATTATACTATACCACCGATCATAGCATCTCAATTAATTCATCAAAAATAATCACAAAAGCATACATGTCTTAGGTTTCCATAACATATTTTATTTTATTTTTATTCCACATAGGTTTCTCACAATAATCAAATCATTACAGCAAACTCATAACAGTCAAATTCATGCGCAACAGAATGTTATTTGAAATTCCCGTTAAATGAAAAATCCAACAAATGCAAGACCACTTGGGTTAGGTTCCTAACTCAACAAGTCAACTTCCAGAAGTGGAACCAACCCAATTGGTCTCGTAGTTCATGAGATATAACATTTACAAAACAACCTAACAGCATGTCTAACAACTCAGCTTTGCACAACGTTTTTGTAAAATCATAAAGGTTAACTTTTACACTTCCAAAAATTGCAAATTTATATTCTTTAGAAACTAGACTCAACCTAGTTTACTGTAGTATCAATAATCTCAACCAAATTTTACATTTACACCCAGATACAGTCAATTGAACATCAACAACACAATCTGTCCAGAAACTGTTTGCAACAAAACTCAACATATTAATCATCTATAGACCATAATCCGTTCATATAACACTCTAAACACCATAATCACTATCCATGCATATCAATTACACATTACATCCATGATTAGGGTTTTACTTGAACTCAAAATCAAGAAACAAACGATTAACATGCAATAACACCAATACTAGCTATCAATTCAACCATCAATACATCTTTCACTCAAAACAAGACACATGAACATAATCACATATAAAAATCGGACCTAGGGTTTATAATTAACCCATTAAAATTGAAATTAAGCATAGAGGATGCATAGGATAGTTGTTTATTCCTAGCACCTTAATCTTCAATCAAACGTGAACAATCTTGATTGTATGGGTGTGTATGAGGGCCGATCGCAAGGGAGAAGTGGGAGAGGGGCTGCCGTAGGTTTGGGAGAGAAAGGAAGAGGAGAGTTAGGGTTTTAGGTTTATATTAATAATAATAATATAATACACTTTGGTCCCTTATCTTTCAAATGTTACTTTACTAGCTTAATTAACTAATTAATGCACCTTGAATTAACGTTTATAACAATGTTATCACATAACACATAAGTCTAAAACATAATTATCCCATAATTATTGTTTTGACGTTTTTCGTTTATTCACCAATTGTTTGCGTCAACTCGTTTGCGTTTCGGTGCAATTCCCGAAAGACTACACATGTAGTAAGTGTCAAGCGTCATTTAAACCCTAGTTTAAATGTAATGAGGTGTGCGTTATAGGTTCAGTGATCTAAAGTTTGAATTGACGGAGTTGAGTTAACGGAGTTAACCTGAAATTGACGATTGTCACACCTACGAGCAAACTTATTCTTCTTGAATCCCCTCGACCTTTTGTTACTTCACTTATTTAAACAAGTTAAGTGTGCTCGAGGTTGAACGTTGCTCATTGGAAGTCCTTCATAATTTCTTCAATAAACTTCCTGTTAGTGCACGGTTTTGCATCTTGAGTCTTTGTATTTATCGTCAATGTATTTGTCATTTTGTTTAATGTAATAAAAAATTAACTTATCTTATAGTTCTCTAATGTATGAGTCTAGTTCGCTAAGGATGTTTAACGAACTAGATCTAAGTTAAGTCTCTCCTGATTCGCTAAGGATGTTTAACGAATCAGGGGGTGATTCGTTAAAGTTTATTTCGTTTAATGTATGTAACGAAGTGGACTCTAGTTCGTTAGGGGATGTTAACGAACTAGGTCCATCTTCTATCTATATGTGAACACTGTTCACAATTAAGTTAAGGTTTTGAGGTTTAATAAATGAAACTCTGTCCGATCTCTCTCTCAATCGTGATAATGAGCTAGATCCGAGTTTAGAATTAATCGTATACATCAGATCTGAGATCTGTTAACTGTTAAGTGTTAATTCGATAGGAACAAACAATTGGTATCAGAGCTTTTGGTGCTCAATTACGCTTTATTTGGTGGTTAGCTTGGGTTATTAGACTGTTAATTGGTATTACGTATTGTTAATGTTCTGTTTGATAAAATTTGGATCAATTTGAGGATAATTGGTTGAATTATGGACTGAATGGATTGGATTTGAGGTCGTTTAAGGTATTGAAAGGTTAGTGTGAGTTGGAATTGGATATTGGTTTGGTTTTGGACTGTTTAGGTTGAATCTGAGTTGGCTGAAAAACAGAGAATAGTTTTTGGTCAACTGGTTATGGTTGTTTATGAATTAGATTACGAGAACTGTTGATTTGGATTCGCGATTGGTTTACGAGTATTTTGGTAGTTTATTTGTGCAATTTGGTTACGAATTGAGGTAATATTACAAATCTGAGTTTCTGGGTTTGGTGTTCATCATTTCTAGGAAATCTGGAAATCCTCTTTGAAGATTTGAAGATTTGAATATGATTATGATTCGTTATCAAATTTATATTGATTTTTCATCTGATTCACGTTGATTCGTTAACTGATTTTGTCAATTCGTTATAAATTTCTAGTGATTTGTCAACCGGTTTGTTTCATCATTTTATTCGTGTCAACTGATTCGCGTGACAAATATCTACCTTGGAAACTGTGTTATAACAACCTTTGCCACGTGGCATTAGGTGTCAGAGTTTGTTACAAACGGTTGTAACAAACTGATTCACTATAGGTTGATTCGTTATCAACTGTAGCTGGTTCGTCATCTTATTTCGCTAAGTTTATCTTAGTGATTCGTTACAGAAAACTCTCTAATTCGCTAAGCTTGTACTTAGTAATTCGCTTAGTCAATTCGTTAGTTGGACTCATTAGTTGACCATCATATTCATTGTTTACTTCTGATTCACTATCTTGATCATTCTTAACATCGTTAAGATTTGATTCGTTAAAAATTGTTCACAGTTCGCTACAACTGTTCACAATTCGTTAAATTCACTATTTACTATTCGTTAATCTTATTTTTCAAAATTAACCCTTGAATTTTTTTGAAATTTATCAAAATGGCTGGTATGTACGCACTAGCCTCACAGAATATGTTAATGCAACAAATGTTACAACTTGATACCGAGATAGGTTCACATTCGAAATGTCCAAGGTTTATGAAGTTTAGTGACTTTACCAAGTGGGATCCTCGGTTTCGTGCTCATCTAGGACCAGTTCACCCTGACTGCTTATATTGTTTAGATGAAGTTTATACCATTCCTATGATTGGGGATGAAACCATAGGCTTCATACCCAAAGCTATATCTCAATACTCACAGGAAGAGAAGAAAGCATTAGAGATAGAAAGAAAAGTTTATTCTACTCTAACCATGGCCTTGCCTGAGAATATCTTTCACTAAGTGGATAGTATAAAAATTTGTGCCTCTTTGTTTCAACATATCCGAATGAGAAGTATGGGAAACACTGCTGAAAGCAAAAAGGTTATGCTTAAGTTTCAATTTAGAAACTTTAACCTACTCAAAGGTGAGAAAGTTGAAGAAATGACGACAAGATTTAATCACTTGATTGCAGAGATGGATAAAATGAAATTGGAAATTTCTGAGGTTGATAAGATTGATACTATTAAGAGTGCACTACCAAGTTCATACTCTACTTTTCTAATGGTCTTAAAAGAAAATAGTTATTTCATTGAAGACTTGACTGCAAGTGAGTTTTTACAAAAGATTGAAGCACGTGAATATGACCTCAAGTGTCAAAAATCATCCAAGGAAAGTAAAGATCCTGCTTTCTATGGTGGTAGCATGCCTCTAAGTTCAACCATTTCACCGATTACCGCATTTCTTACCCAGAATGCAAGAGAAAATGAATCAACCATCTATAGTGATCCTAGAGCATGTTTTTATATTGCTTGTAACTCTGGATCACCTAATGTTTCTACTGGTTCGGGAAGTTCATCCACTGCTAGTCAGTATGTATCACCTCCGAATGTCAACTTGAAAGAAGCTGAACAAAATTTTGCTTTTCTATCAGCTTTCATGACGTCTTACGAAAATCTGGTGAGTAGCAAGATTGCTACTAGTGATCTAACTGATGAAGATTATGATCAGATTGATTCAGATGACTTAGAAATCATGGATTTAAAGTGGAACATGGAAATGATTGTTCATAAGGTGAAAAGATTTATGCAAAGAACCGGAAAAGATCTTCCTGCCTTAAACAAAAAATTGGGATTTGACAAGTTAAAGGTGAAATGTTACAATTGTCAAGAATTTGGGCACTTTGCAAAAGAATGTTACAAACCGAAAAAGCAGTATACTGGTCCTCGTGGTCAAAACCAAAATTCTTCAACACCACGAGGTAATGATGCTGAGAAGAAACCATCATGTTCTGGGTCACAAGCAATGTTAGCTGATGGAAATGATTGGTCACAACGACTACTGTGTAATGATAATCAAGCTAATTTGGCTTTGCTTGGGCTAACTCAAGATTTTCAAGATGCTAGTGGAAGTGAGGTGTCTTCTGATAATGATTCTGGATCTGATTCTGATGAATCCTGTGAAAAGCCTACAACTGTCTTTGCATGCATGGCTAAGATCAATGAGGTTAGTCATTCTATTTCTGCTACATCACCCGTTAAAGTAAATTGTGTTGACTGTGAATCTAACAAACATAAGTTAGAATCTTTAAAGAATCACAATGATAATTTAGTCATTAGAAATTGCTTCGCTAAAAGATACTTATCGACAATCTCTTGAATCTCAAATGAGATCTCGTGAAAAGATTGAAGCATTTTCGACAACTAACCATGATCTCAAAGCTGAGTTATCTGTGAAAATGACAATTAATGATCAAAAGTTTCAAGAAATCTTGAAACATCGTTCAAAAATAACCGAACTTGAGAATGAGATTCTTGAGTTGAAGAACAAATTGGGTAAATTTCGAAATTCTTCTTTTCTGTTGAATGAAATTATTGAAGTTTCTGGAAAACAAAATGATTCAAAGAAAGGTATAGGTTTTGTTGAGTTTCCTCCACCGTTTCACAATGATTATAAAATTAATCCTTTTGCTAAAAAGTTAGAAGAGGTAATTGTGAAAGAACCTGTGATTTCAGAAAATCCTAAACTCATTAAATCTGAAACTGTTAAAACCCAATTTGTTCTTCCAAAATTTCATGTTCAAAGCAACAAAGTCTTTGTTGAAAATGTTGACAAACATTGAGGATGTATTCGAACCTAAAATTATACACAAGAATAAGAACATTCCAAGTTCTAATCATATACTTTGTGAACCTCATGAATTTGAGGAGGCTGTGTATGGTTCGCACACAACCAAGGTGAAACAAGATGTTCATGTTAATGTCAAACCTGTGAAGGCTAAGAAACCAGAAAAACCCAAAATTTCTGATGAGGATTTGTTGCGTTTCATAAATCCTAATGTATCTAAACCATCATATGCTCGTGTGTTTAAGTTAAAGGGGATGGACACGATGTTCACTGAGAAAGACATTCCAATAAGTATCATTAAACCTGAACTGATTGAGAGTGTGTTTCACAATGAAACCACCAAGATTCGTTTACTTGAACGTTTGTATGCTCAAGCGAAAACATCAGCTCTATCTGATCCATTGACTAAAGCAAAGGAAGTTTTAAAACAAGCTAAGAAAGTTCAATTTGTGAAACTGGGACAGATACGTTGAAAAGTTTTTCAAACTGTTCTAATTTAGATTTCCACTTGAAAAAGAAATCTGAATTATCTGATGATTTTGCTAAGAGCATGACCAAAAAAGTGAGTCATCATTCATCATCTGTGTCACATGTTCCGAATAATTCTCAACATCATCATGTTGACATGCGAAGTTGTTTCCTTTGCGGTCAACAAGGTCATGTAGTGAGAAATTTTGGCCAAAAGAACTATCATAATCTTCATCCTTTTATCAAGGACCATTCCAAACCAGTTCCTTTGGTAAAGGAGATTCTGAAATGACCTGTGTCGTTTATTGATGATACTCATATAATGTTCTCTAATGTACATCCTCGAAAAGTTGTTCATGTGAATGAAACTCATGGTTCCGTTAAACCTAAGTTTATTCCTACTGAACCATTATGCAAAAATGTTAATTCGAATGTGGTTCAAGCTGGGTATCTAAGACGAAAGTCGAAGAAACCTGTAACTTATTCTCAAGTTGCTGAACAACAATTGAATGCAACTAAAGTTAACTTTTCTCCAGGAAACCAAAAGGTGCCCAAGACCGAGGCCTGGGCTGCCTTTTTGAACTAATCATTTTCTTTTGTGTGTAGGGTACATCCAAGACCATTTCTGGTGAAAACTGGATCATGGATAGTGGATGTTCTCGTCATATTACTGGAAATCTCAACCTCTTATCAAATGTGAGAAATATTCAAGGGGGTTATGTGGCGTTTGCTTGGAATTCTGGGGGTATGATTACATAGGAGGGTGATGTTTCAAATGGGAAGATTACGTTTGAGAAGGTTAACTATTGTGATAAAGTGGATCATAACTTATTAAGCATATCGCAGATTTGTGATAAGCAATACACTACGATATTTACAAATAAAGAGTCACTGATCTTGAAACCGGGTTATGTGATTCCCGAGGACATGGTTGTCATGCGATCACCACGATCAAATGAAATTTATGTCTTGAACATGAATTCTAAAGTATCTACGTCAATCGAAACGTGTTTTGTCTCGAAAGCAACCGAGAAAGACTCAGTGCTTTGGCATCGACGAATGGGTCACATACATGTTCGAAAAATGAATTATTTAATGGCAAACGATTTGGTAGAGGGGGTGTCATTAAAGAATTTTAAGTTATCCGATCACTGTGTTGCTTGTAAGAAGGGCAAACAGAAGAAGAAATCGCACCCATCTAAGGTATTGAATTCCATTGATACTCCGCTTGAACGACTTCATATGGATTTGTTCGGTCCAGTGAAGCGTGCGAGTATTTCTGGAGACTGATATTGCCTAGTTGTGACTGATGATTATTCGAGATATTCATGGGTTTTATTTATGAGTTCTAATGATCAAACGCCTGTTTTGGTACAAAACCTTATCACTAAAATCGAATCACTTTACAAACAAAAGGTGAGGAGAATTCGGAGTGATAATGGTACTGAATTCAAAAACACTATGTTGGATTTCTTTTGTATCCAAAAGGGAATTCACCGTGAATATAGTGCACCATATGTACCTCAACAAAATGGTGTTGCTGAACGAAAGAATAGAACCTTGATTAAAGCTGCAAGAACTATGCTTGCTGATTCTAAGCTTCCTGTCCAGTTTTGGAATGAGACGGTGAATACGACTTGTTATACACTCAATCGTGTTCTAACTGTTAAACGACTCAAGAAGACCAGTTATCAATTATTGAATAATCGTAAGCCTAACTTAAAGTACCTAGAACCTTTTGGGTGTCCCTGTACTATGCTGAAAAAGGATGTAGGTAAATTTCATGAAAAAGCCATTGAAGGGTATTTCTTGGGATATGCGTCACCTAAGAAACGGGTTTTTAATTTTATGTCTGGTTGTGTTGAAGAGTGGTACCATGTTGACTGTCAAAAGTACAGTACTCCTTCACAAGGGAAAGGTTTATTTAATTCATTTACTCCATCAACTGATTATCCAGATGAAGATTTAGTTCGTGCTTATTTTAAAGAACATTTGGATATTCCAAGGTTTGCAAGTTCAAATGATATTGAAGCTCCAATTGCAGCTCCAATTGAAGAATCTTCTGCTCATGATGATAATGCGTCTACTTCATTTGATGATAATACAATTGTGGATCAAGTTATTACACTTGACAGTGATGTTTCATCTCCTGAATAGGGTGAACATTACACTAATTTATTTGAAAACGTTGCTGTTTCTAAAAATCCTACTCTTAGGATTCACAATTACCATCCATAAGAAAACATTATTGGAGACCTTGATGTAGGGGTTCAGACATGACATCAAGTTGCTTCCTCAAGTGACAATAATGCCCTATGTGTTTATGCTGACTTACACTCATCTGAAATTGAAACTATTGCTAAATTCACTTGCTTTCTATCCCAAGTTGAGCCTACAACTCCTCGTGTGGCTCTGCAAGATCCATCTTGGGTAGAAGCCATGCAAGAAGAATTACAGCAATTTGCACGTTTAGGTGTTTGGGATCTTATTGACAAACCAGGTAGAGTCAAGAAGGCAATTCCGACTAAGTGGGTATATTAGTGTAAGAAAGATGATCGTGGGGTAATTGTGAGAAACAAGACACGTTTAGTGGTACAAGGTTTTCATCAGCAAGAGGGTATTGATTACACTGAGGTGTATGCTCCAGTTGCAAGATTAGTGTCGATTCGAATCTTCTTGGCATATGCTGCTTACAAGAATATCAAGGTGTATCAAATGGATGTTAAGAGTGCTTTTCTCAATGGTGAACTTCACGAGGAAGTGTTTGTTTTACAGCCTACAGGTTTCGAAGATCTTGATTATCCTGGTCGTGTTTACCGTTTAAACAAGGCATTATATGGTCAACATCAAGCCCCGAGAGCTTGGTATGGCACGCTCGCCGACCATCTTACGGATAATGGTTTCAAACGAGGGACTGTCGACTGCACATTGTTTTATAAGAATATTGGTGATGATCTTCTGCTCGTTCAAATTTATGTTGATGATATAATCTTTAGGTCTACAAACGACATGTTGTGTAACGAGTTCAAGAAATCTATGCAAACCAAGTTCGAGATGAGTTCGATGGGAGAGATGAATTTCTTTTTAGGGTTGCAGGTTCATCAGTCTGCGAAGGGAATCTTCATTCATCAGACGAAATATGTGAACGACTTCTTGAGCCGATTCAAGATTACTGCCGGAAAAATCCCTTCTACTCCTCTTCCCGTGGGTCACAATTTATCACCGGATGAATTTGAGGATACCGTTGATCCGACCCTCTATCGTGCCATGATTGGTTCTTTGATGTATTTAACTCCTTCTCGACTCGACATAATGTTTGTTGTTTGTTTATGTGCTAGGTACCAAGCAAGTCCCCGAGTGACTCACCTGGCAGCGGTCAAGCGTATTCTGCAATATCTACGGGGAAATCCTGACATCGGATTATGGTATCCCAAAGATGATACGTTCGATTTTCTCGCTTACTCAGACTCGGATTATGGAGGATGCAAGATTAATTTCAAGTCTACTACAGCAGGATGTCAATTCTTAGGAAGCCGGCTTGTTTCCTGGCAGTGTAAGAAGCACACAACGGTCTCCACCTCAACCGCCGAAGCTGAGTATGTTGCAGCCTCGAGTTGCTATTCCCAGGTTTTGTGGATACAACAACATCTTCGCGACTACGGTTTGAAGTTTCTTACTACTCCCATTTTGATTGATAATTCTGCTGCCATTAGTATCACCAAGAATCCCGTACAACATTCTAAAACGAAAATATCGAAATTCGATATCATTTTATACGGGATTGTTATGAAAAGAAATTAATTGATCTTGAGAAAGTGCACACTGATTTTCAAAAAGCCGATCTATTTACCAAAGCGTTTGATAAAACACGTTTTAATTTTTTGCTTGGTTTAAATGGATTGAAGACCCTTGCTGAGATCCTAAAATTAGGATAATAATTTTTATTTTAGTTTTGGTCTAGTTTAAATTTTATTTTGTTTTTAGGTTTTAGGGGGGTGAATCTTAGAAAATACAAAAATATTGTGTTTTTAGTTTGTATAGATAAAACCCAAAAACATTGAAAATCAAAAATATTGTGTTCTTTCTTGTTTTATTTTAATATCTGAAAAACCAAAAACATTTTAAAATTAGAAAATTCCAAAAAGATTATGATTTCTGTTTGTACAGATTAATTCTGAAAAAGTCAAAAAGAATGTGAATTTTCTTGTTTTGTAATGAAAAAAATCTGAAAAGACAAAAAGATTGTGTTTTTAGTTTGTAAAGAGATAAACCAAAAAGATTTTTTTCTTATGTTCGCCGAAAATTATATCATTTGCTTCTATTTTGAAGGACATATACTTGTATATGTTTGGTCCTGATAATTTCTTGTAAATCTTCAGGTTAGCCATTTACCTTACGAATGGATAGTACTTGGGGCATTCTTTAAGCTTTCAATTTTATTTTTAGCTGAAAATTTAGTCAGTTATCTAAGTTTGTGAAGCATGCTTGCATGTTTTGGTCTTGTTCTCTACTTGTAGATGGATAGGATAGCCATTAATTTATGAACTTAAATTAACTGGGGCAATTTAAATCATTTTATTTTATGCTCCTCAAAATTTTGAGTTTTTTTAAGAAAAAAGAGAATATGATAGTACATTGATTATTTGACCCCAAATCCAGAAAGAATTAAGCTTAAAAGACTGTGTGCTTAATCATTGGTGCATTGATAGGTCTTAAACATGCTGTTAGGGTAAAGTAAGTGATATAAACTTAAAGAAAAGCCAAATTGGAAGAGGTGTTAGTCTCTAGCAAAAGTCTCGGTGAAGATGGAAGAAATGTAATAACCGATCATACTCAAGCCTTATAGTTGTTAATCACCTAAAAATATAATAAAGCAATAACAAGCGTTAGGATTCTGGACACTGTCAGTCTTTATGCGGCTTAATCATCTGGGTATTCATATGTGTGAACATTTCACTCGCTTTTAAAGCAAACCCAAAGTCATTAAACTTGATCAACGCTGTACTTTGTACAATCTAAATTACTGACTTGATCAAAATCCGATGTTAGTCATACAACTGTTCCTCCCTTGCGTGCGTCTTAATACCAATAAGAAACGGACCCCAGGGGATACAATGTATGTAAGCCGACAGATGAACTCGTGCATACTCACTCACAGTAAAAGAAACTTGATGCATTGCTCAAAAGTTCTTAATTGGTATAAAAAATTTTGATCAACATTATAATGGTTTAAGTCAAGTTGGGGTGATTTGGCAAAAATCAAATTAAGCTTGAACCGAGATTAGGGGCTGATAGTTTCTGATATTCTGTGCGCTAATTGAACAATAAATCATATCACAAAAATGCTCGAAGGTTTGTTATAAGATTTAAGTGGACAACAATATCAATGACCAACTTAACGCCAGTCATAATATCGCTGAAACATAAAACTGTGATGGAAGGGCATTTTAGTCAATATGATTTTCTGCTCAAACTCAACAAAAATACAAAAATATGTACTGCTTTTGAAAATCATATAAAACACAAAAAGATTGTATACTTCTTGGTTCAGATATATATATATTTTTTGTAAATTACATTCTTTAATTTTATACAAAATACCAAAAATATTTTTATCTTTCGTTTTTTACATATTATTTAATGATTTTAAGTTATGTTTCGTAAAAATGAAACGTTTTTAAGTTATTTAGTTATCGGGATAAACGGTTCTCGGTAATTAATTTAAGTTAAAATCTTTAGTTATTTATTGAAATTTATTTAATTCATCTAATTATTTATGTTAAATTAAATAAAGTTTTAATTTAGAAAAAACTACTTCGTTAGTTATGGATAACGAACTAGGTAATTCTTTAGCGAACTGGTTTTAGTTCGCTAACCTAATTCGCTTCCGCACTCTGTAACGAATCATCCCTTCTTCGTTATACATATTTAACGAATCAAGACATAAGTCATGTCTTGTTCGCTACTCTAAGGTAACTAACTGGAATAGCGAATTATCTAATTCTTTATTTATAATTCAAACGAATTGCGTAATTCATACAACGAGTACCTAGGGTAGCGTGCTAGACTATATAAGACAGAAAAAGACGAACAGTCCTTCACTGTTCATCTTTTCCTTCACCCTAAAGACACCCTATTCAAAATTCTCTCTGAAATTCGATCTTCTGTTTTCGACATTTCAAGGATACCATTGTATTTCTAAGGCATCGATGATCACCGCGATGTGATTTTCGTCAAAAATGACTGTGTTTTGATAGACTAATTATGGATTTTTGTGATCTAAGGGTTTTCCGAGTTTATAAACACTGATTTATTTGTGATTTATCATGTTAAAATTGCTTATGTGTGATTCAATGTCACCGGAATGTGATTCTGAGACCTTGGGTAGACTTTAATCGGTGTTCGATTGTAGTTTGCTAGGTTGATTGAATGAGTATATGTTTGACGGCTTAGACTCTGTTTCCTGAACTGATTGTTCTTGTTTATATTATGATGTTAAGCCTTAATCTTAACATCGTGAGCTTAGTATTGTAATTCCGAGTCACATAGACCTGCTATTTTGATTGTTCGACGATTATCATGCACTAATTGTAGCTAGATTTATGTTGTTGACCTTCGGTGTTCTTATTAATTTTGACCTTGACTATGCGAGTCAAAGATCAAGTCTAATGTTATTGACCATTCGTTATCTTTAGCGAATTGGAACTAATTCATGTCCAATTCATTACAGAAATACACGAACTAGCTCAGCGAATAAATTACTTCACGAATCAGATGTGGATTCTTTAAAAGTATAACAAACTAGATCCATAGTTCGTCATTTTGAATAGTAATTCGCTAAGTCTACTTTGTTAGCTTATTTACCTGATAGCGAATCGCTCGATTCGTTACCAAATGGTAACCAATCAGAGTGATACTTACACGAATGACATTCTTTTTAATTACTTAATCAAATTTTAATTTACAATTTAATTTAAATAAAGTATGTGAATCGTCTAAACGCGTATATATATTAATTACACATATCATTTGACATTGAATACACCCTTTATAAATAACTAGTTATATATTGGTGTTAAATGCATATTACGTCTTCATATTCCTTATATTCTTTTATACTTATACAGTTAAAATTGCCGATCAAGTACATCAAGACCCACCAGTTGCCGATCAAGGGCAACAAGAACAACCACCACAGGAGCAACCACCTCAAGAGGATGTTATTTTGTTACCATATGACAAGAAACACAACATCTGTGCATATATTGATCAAGATATTGCTGACGTTGACGTATTTGGAGACATGTTAGCATTCTTAAGACGTTCAATGATAGTTATGCAATCACTGCTCGACCCAGAGTGTTTCTAAATATTATTAGGCAGTTTTGGGATACTGCTGAAGTTGTTGAAGCGGAAAATGATATTTGAGCCACAGTTAATCAAACTGCTATTACAATTAATGTGGGAGTGGTTCGCCGTGTACTTCAATTTGGTGATAATGATGAAAACCCGAGTGAGTTTGACAAGCAGTTGATCAAGGGTTTGTTTACTCGTCAACATTATGGTGGTGATATTAATAAATCTATGTTGAACAAGAATGGTTTATGCCCGCCATACAAGTATCTTCTTCATGTTCTAATTCATTGTATGAGTAGTCGTCGTGGAGGATTTGATGAATGTAGAAGCAGTATACAATCGGCTTTTGTTGCTCTTATACTCAACAAGCCATTTAACTATTCCGAGCTGGTGTTTGATCATTTGAAAGAACAAATTCAACAGCCAACTCATTCGAAGAGGTTTCTAATGTATCCCCGATTTCTACAATTGATAATTCAAGATTTGATTCCAAACTTGGTAAGTAATCAAGCTTTGAGGGATGATGTGCTTCCTTTGGAACACATGAAGGTAGCCACGGTACGTCGAATGAAAGTGTATCGTAAAGAGAAGCCTCGGGATAAACGAATGATTGGTCATATATTAATCCTAATTATGTATGTCCTCCTGATGAACGCTGGATCCATGACGACTCGGATTCCGAGAGTGAAGGGGGAGACGGTGGGAACGATGAAGATGATGATGGGAATGATGACGGTAATGATGGTGATAGTGGAGCTGGTGATGCAGCTCTTCGAGAATAACAAGCTGCAGTTGAAGCTGCGTTAGCTGCCACCATTGCAGCTCAACAAGAACGAAAGAGGAAAGGGAAAGCGGTGGCAACTGGAGAGCCATCGAAGAAAAGACGTGTTTCCACTGGGGCAGGGGTAATTATTGGTGTACCACCACCTCGTCAATCAACGCCTCAACGCTCGGTAGTGCCGCCTACTACTAGCACTCCGATGCTTACATTGACTACGACGATGGTGTCACATGAAAGGCTTGGCCTAATCCCTCAAATGGCATTATCTGAGATACCAAGGCCTCCTGCTACATTATCTAATGTCCCTTCAACACCATCGATGAGGCCTCCACCTCCTCGTCCTACTCCACCTCCTCCAAGTGATGTCTCGTTTATAAGAATCACTCGGCCTCAGGGACCGATTCAACTTGTTCATCCCTCACTATACAACTTGCCACCAAACCGTCAGACTGAGATGCTACTGAATCTTTTACATATTTATGAAAACCAAATGGCAGCTGACCAACAGAATCAAGAACGTCTTATTGAGAATCAAAGGCGGATGATGAGTTATATCTCATTTTGTCAGAAGGAGACTAAAGCGCTGCGGGCGATTGTTGAGTCTCAGGGGGTGAAAATGAAATAACAAGAAGAATTAATTTTGCAGTTAACTTGCAAAGAGGATGCCCTAAAGAAACTCAAAGACGATGATCAAGATCCTGATGAGTCTGGTGCAGGAGGTGAGCCTAAACAATTGCATGGTTCATCTTCCGGTGCTGGTACAAGTGGCGGTGAAGACTCTGGGAAACAGATTATTATATATCAAGATCCAACTGCCGCCAAGCCAATTTAGATGATTGCGGCTAATACTGTGATATTTATGGATGGTTCGGGGGTGGTTAGAAGTGTGGTGAACAGAGATGAGATAGAGGTTGGTGAGTTTGTGGATAGGTCTCTGACACGGGAGCAGATTTCTATACTGCTTGGGCTGAAT
This sequence comes from Bidens hawaiensis, assembly GCF_021521415.1. NCBI lineage: Eukaryota > Viridiplantae > Streptophyta > Magnoliopsida > Asterales > Asteraceae > Bidens > Bidens hawaiensis. The sequence goes on along the minus strand of NW_027492357.1, from coordinate 311,729 downwards.
GACGATCAGTTGACTGCTTTAGAGACTAAGCCTGATGTCGAGGTGGTGAATGAGGAAGGTATATCGGATGATCCGTCAATTCAGATGAATACGGACTTTATTTATGAAGATGAGGATGTTGAGAATGAAGATGTAACTGCTGAGGAGTATCCGGACTTGTTTCAACACACTAATGGTTATCAAGGTACTCCGATATTTGACGAACAGACGGTTAAAGCGACAGAAGACGAATTGGAAAAAGTATTGAAGTGTAAGCGGACAGTTCATTCACTTGAAGTTATAACTGATAATGATATTGCAAGATGGTTCAAACGCCAGAAGGTGGGTAAAATTATCGGTGCGTATCGATATGTTGATCAAGAACGGAAAGACACTGCTGCTGCATGGGTTAAAGAAAACCAAATGACCTCCTTCAAGACTGTTTCCAAGGTACATGGTGATATTATCTCATGGTTTTATGATCCTGAGCTTAAAGTATGTATAATTAAGTGGGAGAAGGGGATCTAGTACTACGAAACGATAATGGATGTACTTACTTTACCGCGTTGGGATGTTTGTACCCTCGCGAGACGTCCTTTTATCAATCGTGGTGGTTACCGAACAGCTGAGTGGTTTCATCAATACTTACTGTTCGAGGTCAATCATGGTTTCAAGTTCTTCAAGCCCCAGGTCCCAAGACGCAAATGCATTGATAAGGTAAAGCCGCCTAAGACGATGAAGCGGGTTCCTGTGAAGACGATGCCCCAACAGATGCATCTCTCATTCAACCGTTGGTTCTATGACAATCGTACTGGCAAGGCCGTCATTGTACTTGTTAAAGGTCTGAAGACTGATCTTATCAAGATAAATGACCCGATGTGGTTGGTTAATTTATCAAAGACCGACAATGACGTGCTACACAGGAAATAGATCTGATCGAGCGCAATGAAGACTACGACCAGGCTATGCAATTCCAATGTGTTGTGCGCGTTTGTCATGAAAATGGAATTCATAGTTGCAGAGACTGGCAGTCCAAGAGCTTCAAGTAATTTAAAGACAAATAGCTCAAGACGAGGGGGTGTCTGTTAGTGCACGGTTTTGCGTCTTGAGTCTTTATAATTATCGTTAACGTATTTGTTTTATAGTTAATGTAATAAACAATTAAGTTAAAGTCTAGTTCGTTATGATTAAGGTCTAGTTCGCTAGGGGATGTTAGCGATCTAAGACTTAAGCTTATTCCCTCCGGATTCATTAGGGGATGTTAACGAATCAGGGGGTGTTTCGTCTTATTAGTGTATGTAACGAAGTAGCGTCTGGTTCGCTAGGGGATGTTAGCGAACCAGACCTGTCTTCTATATATACTGAACACAATTCACGTTTAATTTAAGTTTTGAGAGTTAATTAACGAAACCCTGTCAAGATCCTCTCTCGATCTTCATCCTAATATTATACGAACTATTGATATACACATACTGATAATACATATACATATATAACACTTAATCTAAAGTAATTCTAAGCTAGATCTATTATTAAGATATTAATATATATACAGATCTGAGATATGTTATTGTTATTAGATTAATATACCGGGTAACAACAAGTGGTATCAGAGCTGTTGGAGCTCAATTACACTTGATTTGGTGTTTAATTAGTTTTTGATATTGTTGATATTCTGTTTTGAGTGAATTTGAATCAATTTTAAGTTGAATTGATTGAATTATGGACGAATTGGATTGAATCCGAGTTTGTTAAAGTATTGGAATGGTTTTGTGAATTGGAATTGAGTTTTGGATTGGTTTTGAGTGGATTAGTATCGGTTTTGGTTTAAGGCCGAAACAGGGTTAGTGTTTTGGTAAAATTGGATTGGTAATCATAGATGTTTGGTATCAAGGATTAGAGTATTGGTTTCGTGATTGTGTTCCGATTGTTTTGGTTGGTCATTTCTGTGATTTGGTTTAGTATCGAGAGTGTATTACAAATTCTGAGTTTCTGGGTTGATGTTCATCATTTCCAGATTTCTGGAAATCTCGTGTTGAAGATTTGAAGATTCAAAGATGACGATGATTCGTTATCATCTTTATGGTGATTCGCTATCTTGTTTCCGTTGATTGGTTCATTAAGCTTGTTAATTCGTCATTCATTTCAAGTGATTCGCTAACCGGTTCGCTAAAATAGTTTATTCGTGTGATCTAATTCTGTTGATTGGTTCATTAAGTTTGTTAATTCGTCATTCATTTCAAGTGATTCGCTAACCGGTTCGCTAAAATAGTTTATTCGTGTGATCTAATTCGTTATTTGGGATTAACTGATTCGTGTGACACGCGTTCACTTTGGAATTTGTGTCATAACAACCTTTTCCACGTGGCATAAGGTGTCAGCGTTTGTTACAAACAGTTGTAACAACCTGATTCGTTATAGTTGATTCGCTAATCAACTGTAGCTAGTTTGTTATCTATTTTGCTAAGTCTTTCTTAGTGATTCGCTATTGAAGACACTCTAATTCGTTAAGTTTTTCTTATCAGTTTGATAGCTAATTCGTTGGCCAGTTCACTAGTCAATTCGTTAGTTTGACTTTCTGATTTGTTAAATTTCTGATTAGTTAGATTGATTCGTTAAACTCAATTGTGATTCGTTGCCTGATCCATCTTAACTTCGTTACGAGTTGATTCGTTATTTTACTGTTCACAGTTCGCTACAACTGTTTATAGTTCGTTAATCTTATTCGCTGGTTGATTCGTTACACCCTTAAATTTTTGAAACTTGTCAAAAATGGCTGGTGTGTATGCATTGGCATCTCAAAACATGTTGATGCAACAAATGTTGCAACTTGATACCGAGATAGGTTCACATTCGAAATGTCCAAGATTGATGAAGTTCAGTGACTTTGCCAAGTGGGAACCTCGGTTTCGTGCTCATTTAAGATTAGTTCATCCTGATTGTTCATACTGCTTTGATGAAGTCTATACTGTTCCTATGATTGGAGATGAGACTATTGGTTTTACACCAAAAGCTATTTCACAGTATTCTGTTGAAGAAAAGAAAGCATTAGAGATAGAGACAAAAGCTTATTCTACTATAACTATGGCTTTGGCTGAGAATATTTTTCACCAAGTGGGTAGTATAAAAATATGTTCTCTGTTTCAACATATTCGAATGAGAAGTATGGGTAACACGGCTGAGAGCAAAAAGGTGATGCTTAAGTTTCAATTCAGAAACTTTAATTTATTGAAAGGTGAGACGGTTGAAGAAATGACAACAAGATTCAATCACTTGATTGTTGAGATGGACAAGATGAAATTAGATGTTTCTGAGAGGGATAAAATTGACACTATTAAGAGTTTACTTCCAAGTTCTTATTCAACGTTATTAATGGTTCTCAAGGAAAACAATTATTTCTTGAATGAAGATTTGACAGCAATTGAATTTTTGCAAAAGATTGAAGCCAGAGAATATGATCTTAAGTGTCAAAAATCTTCAAAGGAAAGTCAAGATCCTTCTTTCTATGGTGGTAGTATGCCTCTTAGTTCAACCATCTCTCCACTGACTGCTTTTCTTACTCAAGCTGCAAGTGAGAATGCAACTACGTTGTATAGTGATCCACGAGCTTGTTTTTACACAGCGGGAAATACTGGATCTTCTGGTATTTCTGGATCATCTGGAATGTCGGGTAGGTCATCCACTACAAATCAACATTCAACACCTTCAAACGTCAATATGAAAGAAGCTGAACAAAACTTTGCCTTTCTATCCGCTTTCATGACGTCTTATGAAAATCTGGTTAGTAGCAAAATTGCCACTAGTGATTTAACTGATGAAGACTATGATCAGATTGATCCAGATGACTTAGAAATCATGGATTTAAAGTGGAATATGGCAATGATTGTTCGAAAGGTGAAAAGATTAATGCAAAGAACTGGAAAATATCTTCCTACTCTAAACAAGAAGTTGGGATTTGACAAGTTGAAAGTGAAATGTTACAATTGTCAAGAATTCGGTCATTTTGCAAAAGAATGTGACAAACCAAAAAAGGAATATACTGGTCCTCGTGGTCAAAATTCAAATTTTTCAACACCACGAGGTGATGATGCTGAGAAGAAATCTTCAAGTTCTGGATCACAAGCAATGTTAGCTAATGGAGATGATTGGTCACAACGACTACTGTGTAATGATACTCAAGCAAATCTGGCAATGTTTGGATCTGCTGAAAATTTTCAAGATGTTAGTGGAAGCGAGCTATCTTCAGATAATGATTCTGGATCTGAGTCTGATGATTCAAGTGAAAAAGTTCCAATTAATTTTGCTTGTATGGCTAAGATCAGTGAGTCTACCACATCTGCTTGCATGGCCAAACAAAGCGAGGTTAGTAATTCTGCTTCTAAGGTATCATGTGTTGATTGTGATTATAATAAATCTAAAATTGATTCATTAAAACTTCAAAATGATAATTTGCTAAAAGAGATTGTGTCCTTAAATGATACTTATAGGCAATCCTTTACTTCTCAAATAAACTCGAGAGAGAAAATTGAGGCGTTGACTATCAGTAATCATGATCTTAAAGCTGACTTATCTGTGAAAATGACAATTAATGATCAAAAGTTTCAAGAAATTTTGAAAAACCGTTCAAAGATAACCGATCTTGAGAATTTGGTTCTTGAGTTAAAGAACAAATTGGGTAAATTTCGAAATTCATCTTTTCTGTTGAATGAAATTATTGAAGTTTCTGGAAAACAAAAGAATTCAAAGAAAGGTATAGGTTTTGTTGAAATTCCACCACCATTTCACAATGATTATAAAATTAATCCTTTTGCTCCAACTGAAGAAGATGTTATTCTTAAAGAGCCCGTGATTTCAGAAAATTCTAAACCAAGTAAGTCTGAAACTGTTAAAACCCAATCTGTTTCTCAGAAACCTCATGTTCAAAGCAACAAAGTTTTTGTTGAAAATGTTGACAAAGTTATCATTGAGGATGTGTTTGAACCTAAAATTATACACAAGAACAAGAACATTACAAGTTCTAATCACATACTGTGTGAACCTCATGAATTTGAGGAGGCTGTGTATGGTTCGCACACAACTAAGATGAAACAAGATGTTTTTGTCAAACCAGTGAAGGCTAAGAAACCAGAAAAACCCAAAGTTTCTAATGAGGATTTGTTGCGTTTTATAAATCCTAATGCACTTAAGCCTTCATCTGCTCGTGTGTTTAAGTTAAAGGGGATGGACACAATGTTCACTGAGAAAGACATTCCAATAAGTATCATTAAACATGAACTGATTGAGAGTGTGTTTTACAATGAAACCTCCAAAGTTCGTGAAATTGAACGTCAATATGCTCAAGGGAAAACATCAGTTTCATCTGATTCATTGACTAAAGCAAAGCAAGTTTTAAAACAAGCTAAGAAAATTCAATTTTTGAAGTTAACTGGGACAAATACGTTGAAAAGTTTTTCGAACTGTTCTAATTTAGATTTTTACTTAAAAAATAAATCTGAATTATCCGATGATTTTGCTAAGAGCATGACCAAAAATGTGAGTCATCAGACATCATCTGTGTCACATGTTCCAACAAATTTTCAACATCATCATGTTGACATGTGAAGTTGTTTTCTTTGCGGTCAACAAGGTCATGTAGTAAGAAACTATGGCCAGAAGAACTATCAGAATCTTCATCCTTTTATCAAGGACCATCCCAAACCAGTTCCAGTGGTAAAGAAGATTCTGAAAAGACCTGTGTCGTGTGCTGATGATACTCATATTATGTTTTCGAACGTACATCCTCGAAAAGTTGTTCATGTGAATGAAACTCATGGTTTCGTTAAACCTAAGTTTATTCTTACTGAACCGTTATGTAAAAACATTAATTCAAATGTAGTTCAAGCTGCGTATCTAAGACGAAAGTCTAAGAAACCTGTAACTTATTCTCAAGTTTCTGAACAACAATTGAATGCAACTAAGGTTAATTTTTCTCAAGAAAACCAAAAGGTGCCCAAGACTGAGGCATGGGCTGCCTTTTTGAACTAATCATTTTCATTTGTGTGTAGGGTACATCCAAGACCATTTCTGTTGAAAACTGGATTATGGATAGTGGATGTTCTCGTCATATTACTTGAAATCTCGACCTCTTAACAAATGTGAGAAATATTCAAGGGGGTTATGGGGCGTTTGCTGGGAATTCTGGGAGTATGATTACACAAGAAGGTGATGTTTCGAATGGGCATATTACTTTTGAGAAGTTTAACAATTGTGAAAAAGTGGACCATAATTAATTGAGTGTGTCGCAAATCTGTGATAAGCAATACACTACAGTATTTATAGATAAAGAGTGTCTGATTTTAAAACCGGGTTATGCGATTCCCGAGGACATGGTTGTCATGCGATCATCTCGATCGAATGATATTTATGTCTTGAATACGACCTCTAAAGTATCAACATCGATCGAAACATGTTTTGTCTCGAAAGCAACCGAGAAACATTCTATCCTATGGCTAATGACTTAGTTGAAGGCGTCTCGTTGAAGAATTTTAAGTTATCTGATCACTGTGTTGCTTGCAAGATGGGTAAACAGAAGAAGAAACCGCACCCATCTAAATTATTAAATTCTGTTGATACTCCTCTTGAACGACTTCATATGGATTTATTCGGTCCAGTGAATCGTGCGAGTATTTCCGGAGACTGGTATTGCCTAATAGTTACAGATGATTATTCACGATATTCATGGGTCTTGTTTATGTGCTTGAAAGACCAAACACCAGCTCTCGTTCAAAATTTAATCACTAAGATCGAATCATTATACAAACAGAAAGTGAGAAGAATTCGAAGTGACAATGGTACAGAATTTAAAAATACTGTATTGGATTTCTTTTGTTTACAAAAGGGAATTCATCGAGAATACAGTGCCCCTTATGTACCACAACAAAACGGTGTAGCTGAAAGAAAGAATAGAACATTGATTGAAGCTGCTAGAACGATGCTTGCTGATTCAAAGCTTCCAGTCCAGTTTTCGAATGAGGCGGTGAATACTGCTTGTTATACACTCAATCGAGTTCTAAGTGTTAAAAGACTCAAAAAGACCAGTTATGAATTATTGAATAATCGTAAACCTAATTTAAAGTACTTGGAACCATTTGGGTGTCCTTGTACTATGTTGAAAAAGGATGTGGGAAAGTTTGATTAAAAAGTCATTGAAGGTTATTTCTTGGGGTATGCGTCACCTAAGAAACGAGTGTTTAATTTCGCTTCTGGTTGTGTTGAAGAATGGTACCATGTGGACTGTTAAAAAGTGCACTACTCCTCCTCAAGGAAAAGGTCCCGACTGGATGTTTGACTATGATGGCTTATTTAATTCATATACTCCAACGACCGATCATCCAGATAAAGATTTAGTTCGTGCTTACTTTGAAGAACACTTGAAAATTCCAAGGTTTACAAGTTCTAATGATGTTGAAGTTCCGATTGATGCTCCAATTGAAGAACCTGATAATGAGTCTCCTGTTCATTGTGATAATTCTTCTACTTCATCTGATGATAATGCAGTTGAGGATCAAGTTATTGAACTTGATAGTGGTGTTTCATCTCATGAATTGGGCGAACATTACACTAATTTATTTGAAAATGTTGCTGTTTCTGAAAATCCTACTCTCAGGATTCATAATTACCATCCATAAGAAAACATTATTGGAGAACTTGATGTGGGAGTTCAAACATGGCATCAAGTTGCTTCATCAAGTGAAAACAATATCCTATGTGCTTAAGCTGATTTACACTCGTCTGGAATTGTAAATCTTGCTAAATTTACTTGTTTTCTATCTCAAGTTGAGCCAACGACTCCTCATGTAGCACTTCAAGATCCTTCTTGGGTAGAAGCCATGCAAGAAGAATTACAGCAATTTGCATGTTTAGGTGTTTGGGATCTTATCGACAAACCTGCTAGAGTCAAAAAGGCGATTCCGACTAAGTGGGTATACAAATGTAAGAAAGACGATCGTGGGGTAATTGTGAGAAACAAGGCACGATTAGTAGTGCAAGGTTTTCATCAGCAAGAGGGTATTGATTACACTGAGGTATATGCTCTAGTTGCAAGATTAGAGTCGATTCGAATCTTTCTGGCATATGCTGCTACAAGAATATTAAAGTATATCAAATGGATATCAAGAGTGCTTTTCTCAATGGTGAACTTCACGAGGAAGTGTTTCTTTTACAACCTCCATGTTTAAAAGATCCTGATTATCCTGACCGTGTTTACCGATTAAACAAGACATTATATGGTTTACATCAAGCCCCGAGAGCTTGGTATGGCACGCTCGCCGACATCTGACGGATAATGGTTTCAAACGTGGAACTGCCGACTAGACTTTGTTTTTAGAATATTGGTGATGATCTTCTCCTCGTTTAGATTTATGTTGATGACATAATCTTTGGGTCAACAAACGACACGTTGTTTAAGGAGTTCGAGAAATCATTGCAAACAAAGTTCGAATTGAGTTCGATGGGAGAGATGAATTTCTTTTTAGGGTTGCAGGTTCATCAGTTTGCGAAAGGAATCTTCATTCATCAGACAAAATATGTGAACGACGTTTTGAGCCGATTCAAAATTACTGCTGGAAAAATCCCTTCTACTCCTCTTTCCGTGGGTCACAATTTATCACCGGATGAATTGGAAGATACCGTTGATCCGAACCTCTATCGTGCTACGATTGGTTCTTTAATGTAACTAACTGCTTCTCGACCCGAAATAATGTTTGCGTTTGTTTATGTGCTAAGTACCAAGCAAGTCCCCGAGTGACTCACGTGGCAGCGTTCAAGCGCATTTTGCAATATCTTAGGGGAAATCCTGACATCGGGTTATGGTATCCCAAAGATGATAATTTTGATCTTACCGCTTATTCCGACTCAGACTATGGAGGATGCAAGATTAATTTCAAGTCTACCATAGTGGGATGTCAATTCTTAGGAAGCCGGTTTGTTTCCTGGCAGTGTAAGAAGCAGACAACGGTCTCCACTTCAACCGCCGAAGCTGAGTATGTTGCAACCTCGAGTTGCTGTTCCCAGGTTTTGTGGATACAACAACATCTTCGCGACTACGGTTTGAAGTTTCTTACTACTCCCATATTGATTGATAATTCTGCTGCAATTAGTATCACCAAAAATCCCGTACAACATTCTAAAACTAAACATATCAAAATTCGATATCATTTCATACGGGATTGCTATGAAAAGAAATTAATTGACCTTGAGAAAGTACATGCTGATTTTCAGAAAACCGATCTATTTACCAAAGCCTTTGATAAAACACGTTTTCAATTTTTTCTTGGTTTAAATGGATTGAAGACCCTAGCCGATATCCGGAAACAAGGATGATTATCTGTCTTTTCTGTTAATTTTAATTTAACATTTCAGTTTGTTTTTAGGTTTTAGGGGGTGAAATTTAGAAAATACAAAAATATTGTGCGTTTCGTTTGTATAGATAAAACCCAAAAACATTAGAAAACTTTGAAAAATCAAAAATATTGTGATAAGTCAAAAACATTTGAAAAGTCAAAAAGATTGTGTTTTCGGTTTGTACAGAAAATTTTGAAAAGGTCAAAAAGAATGTGAATTTCTTGTTTATAAAGAAAAATCCGAAAAGACAAAAAGATTGTGTTTTTTGTATGTATAGAGAAAAACCAAAAAGATTTTTTTTCTTACGTTTGCCGAGAATTATGTCATTTACTTCTATTTGAAAGACATATACTTTTTTTTTTTGGGTAAAGGGATTCACCCGGTTAAATGCATTCCACACAACCAAAAAAGTACAAGTAATATGACAGAGTGCCATATTAGTTCTCATGTATGACATGCCATACAAGAGTAAACAAAACCAAAACCACCAAACACTGGTAAACACAGCTAAAGCTTACACAAGAACCAAGGAAAAACAAAACAAAAAACAAATCAACCATTATCATCAATTTGGTGGGAAACTCCCCGCGGAAAGTGCCAATCCTCGAGAACCCGGTTAACCCGTTCAGAATTCTTGAACTGTAGAGTCATAAGCTTTAGGCGAGTACCCCTAATGATTTCGTCAGCAACAATCTTAGGAGTCTTCAAAGAGTTCCTGAAAAGCCGGTTATTTCGCTCCTTCCAAATAACGTAAATCGAAGCCCCAAATAACAGCCGATTAACAACATTATCAATAGAGTTGGACATTCCAAATTGAGACACATATTGAAGAGAATTCGCCCAACCATTCCTGCACCCCTGAAACTTCCCTTTCATTTTTACAATACTCCAAACCTCAGAAGAGAACTTACACTCAAAGAAGAGGTGATTACGAGAATCCGGCTCTCCATTACAAAGAAGGCAGCAATACAAGTTATGATTTGGATACCCACCAATTTTCCACCCCATAATACGATTCTGCGTGCTCAACCTATCATGAAGCACAGTCCACAACATAAAGGAGTGTTTTGGAACACATTGAGAGAACCAAACAACATGCACCCAAGACACCTTATCAGCCGGTCTCCGAAGAAGATGCCATATTCCTGAAGCCGAGAAATTCATAGAAGTCCCATTCTCATCCATTACCACGATCCTGTCCCCCTTATCCGGACAAATACTGACCTCTTTTAAGTTCGAAAGAATTGGGTATCTCAGAATCCAATCAGGCGGCCAACCCCAGTTATTATGATGAACAACATCATTGACACAGGTCTCTAAAGACAAGCCAGCCCGATGTATAGCTCTCGGGTTAATATAATCACTTAAAGGACAAAGATCATCCCATTTATCATACCAAACTGATGTAGATCTCCCATTACCAATTTCATGCCATATAAACTGCCTAATATGAGGACGAAACTGAAGAATTTTCCTCCACCCCCAAGTACACGAGTTAGGAATCTGCAAGCTCCAAAAATTTCGCCCCTTCATTTTATACTCATGAATCCATTTAACCCACAACGAATTACGAACATTGATTAAACTCCAAATATGATAAACCAGGAGAGAGTTATTGACATCCCGGATACGCCGGATACCCAAACCACCTTCACATTTCGGCTGACACACAATATTCCAAGAGACTTTATGCTTTCCCTTATTGTGACCATAGTCCCAAAGGAAATTTTTAATCCGTTTCTCAAGATCAGCAATAAGTCTAGAAGGGAGTGAAAACACAGCAGACCAATAAATATATAAGGACGACAGGACAGACTTGACCAGCTGAAGTTTACCCGCAAAAGATAAAGTTTTATTCTTCCAATCTCCAATCCGACTATCCATACAATCCAGCAACCTCTTACAATCACGGTAATTTAACCTCGTAGAAATAAGAGGAACTCCCAAGTATTTAACCGGGAGTCTTCCTTCAACGAAGGGCATAATATTCAAAATACCACTTTTAACGCGGTCCGGGACATTACAGAAAAACGCGGTACTTTTCGGAACACTCGGAGTAAGCCCGGACATATCTTTGAAATCATTCAGAGCCCCCATAATAGTTTTAGCGGAATTCACATCACCTCGAGCAAACAGGAACAAATCATCCGCAAAGCAAATATTGATAATATTTAATTTTTCACAATGACGATGAAAACGGAACGATCGTTCAATACGAACCTTTCGATGCAGAATTAACGTGAGAGCTTGCATAACCAGGGTGAAAATATAAGGGGACATCGGATCGCCCTGTCTCAGGCCTCTTTTACCACTAAAGAACCCGTGTATGTTCCCATTAACGGATATCGAAAAGGAAGAAGTGGTTATGCACTCCATTATCCAATGAATCAACCTATCGTGGAAACCATACCCAAAAAGAATATCACGAATGAAGTCCCAACTGACCGTATCGTAAGCTTTCTGGATATCAACTTTAAAAGCACATCTAGGCGGACCATTATTAGTGTGATAATTATGCATTAATTCTTGGGTCAAAAGGATGTTATCAGAAATCCTACGCCCGGGGACAAACGCAGACTGATTGATATCAATTAACGACTCCAAACCCTTCATCATACGAACCGAGATAATCTTGGTAATGCATTTATATAAAGTGTTGCAGCACGAGATGGGACGAAAATCATTAGGAGTCAAAATGGTGGTCACTTTGGGAATAAGGGCAATAATAGTGTGGTTTACCTGTTTAAGGAGACTTCCTTTTCTGAAAAATTCATGAACCGCCAAACAAACATCTTTCCCAACAATATCCCAAGAACTTTTGAAGAAAGCCGATGAAAAACCATCAGGCCCCGGCGCTTTGGAATTCCCAATAGAGAAAAAAGCATCCTTGATTTCCAAATCGGATATAGGTCTAACCATAAGCTCCGCCTGAGAGGCCGAGAGCTTAGTAGTAAAAATTTGATTATCCGGTTTTCTCAATGGTTGCATATCAGAACCAAAAATGTTCATAAAATGATTAACAAACACCGAAGGAACATCCGATCCCTCAAATAATTGGCCCTGAACATCACTTAATGTATCAATACGACCTCTATGGTTTCGCATTTTCAAAGAATTGTGAAAGTACGCAGTGTTAGAGTCACCAAGCTTTAACCAATCGACTTTAGCCTTCTGTTTAAGGAATTCTTCCTCATATTTAGCCGCCTCATGATAAGCCTTAAGATAACTACTCTGCTCCCGAATCAACTCCAAATTAGTAGGGTCAATGTCAAGACGGGTTTGACAAGCATCCAGAAGGGTTCTTAGATCATTTACTTTCTTGTGGAGATTGCCTTGCCGGTGCAGCAAAGAACGGATTGGATGTTTTAAGTTTTGGAGTTTCTTTACCACGCGAAACATGTGGTAACCATTCACCTCAATTTTCCAGCCGTTAGCAATAATATCATTATAACCCGGTTTTCCAATCAAGAAATTAGGGAATTTAAACGGTTTAGGCTTACCTTTAATTAGAGAGGGGAATTTCAATAAACATGGAGAGTGGTCTGAAATCCGGTACGGAAGGAACACCGCCGATGAATCATTAAAAATCTCCATGAATTTAGAGTTTCCCATCACCCTATCAAGCTTTTTGAAAAGACCCATACCCGTTTTCGGTTTATTGCTCCAAGTGTATTGTAGCCCGACCCCATTAATATCCTCAACTTCAATGTTCTTAACACAATCACGAAAATCAAGCATCCCAGTGGAAATTTTGGAAGAACCATGTAAGCTGTCTTCCAAATTAAGAGCACAATTAAAATCTCCTAGTAAAGCCCAAGGTTTACCACGAGTGAATTGTTTATGAACAGCAAGATTATGTCATAACTCCCTTCTTTTCAAATAACAATTCTCAGCATACACGAAAGAACCATACATCACCTTGATATCCAGCTTAAACTTTAACTGAACGTGAAGAACCTGGTTCGAATAATCAATAACCATAAGATCAACCAAATCCGTATTCCACCCCACAATAATCCGAGTACCTTTATCACAAACACTACCATTGCTGGTCCAATCCCAATTTTTACAAATCTTCTTACAAACATCATAAACCGCGTTTAATTGTACGTGAGACTCAAGAATAGCACACACCTGAATATTATTATCTTGGATTACCTTACGAACCTCTTTTTGTTTAAGAGGGCGGTTCAACCCTCTTATATTCCATGTGGCGATAGTACCCATTAAACAACCAATTCACCGGGTGTGCTTGCACCCTCAGAACCAATATCCGCTTTCATAGCGTTAGCCACATCCGTAAACAGCTCCTCCACATCATCCTCATCTTCATCATTTTCCGGTTCGTCCGCCAAATTACCAAACCGGTTACTGGTTTGGACAGCATGCTTTTCCATTAACTCGACCCCCACAACCTTAGGAATTGTAGGTTTACCCACAGGATAATTATTGTCTTGTCTTTGAGCGGGTGGTTTATTTATAGGTTGTGTCACAGGAGGTTTAACCACCGGTCGATAGACAAGATTATGTTTCTTGACTTGCGTATTAACTTTTTTCTTTCCCTTCACCCTCTGGAAACCATCATCATTATTGACTTTCATTGGTTCTTCATTTAACATTTTCTCCTGAACTTGTTTCGGGCATTGAGTGTTCGAATGGCCAAACACTTCACATAAGGAACATCTGGGGGGCTCCCAATCATATTCAATCTTAATCTCCGATATCTTGTTTGTCTCCCCCAACGTATCTGGAACAGCAACAACCAGCTTCCTCTTAATGTCTTGGTTTGCATGAAGTTCAACTTGAACTCTAGCAAAACTACTTCTTCCCCACGATTCCTTACACATATTGGCAGTGTAAGAATCCATACTTATCGGATCCCCAATTCTTGAAGTGAGCATACTTAGACCCTCCTCAGTAAATGCACCCAGAGGAATATTCTGTAGTCTGGCCCAAACCGGAACAGATCGTATATCCTCCTTTTCCAAATCTGACTCCAAAGTCCAAATATTAAGAATAATGGGGACATTCCTAATCATCCAAGGACCATCTTCAATCAGCTTCATCATCCCAGCTTCCGTATGGAACTTGAAAAAGAAAAACCCTTTCGCATTCATCATAAGTCTAGTAAGCCCATATTTGTTCCAGTTTTTCTTAGCAAAATACTCAACAACCGGAAAAGGAAGTCTGTTCCCCAAAAAATAACCAAACAGAGTATTATTAAACCTATCGTTAACTTTCTTGACAGATTCAACAGGGATAACCACATCAACTCCTTCCATTGTTGACTCTACATTTAATTTTCTTAATGTTACCTTAGTTGTCTTGTTTTCGAGCTGTACAACACTCATATACGAAGGCTTTGAATTTTCCATATGTTTTTCCTTTCCTTCATTCCCTAGACTATTTAAAGAATCTGATCCATACACCTTGTTATCATCCGAAACAAAGGCTGAAAAACCTCCATCTTGCTGAATATTTAATGAATCAGATTCAATACCCTTGTTAACATTTGAAGCCATAGCTGAACAACCACCATCTTTATTGATAACATCATTTAGTGGAACATTGAATGTTGTGTTTGCAGCAAACGAAACAAACGAACTCGTAGCATTAGGGTTACCCGATGAACCAGTTTTCAGAACCCCCCTGCGAGGAAGCACCCCATCAATGTTCGTGACCCGATTGGCTGAAAACCCTTGCTTGACATGATCAACAAAACCATTACCACCCTTCTGCTCCATGCAAAACCCTATACCCAAGATTCCAATCTACAAATAGCACCCAAGATCAAGAAGCAATCAGAACCAAGGACAAAGATCACGATTCAATCAGCAAAACAAAACCCACAAACCCTAATCGGTCTCTCTCTCAACGAACGGAAGAAAGAAAAACCAAAATAGGTCTCACTCACTACAATCGGCTGAAAGAACCCTAATCAGCAAGAACACGGCAGCAAGCAATCAGATCCAAGGAAAAAAGATCACGATTCAAACAGCAAACAAACCCACAAACCCTAATCGGTCCCTCTCTCAACAATCGGAAGAAAGAAAAACCTAAATCGGTCTCTCTCACTACAATCGGCTGAAAGAATCCTAACCTTGATTAACCACAAGATCCTTAATCAGTTAATAAGATTGTATCGATCAAACTAAACGATAACAATAGCCGTGATCAATAACAATCCTACTAAGCAATCAGAACCAAGGATTAGATCAAGATTTAAGCAACAAAAACCAAGAAAAAACCAAAACCCTAAGCGGCCGATCGCAAAAGGGTAGGATCGCCCCTCTCCTTATACCACTAAACCAAGCTATTGGTTCCAAAATCCCGAAAGACATATACTTGTATATGTTTGATCATGATAATTCTTGTAAATCTTCGGGATAGCCATTTACCTGATAATGAAAAGTACTTGGGGTGTTCGTTAAGCTTTCTATTTTATTTTTAGCTGAAAATTATGTCAGTTATTTAAGTTTGTGAAGCATGCTTGCATGTATTGGTCCTGTTATCTACTTGTAGATGGACAGGATAGCTATTAATTTATGAACTTAAATTAATTGGGGCAATTAAATTTTTGTTTATGCTCCTCAAAACTTTGAGCTTTTGAAGCAAAAAGAGAATATGATAGTACATTGATGATTTGACCACAAATCCAGAAAGAAATAAGCTTAAAAGACTGGGTGTTTAATAATCGATGCATTGATAGGTCTTAAACAAGCTGTTAGAGTAATGTAAGTGATATAAACCTAAAGAAAAGCCAAATTGAAAGAGGTGTTAGTCTCTAGCAAAAATCTCGGTGAGGATGGCAGAAATGTAATAACCAGTCATACTCAAGCCTTATAGTTGTTGATCTCCCAAAAATATAATAAAGCAAATAACAAGCACTAGGATTCTGGACACTGTCAGTCTTTATGCGGCTTAAATCATCTGGGTATTCATATGTGTGAATATTTCACTCGCTTTTAATGCAAACCCAAATTAATTAAACCTGATCACTGCTATACTTCGTACAATCCAAATTACTGACTTGATCAAACTCCCCTGTTAGTCATACAATTGTTCCTCCCTTGCGTGCGTCTCAATACCAATAAGAAACGGACCCCATGGGATACAATGTATGTAAACCGACAGATGGACTCGTGCATACTCACTCACAGTAAAGGAAATTTGATGAATTGCTCAAAACATTCTAAAAGTTTCAAATTTTAATCAACACTATAACGGTTTAAGTCAAGTTGGGGTGATTTGGCAAAAATCAAATTAAGCTTGAACCGAGATTAGGGGCTAATAGTTTATGATATTCTGTGCGCTAAAAGAACCTTAAAATCATATCACAAAAATGCTCGAAGGCTTGTTATAAGACTTAAGTGGACAACAATATCAATGACAGACTTAACGCTAGTCACAATATCGCTGAAATATAAAACTATAATGGAAGGGCATTTTGGTCAATATGATTCTCTGATCAAACTCAACAAAAACACAAAAATATGTACTGTTTTTGAAAAATCATAGAAAAACACAAAAAGGTTGTCTACTTTTCTAGTTCGGATATTTCTGTAAAAACATTCTTTAATTTTTCACAAAATACCAAAAATATTTTATATTTCATTTTTTCATATTATTTAAGGATATTTTAAATAAACGTAAAACGTTTTAAGTAATTTGATTATCGAGATAACGGTCCTCGGTAATTATAGTCAGTTATTTATATAATCAGAATTTGATTATGGTTTGCCGGGTCAATTTGATTATCGAGATAACGTTTTAAACCTTTGCTTAATCGATGTCATACTGTGTTATTTTAGTTTATTTTGGTTTCATTATGATCGGAATGTGATTCCGAGACCCTTGGTGTGTGACATTCATGACAAAACGAGGTACACTATATTCATTACGTAACAAGTAAACGATAAATCGGTTAATTCGTAGTGCTTAAACGAGTAACCGACCGACACTAACTATGACCCGTATACCTATTGAGGGGTCATATACGAGTTATATATATATTATAGAGGCTAACATATTGATATTTAGGCCTTAGTACGTTTAAAACTCTTTAAACGAAAAGGTTTCGTTTATCGATACGCTATAAGCTTAAACGCAATCGTTAATATCAAAACAAGCATCGTAGCATCCGTTAAGCCGAAAAAGATTTATAAAACACTTATATGACATGTTCTAAGCAATTCGTGAAAATATTTTGGAATTTTACAACGAGTCAGTACATTTTTCTTATTTTACAAAAATAAGCTGAAAAACGCTCGTTTTCGCGCTGTTTGACGCACCCGATAAGTTTTTCGCGTCAAAAACTGAACCCGGACTAAATTTGGACTGGGCTTTTCGTGTTTGGGCCTTTAGAATCAGATTAATGGGTCAAATTGGGCCCAAGGTGGCCCAATCTTTCTTGCGGCCGCCAATGTGGAAAAGCTCCCATGTTTACATTTTTTTTTTATATAAAGAAGATAAGAGATATTTCACAACAGCAAATCTGGATTATTCCTTCTTCAACACAGAACTTCAAAGAAACCCTAGGTATGATTTCATAAAAACTCGATTTTGATTCGTTTATACTCGTTTAATAGCATAAAAACATGTCTTGGCTAGTAAAAATCAAAGTTAACGGTGTAAAACTCTCAAAAATCATCCAAAAATATACTTTGATGTTAATAAAAGTTTCAAACCAGGAACATATATTTTTTGGTCAAAAACGCGGATTAGAACATGAATACAACGTTTTTACGGTTAGAAAGTTCGGTTTGAACCCAAAACCGAAACCCTAATTATCAAGGCTGTTACATGGATGATTTAGGCTTGGTTTGATGTTATATGATATGTAGATATACTGAGTTTGCAACCGAGACCCGGAGAATCGTTTAAGCTGGCAAAATTCATCGAAAACCGACAAGGTAAACCCGTAACACTCGTTTAGGGGCTGTTTAGTATTAGGTTGTGACGTGCTTGTTGTTAGCTTGTGAAAACTTGCAGGGACATTAGGGATCATATAAATGGGTCCCTGTTCAAATTTGGTAATTTTTTGATAAACGGAGAATATTTGGTGAATTTATTTCCGTTTATGAGCGTTTATTTGGGAAAAATAGCTAAACATGTTGAAAAATTCTGAAACTTGGTTTTGGAGTTTAATATGGGATGGTAAGATCACTGGTAAAGTTTGGGGATCATTGGAAATGTCTAAGTATGGTTTGTGCAATCATGGTTAAACCGAATTTTAACAGCCGAAAAACGCACAAAAAGGCATTTTTTCAAAAGAGTTAGGTTCTGGAAATTTTACAGGAGCTATGTAATAATATTGAGGCCATTGGTAAAAATTATCGGATTTTTCGGAGGTCGTTTGATATAAACAGGCCATTTATTACACGATTATAACCTATTAAATGAATTTTTATAAATAAATAATTAATCATAAAATTTCTAGAAATATTTTTATAAAATTCTCCATGTCTTAATGTATTTTTACAAAAATTTCCATAATTTATATATAAGTACATATTTAGTTATGATTAATCAAAGATTTAAATTATAATTGTTTTAACGAAACCGGCAGTTTTGTGTTTAACGGACTGACTGGTATGTCAAAATGTCAAAAGTGGTCAAATATCATATTTTTGAATGATATTGATAAAAACGAACTTGTTACGAAAATTCCGGACAAATCGGGTGGATTGGGCGCGTTTTGTATAATCAAACCCGTGTGAAAACGGAAACGAACCCTGCGATCAAACCAGACACCGAAACCTTAAAATTCTTTCATAAATCAAATCATTTTATCAATCAATATATTTACTTAAGTTTATGTGATCTTACCTAATCCCGAAACGTATAAACGATCAACTGAGCTAGGCTCGGAAAACGGTGAAACTGAGCCAAATCCAGTTTTAAACATTTCATAGTATACAACGTCACAATCTAAGACTATGGTCATGTTCTGGACCTAACAGCTATACCCAGAGTATCTATACAGCCCGACTTAGCTTGAACACTGTACTAGTATTAACGATACAATACCGTTTATAGGAATCAGGCTATAAACGAGGCATCTGACTTATTGATACGTAATTTCTGTGCGAACTACAATAAGGTGAGTTTCACGACCCCCACTTTCTAAACTGTTTTACGAACTTTTGGGGTGGAAAGCATGTTTATACACGTTATCGATCTGAAAACGATTTGGGACATAATATATATCTGAACAATTATATATGAAAAGTCCCTACAAACATAATGATTGACTACGTGCTGATGAAAGATGATTATTATCGTTGATTGATATATTAAGTGGAGATAATACGAATTTGCAAAACATAATGAAATTACACGTGACAGCAGGTTTATACAAACATGTTATGTAATGTTAAACATAACTAATTTTGGAGATAACGTGGTCTGTGATGATTATGGGGCTATTGTGGGCGGAAAGGGGGCCACAATAGTAATAAACTAAAGTTGAGTATGGCCTATGAGCCAAGTTCTGCTGCAACTTATAAACTAAAGTTGAGTATGAGTATGGCTTATGAGCCAAGTTCTGCTGCAACTTATAAACTAAAGTTGAGTATGGCTTATGAGCCAAGTTCTGCTGCAACTTATTAAACGAACTAACTTGATTATGACATGAATGTTAAGAAAATAATGTGATTATGCGTATTGAGGGCGGATGGGGAGCCACAGTATTTGGTGATACGTGATAAATACTATATGTGTATATGTGTCTATATACATGCTACGTGATTAGCCGTAGGAAATACTATGTGTAGAATATATTAATTAATTGCGTGTATACTACATAATGTTTGAGTTACGTGGAATCATCGTGTGTGGAAGGGGGGGACCACAGTGGTTGATGTTAACACAGAACCGTTGTGGGCGGAAGGGGGGGCCACAGTGGTAGATTAAACACGAAAATTGGAAACAGGTAGTACGAACAAACAATCACGATTTTACTGAAATTTCGAATTTATATTATAAACTTACCTGTGTGCATATGCACACACAAGGATATGGCTGTATATATTCATACAAACGTAAATACATATTTTACGTACGCACGTACATACAAACTATGACTGTGTGGTACGCAGAACTGATTTCGTTAAACTTATGAAACTCACCAACTATTCGTAGTTGACCTATTTTAACATGCTTTTCAGGTAATCAGATATGAGAAGTAATTTTCTGTGCGTTACGTGTCTGATTGGTGATTGCTGTCATGGGCATTTGAGTTAGAAGTAAAGTAATTGAAGAACCGGTTTGATTGTATCACTTAGTTTGTAAAAGATGTTAGAATGATATAATATATTGTAAACTAGTTAGTAATGTTTCTTTATGAACAATGTATTTGATACCAGTTGTATCTGTTGCATTTCCGTTTTACGCTTCCGCAATACGCTTAACGGGGTGTGACAGAAGTTGGTATCAGAGCCATTGGTTATAAAGGATTAGGTTATCCCTTAGGATACCTATAATATAACCGTAGGCTCGATTATCACTGGGAAACTTATTAATGAGTAACGATAGATACTGATGGATGCCGGGATGAACTCGTAGGGCAAGTGAGTTATTATGGTCCGGAACGTAATAACAGACTTGCTTGTACGAGGAAATTCGGGGTGAAGTCGCGGAACATATTGATAGGTAAAAATGGCAACATACGTGCATAAAGGTGACGTGGAGTATATATGAAATGTGCATACGTGCTTATCTGAGATGAGATATAGGGATATGTGTGCGTACGGTACTACCGATGATATTGAATCTTATTGTAACGAATATTATATTCGGTTATAATTAATATTAATTTATATTATGATTAAAATTATATCGTATCAAAATTTATGTTATACCTGTTCGTAACAAATAAAATATTTAACTTCGGTATTAATTAATAATATCCTTTACGATGATCTAAGCTACCGAAAAACGTTTTCTTCTTATTAACGATTGCACCGAAAGATGTCGAGATCGGGTAGCTTTACGACAGATAAAGAACCGGTGTTTCCTGTAAACGAGAATACGAGAGCGCTTAACCGACTTCAAACTAAATCTGGTGATATGACGAAACCACTAAGGAACCTAATATACAAGGCCGGGGAATGAATCACGAGAGGCGTGTCCTACAGATAATGATTTCAAGAATATATATATACACATATAATACCTCTCAGCCTGGGTCTAACCTTTATTTCATGTACTCGTTTCTTTGACACTAAACTAAACTATTTTCTGGTCATCCTTCGATTTTTGTTGTTTGAAAAACAAACACCATCCCGGGGGAAATACTTAGTGATGAATCCAACTTATTGAATTATAAATATAATAACTACTTTATTGATTCCCCAATTCTATAAACAGACCGTGACTACCAGTACATATAATATACTAATGATATTTCAAAAGAGATATTAATAATAATAATTCCCTTTACAATTTACCAGTACAACTAACTCTGATGAACCTCCTTTACTAGCAAACTCTTTGAACCATCTATGAATAAGAACATCCAACCTCTCCTATATTTTTCCTATTTCAATTGGTTACTGTAGGAGAGAAATCTCATGCTCACGAAATGATGACGTGCCCCGACTGGAGTGAAACCTAGTTACCTCCAACCAGCAAACTATTACTTTTATTAAGTCCGACATGCCTACGAATACAGAATGACCTGACGAAAGAATATGTATTTTACAATATTAGTTAACAACATTTAGAAGTCAGGTGAAATATACACGTGCATTCCCACTATAACATACTGATTAAACTCGTAGCGAGCAAATATCTACCTACGGGAGAGACCGAACAAAAACAGCTTCCCAATAATGGGATCATATTGGAACAATTGTCGTACAAGTTGTGAAATATTTATAATTGTTATAACGCGTGCTTTGATAGATAAGGATAGTACGGTATTGTCGTGTATAGTTTCTGATACTTCATACAAGCATATGGTGGTGCGCTATGCTAATATGGAGGACAATTTGGGCATTTTTAATACAAACATTGACCCCTATTGGGTTAAAATTTATTGTCATGAGATGACAACTTTTAATATATATGCAAACTTTGGTGTTTGCTAGGCTAATTTTATATACTATCCTTAGTATTCAGACTCGAGAACAAACCTGTGTGATACATACGTGTTAATTGAAATACCTGATTACTTGTTATTGTAATTCCTTTTTGTGATTATTAGCATATGTGAATTTTGTTAATTGTGAGATAACTGGTTTTTATATTAGAATGGCCCCGAAGAAAGTAAACATGTTGTCTGAGGCAGATATAGCCGAGATGATCGCTCGACAACTACAAACAGTACTTCCGACAATAGCAGCACAATTCGCTGCTGGTATCCATACAACTATGAATACAAATCAAGTGCCGAACGCTAACGCGGTTGTAAATACTAATCCCTCGACAAATACTAATACAACCACAAATGCTCCCCCGAAAAATACTGATACTATCACAACTAATACTCCCCCGTTGAATACCAATATAACTTTCAATAATGATAATCTCCTACCGAACTTGAACAATAGTTGTAACAATCAAAATCCCCCGCAACACGGATATCAACTTAAGAACTTCATGCTATGTAAACCTATGGAATTTAGTGGTACTGAAGGACCAAATGGACTGGTAAAGTGGATCGAAAAGACTGAATCCATCATTAATATCACTAACTGTCCACCAGCTTGCATTGTCAAATTTGCTACTTCTACATTTGTAGACCACGCGCTAATGTGGTGGAATACTGTTGTGCAAATTCAAGGACAAGAAGCAACCAATCGTATGTCTTGGACAGAACTTAAAAATCTTATGATAACACGCTTTTGTCCGATAAACGAAATTCAGAAATTAGAGCAAGAACTTTGGAATCTGGAAATGAAGGGTGCAGATCACTTGGAGTATACCCATCGCTTTAACGAACTGGCTCGTCTAGTCCCATGGTTAGTTACCCCAGAATCTAAACGTATTGAACGCTACATTTGGGGTTTAGCCCCCAAAGTCAGGAGTTTGGTTAATTCAACTGGCCCTGTAACTTTCGAAAATGCCGTGTTACAAGCCGGCATTGTAACTTCTGATTTGATTAGAAGTGGTTCATTAAAAATGCCCGGGGAATCATCTGGTACAAAACGAACCAATTATGGAGCGGGAATACAAGAAAGACAACGGAATAAATGCGCGCGCCTTGCAATACAAAATTACGCTATGATCAGTTCCGATGTGAAGCAAAATAAGTATAACGGGCTTTTGCCTAGATGTGGAAAATGTGGTTATCATCATGTTGGTGAATGTCGGACCAATGTGTGTCACAAATGTGGGAAGGTGGGACACTATGCCCGAAATTGTAGAACCGTCATGAATACTATAAATCCACCAACCCAACTCCAGGACTCACAACTACCCCAACCGCAACCAACACGACAACAACCAGTCTACCAAAACCAACCCATAATAAACTGTAATGCCTGTTATGAGTGTGGTAGTATGGAGCACATCAAGAAAGACTGCCCTAGATTGAACCCAATTGTGATGGAAATACGAAGGCAAGGACCGACATCGACGTCCAACTCGACTAGGGGTCAAGTATTGTGAATAAACCGGATAGAACAAATGTAGTAACAGGTACGTTCTTAGTAATGCCTAATATACCTTAGTTTATTTATTATGGACACTGATAGACGTTTCGTTCCTACAAGTTATTACCTTGGAAAATATACCGTCTAGTAAAATAACAATTCGGTATAAAATAGAAACAACCAAAAGTAAGACTATAAATACTAACCATATTACTCGAAAAATTACCCTCTTAACCTAAATAACTAGCTATTCCCTATCAATGCACTCCCGGTGAAAGTGAGGAGTCATTGTGTAATAGTCAGTATGGACTAGTTAATTGAGTTCAAATGAAGGTTATATATAGAAATAAAACTGTTATACTACCTCTTCCAGATAAAGAAGTGACCCGGTACACAGAACAAAACCTAGTACCCCAATGACGAAACACGGATGAGGAAAACTATACAATCCGTAACCGAAACTTGAACTTTAAACTCTTATAGCAAACTGAGTGATGAACAAGGAAAAGCCAGGCCAGATGTGCGGATAAACTGAGTAATAATATATAGATGCAAGCGAAATATATGAAGGAATCATAGGCACATATGTTGTAAAGTGTGCACTATTATAAGTTAATGGGAAATACAAAAGATCCTCGGAGATGCTACAACAATTCGAGATACCCCATTGGAAGTGGGAAACAAACTACAATGGATCTCTTAACACATATTCCTAAAACATCCTGAGAAAGCAATGCCAGCTAAATGATAGTTTCTTGACAAATCCACTCCGAATACTTTCTTCCGAATGGTAACAACTATCCAACTGAAAAAGCCTTAACAAAATTTTACTCTTGGTGAATTGGGTATGAAATTTTAAATCCCTAATTGGCCTAAGCACAATCTATAATCCTCTATAAGACAATCAAATCAAATAAACTATTCAAACATTAGAGGAGAGTAAGACCGGTAATTTCAATCCTCGTACATTAACAATCATCATAATATTATGCAAACGCCTATATACTATATTATACGAGCAAGAATGTAACTCGCCATCTTATTGAAATTGAAAAATTGGCGACATCCAAAATACAAAATCCGATTCGATTTCGATAACCATAAATAAAGCTCGTAATATTAATAACAAACCGAAGGCCGCCTAAGGCTAACAAGAGGGCTATACTGAGAAATACGAGAAGTTATCAAATTTTGAAAGTTGTTAGTTGAGTTGAGGAAAACGATGAGCTGATTCTAAAATACATGGAACTGTACAAAATTGCCTCGAACCGTAACGTATTAAGCAAAATTATCTCATTCCCATTATATATATATATATATATGTATATATATATATCGAATTAAAAATGAGTGCCTTACTGACATGGCGGAATGAGTACTATTTGAAAACTTTTATACAGCTAAACTCTATAAAGAGACTTATGGAAATGCTGAGTGGGGAAAATCAAAAAGTTGTGACACAATAAAATCTTATTGAATAAAATCCAGTGGAATCCACAACGGGGAATCAAACGTGTTCGGAAACAGAAAAACGAATTCCAAAATAAATGATTAAAAAAAAAAAAAAAAAAAAGAGCATATTTGGCATATTGAATTTCGGGGACGAAATTTCTTAACGGGGGAAGAATGTGACATTCATGACAAAACGAGGTACACTATATTCATTACGTAACAAGTAAACGATAAATCGGTTAATTCGTAGTGCTTAAACGAGTAACCGACCGACACTAACTATGACCCGTATACCTATTGAGGGGTCATATACGAGTTATATATATATTATAGAGGCTAACATATTGATATTTAGGCCTTAGTACGTTTAAAACTCTTTAAACGAAAAAGGTTTCGTTTATCGATACGCTATAAGCTTAAACGCAATCGTTAATATCAAAACAAGCATCGTAGCATCCGTTAAGCCGAAAAAGATTTATAAAACACTTATATGACATGTTCTAAGCAATTCGTGAAAATATTTTGGAATTTTACAACGAGTCAGTACATTTTTCTTATTTTACAAAAATAAGCTGAAAAACGCTCGTTTTCGAACTGTTTGACGCACCCGATAAGTTTTTCGCGTCAAAAACTGAACCCGGACTAAATTTGGACTGGGCTTTTCGTGTTTGGGCCTTTAGAATCAGATTAATGGGTCAAATTGGGCCCAAGGTGGCCCAATCTTTCTTGCGGCCGCCAATGTGGAAAAGCTCCCATGTTTACATTTTTTTTTTATATAAAGAAGATAAGAGATATTTCACAACAGCAAATCTGGATTATTCCTTCTTCAACACAGAACTTCAAAGAAACCCTAGGTATGATTTCATAAAAACTCGATTTTGATTCGTTTATACTCGTTTAATAGCATAAAAACATGTCTTGGCTAGTAAAAATCAAAGTTAACGGTGTAAAACTCTCAAAAATCATCCAAAAATATACTTTGATGTTAATAAAAGTTTCAAACCAGGAACATATATTTTTTGGTCAAAAACGCGGATTAGAACATGAATACAACGTTTTTACGGTTAGAAAGTTCGGTTTGAACCCAAAACCGAAACCCTAATTATCAAGGCTGTTACATGGATGATTTATGCTTGGTTTGATGTTATATGATATGTAGATATACTGAGTTTGCAACCGAGACCCGGAGAATCGTTTAAGCTGGCAAAATTCATCGAAAACCGACAAGGTAAACCCGTAACACTCGTTTAGGGGCTGTTTAGTATTAGGTTGTGACGTGCTTGTTGTTAGCTTGTGAAAACTTGCAGGGACATTAGGGATCATATAAATGGGTCCCTGTTCAAATTTGGTAATTTTTTGATAAACGGAGAATATTTGGTGAATTTATTTCCGTTTATGAGCGTTTATTTGGGAAAAATAGCTAAACATGTTGAAAAATTCTGAAACTTGGTTTTGGAGTTTAATATGGGATGGTAAGATCACTGGTAAAGTTTGGGGATCATTGGAAATGTCTAAGTATGGTTTGTGCAATCATGGTTAAACCGAATTTTAACAGCCGAAAAACGCACAAAAAGGCATTTTTTCAAAAGAGTTAGGTTCTGGAAATTTTACAGGAGCTATGTAATAATATTGAGGCCATTGGTAAAAATTATCGGATTTTTCGGAGGTCGTTTGATATAAACGGGCCATTTATTACACGATTATAACCTATTAAATGAATTTTTATAAATAAATAATTAATCATAAAATTTCTGGAAATATTTTTATAAAATTCTCCATATCTTAATGTATTTTTACAAAAATTTACATAATTTATATATAAGTACATATTTAGTTATGATTAATCAAAGATTTAAATTATAATTGTTTTAACGAAACCGGCAGTTTTGTGTTTAACGGACTGACTGGTATGTCAAAATGTCAAAAGTGGTCAAATATCATATTTTTGAATGATATTGATAAAAACGAACTTGTTACGAAAATTCCGGACAAATCGGGTGGATTGGGCGCGTTTTGTATAATCAAACCCGTGTGAAAACGGAAACGAACCCTGCGATCAAACCAGACACCGAAACCTTAAAATTCTTTCATAAATCAAATCATTTTATCAATCAATATATTTACTTAAGTTTATGTGATCTTACCTAATCCCGAAACGTATAAACGATCAACTGAGCTAGGCTCGGAAAACGGTGAAACTGAGCCAAATCCAGTTTTAAACATTTCATAGTATACAACGTCACAATCTAAGACTATGGTCATGTTCTGGACCTAACAGCTATACCCAGAGTATCTATACAGCCCGACTTAGCTTGAACACTGTACTAGTATTAACGATACAATACCGTTTATAGGAATCAGGCTATAAACGAGGCATCTGACTTATTGATACGTAATTTCTGTGCGAACTACAATAAGGTGAGTTTCACGACCCCCACTTTCTAAACTGTTTTACGAACTTTTGGGGTGGAAAGCATGTTTATACACGTTATCGATCTGAAAACGATTTGGGACATAATATATATCTGAACAATTATATATGAAAAGTCCCTACAAACATAATGATTGACTACGTGCTGATGAAAGATGATTATTATCGTTGATTGATATATTAAGTGGAGATAATACGAATTTGCAAAACATAATGAAATTACACGTGACAGCAGGTTTATACAAACATGTTATGTAATGTTAAACATAACTAATTTTGGAGATAACGTGGTCTGTGATGATTATGGGGCTATTGTGGGCGGAAAGGGGGCCACAATAGTAATAAACTAAAGTTGAGTATGGCCTATGAGCCAAGTTCTGCTGCAACTTATAAACTAAAGTTGAGTATGGCTTATGAGCCAAGTTCTGCTGCAACTTATAAACTAAAGTTGAGTATGGCTTATGAGCCAAGTTCTGCTGCAACTTATAAACTAAAGTTGAGTATGGCTTATGAGCCAAGTTCTGCTGCAACTTATTAAACGAACTAACTTGATTATGACATGAATGTTAAGAAAATAATGTGATTATGCGTATTGAGGGCGGATGGGGAGCCACAGTATTTGGTGATACGTGATAAATACTATATGTGTATATGTGTCTATATACATGCTACGTGATTAGCCGTAGGAAATTCTATGTGTAGAATATATTAATTAATTGCGTGTATACTACATAATGTTTGAGTTACGTGGAATCATCGTGTGTGGAAGGGGGGGACCACAGTGGTTGATGTTAACACGGAACCGTTGTGGGTGGAAGGGGGGCCACAGTGGTAGATTA
Source organism: Bidens hawaiensis (assembly GCF_021521415.1). Lineage (NCBI taxonomy): Eukaryota > Viridiplantae > Streptophyta > Magnoliopsida > Asterales > Asteraceae > Bidens > Bidens hawaiensis. The sequence goes on along the minus strand of NW_027492357.1, from coordinate 283,050 downwards.
AACACGAAAATTGGAAACAGGTAGTACGAACAAACAATCACGATTTTACTGAAATTTCGAATTTATATTATAAACTTACCTGTGTGCATATGCACACACAAGGATATGGCTGTATATATTCATACAAACGTAAATACATATTTTACGTACGCACGTACATACAAACTATGACTGTGTGGTACGCAGAACTGATTTCGTTAAACTTATGAAACTCACCAACTATTCGTAGTTGACCTATTTTAACATGCTTTTCAGGTAATCAGATATGAGAAGTAATTTTCTGTGCGTTACGTGTCTGATTGGTGATTGCTATCATGGGCATTTGAGTTAGAAGTAAAGTAATTGAAGAACCGGTTTGATTGTATCACTTAGTTTGTAAAAGATGTTAGAATGATATAATATATTGTAAACTAGTTAGTAATGTTTCTTTATGAACAATGTATTTGATACCAGTTGTATCTGTTGCATTTCCGTTTTACGCTTCCGCAATACGCTTAACAGGGTGTGACATGGTGGACTTTAATCAGAATTTGATTATGGTTTGCCGGGTCAATTGAGTGTTTATGGTTTCGGGTGTTTATGCTCTGTGAAAACTCTTATTACCCTAACTTATTTCATGTTGCTTAAACTTCAAATCAACACCATTTTCTTTGTTTCGTGTTTCCGAGATTGTTATGGACGTCGATTTGGTTGTTCAATGATAATTATGGATTCATCAAAACTGGTTTAAGTAGGTTGACTCTCCGTGTTCTTGTGTAATTTTTTGTGACAATCGTCAATTTCAGGTTAACTCCGTTAACTCAACTCCGTCAATTCAAACTTAAGATCATTGAATCTATAACGCACACCTCATTACATTTAAACTAGGGTTTAAATGACGCTTAACACTTACTACATGTGTAGTCTTTCGGGAATTGCACCGAAACGCAAACGAGTTGACGCAAACAATTGGTGAATAAACGAGAAACATTAAAACAATATTTATGTGTTAGGCTTATGTGTTATGTGATTACATTGTTTAAGAAGTTAACTCAAGATGCAAACTAATTACTTTGGGCTAGTAAACTAATAATTTGAAGTGGAGGGACCTAGATGTAGCATGACTAGTATTAATAATATTATAAACCCTAGCCTCTCTTTCTCTCCTCTCCCTCTACCCCGATCGGACCCCCCTCCCCCTTGCTCACGGCTGCCGTCAATCACACACACACATACAAGCAAATTTTCAAGCTTTTGATTGAAGATTAAGGTGCTAGGAAGGTATAAACGACTATCCCTTGCATCCTTTATACTTAATTTCGATTTTTAATGGGTTAATTAAAAACCCTAGGTCCGGTTTTGATATGTGATGGTGTTCATGTGTCTTGTTTTGATTGAATGATGTATTGATTGTTGATTTGATAACTAGAATTGATATTGTTACATGTTAATTGTTGTGTCTTTGATTTTGAGATCAAATAAAACCCTAACCATGTATGTATGGTGTAATTGATGTGCATGGATAGTGGTTACGGTGTCTAGAAGGTTATAGAATGGATTATGGTCTATAGATGATTTATATATTGAGTTTTGTTGCAAACAGTTTCTGGACAGATTGTGTTGTTGATGTTCAATTGACTGTATCGGGGTGTAAATGTGAAAATTGGTTGAGATTATTGATACTACAGTAAACTAGGTTGAGTCTAGTTTCTAAAGAATGTAAATTTGCAATTTTTGGACGTGTATAAGTTAACCTTTATGATTTTACAAAAACGTTGTGCAAATCTGAGTTGTTAGACCTGCTGTTAGGTTGTTTTGTAAATATTATATCTCATGAATTACAAGGCCAAATGGGTTGGTTCCACTTCGGGAAGTTAACTTGTTGAGTTAAGAACCTAACCCAATTAGTCTTGCATTTGTTGTATTTTTCATTTAACGGGAATTTCAAATAACATTCTGTTGCGCATAAATTTGACTGTTATGAGTTTGCTGTGGTAAATTGATCTTTGTGAGAAATATGTATGGAATAAAAATACAACAAAATATGTTCTGGAAACCTAACAAATACATGCTTTTGTGATGATTTTTGGTAAATTAATTGTGATGCTATGATCGGTGGGATAGACTAGTTTTTCAAGTAGAATTATGTCGTTAAGAAACTAGTTGCTGAATTTTGTGAAAGTTGCATGAAACATGGTGATTGCTAATTTATTATCGTGTTTTGACCAAATTGCCCTTGCGGGGGATAATTGCTAACTAATTGTCGTATTTTGACCAAAATACCCTCGCGGGGAATAATTGCTAATTGATTGTCATGATTTGACCAAATTGCCCTCGCGGGGAATAATTGCTAGTTAATTGTTATGTGTTGACCAAATTGCCCTTACGGGAAGTAATTGCTAGTGATGTACATTATGAATACATGACACGTAAATAATTGCTCACACATGTAACGTATCACAAATACACTTGTTAAAGTCACACACGATTCAGAAACGAAACACGAAACATGTTGTGTGCATAGGTATTATGTGCCGAGTCTAGAGACTCGATAATAGTTCCGACACTTAGAAAATCTCTTTGTTGTTTTAGAACGCTAGAGAGAGTTTTTGTCGGTGACGCACATCCTTTGGTGAATTATTTTGGGAAATTCTTCGCAAACAGTGAGTTCACTTACCCCTTTTAAACTATTTTCAAAAGCTTTTCACTTGGGGAGATAACATACTCCGAAAACGCATTTAAGATTTTGTTAATATAGATTATATATCACTTGTAAAGACTAAGTGGCAAACGCAATAACTAAAGTCCTTCATTCACATCGAACCGTTTAATATTGGATAATAGCGAGTCATTGTTGAGTAGTATTACTGGGTTTGACAAACCCCACCCAACGCTAAACTCGACTGGAGGTCGAGTGGGTGTAATCTTGGCTAAACACATACCATGGTCGGGATAGACCTGGTGGCAAGGCAAATGATAAACAGTCAGCTTCGGTGTCGAACACTTAGTAATACTTGTTTTATAGGCTAGCTACCTATAGATATATAATTGATTTAACACTATCTGGTAACGCAAAATGCTTAACGCAAAACGCTGAACGCAAAACGCTGAGCGCAAAACGCTGAACGCAAACGCTAAACGCTTTATTTTATATAAACTTGTGAACTCACCAACCCCGTGTTGACACTTTTAGTATGTTATTCTCAGGTAGCCGAGGCGGGCGCGCGGTATAGGATCATGCATTATCTGAAACGCTTTTGTTTATGCAAACTATTTAAAACTGTTATCATTGGGTTTAAGTCGTCCTGCGTGACGCAACATTTATTTTATGGTTTTTACGCTTCCGCATTTAATTACTCGTAAACGTTTTTATGGTTTGATTATAACTAATGAATCCGATCCTGTTAGTTCACACCCTCTGACGGTAAAACTCCGTTAGTGGATTTTGAGGGTGTGACATTTTTACTTTGACAAAGATTGTCAAAGATCAAGTCATTAATTGACTATTCGTTAACTTTAGCGAATTGGAACTTTTTCGTGTTCAATTTGTTAAAGATTCACACGAACTAAATTAGCGAACCATTTAGTTAACAAATCAAATATGAATTCATCAATTTATAACGAACTTGAGATTAGTTCGTTCCTTTTAATAGTAATTCGATAATTCTTCTTCGTTAAATTATTTACTTGATAGCGAATCAGTCATGTTGTTACATTTTTGTAACGAATTAGATTGTTTGATAACGAATGACATTTGACATTTACTTATTTAATTAATTTCACCAAATATTATAATTAATAAATTATTTCAAACGTCTAAACGCGTTGATATACAGATTACACACGACATATAAACTTAAATACACCGTCAGAAAAGAAGTTCTTGATGTATCCCAGATTTCTAAAGTTGATAATTCAAGACCTTATCCCAAACTTGGTGATTGATCGAACGTTAGTGGGAGATGTCCTTGATCTAGAACACATGAAGGCTGATACGGTACGTAGAATGACGATGTATCGTAAGGAGAGGCCACGGGATAAACGAATGATTGTTCATATCATTAACCCTAATTATGTATGTCCTCCCAATGAACGCTAGATCCACGATGACTCGGATTCCAAGTATGAGGGAGGAGAAGGTGGGAACGATGATGATGGTGATGATGGTGGAGATGGTGGTAGTGGGTGATGCTGGTGATGCATCTCTTCAAGAGCAACAAGATGCAGTTAATGTTGCCTTAACTGCTACCATTGAAGCTCAACGTGAACGAAAATGAAAGGGTAAAGCACCAGCTTCTGAATCTCCAGCAAAAAGACGAGTTATTAGCTGGAGCTGGTGTAATTATTGGTGTTCCACCGCCTCGTCAAACCATGTCTCAACGCCCGGTAGTGCCACCTACTACTAGCACTCCGGCGCTTACATTGACAACAACGATGGTCCCTCATGAGCGGCTTGGTATGATTCCACATATGACATTAGCTGAAATACCAATGCCTTTTCCTACACCTTCAACTGTTCTTCCGTCACCGTCCATGAGGCCTCCTCCACCAAGTGATGTCTCATTTAAGTGAATTACAAGGCCTCAGAGACCAATCCAACCTGTCCATCCATCCTTGTACAACATGCCACAGAATCGTCAGACAAACATGCTATTGAACTTGCTACACTTATATGAGAATCAGATGTTTGCTGACCGTCTGAATCATGAACGTCTCATGGAGAATCAAAAGAGACTAATGGGATATGTCTCTTTCTGCCAGAAAGAAACGAAAGCCCTACTTGAGATTGTTACGTCTTAGGGGGTGAAATTAAAAGAGCAGGAGGAAATTATTCTACAGTTGACTTGTAAAGATGATGCACTGAAAAGACTCAAGAATGACGATGAAGATCTTGATGAGTCTGGTGCTGGTGGTGAGATGAAACAAGCTCATGATTCATCTACAGGTGCAGGTACGAGTGGTGGTGATGACTCGGGTAAGCAGGTTGTTGTGTATCATGATTCAACTGCTGTTAATCCGATTGAAATGATTGAAGCAAATACCGTCATATTTGTGGATGGATCGGGAATGGTTAGAAGTGTGGTGAACAGGGATGAGATTGAGGTTGGGGAGTTCGTTGATAGGTCTCTAACATGAGAGCAGATTTCCATACTGCTAAGGTTAAATGATGAACAGTTAACCATGTTAGAGACAGAGCCTGACGTTGAGGTGGTGAATGAGGAACGTATAACAAATGATCTGTCTATTCAAATGAATACGGATTTTACTTATGACGACGAGGAAGTTGAGGTTAAAGACGTCACTGCTGAGGAGTATCCTGACTTGTTTCAACACACAAACGTTGATCAAGGTGCTCCAGTATTCGATGAGCAAACGTTTAAAGCTGCTGAGGATGATTTGGTAAAGGCATCTAAGGGTAAACAGGTAGCTGATGCAGTATTTAATTCACTTGAAGTCATAACCGATGCTGATATTGCTAAATGGTTCAGTTATAAGAAAGTGGGTAAGATTATCAAGGCATATCAGTATGTTGATCAAGAGCGAAAAGATGAAGCTGCAGCCTGGATCAAAGCCAACCAAGTGACGTCATTCAAGATTGTATCAAAGGTTCATGGTGATATTGTCTCATGGCTATATGATTCTGATCTTAAGGTATATGTAGTTAAATGGGAAAAGGGGATCCAATACTACAAGAAGATAATGCATGTTCCTACCTTACCGCGTTGGGATGTTTGTACCCTCGCGTGTCGTCCGTTTATCAATCGTGGTGGTGACCGGACAGCTGAGTGGTTTCATCAACACTTGTTCGACGTCAATCATGGTTTCAAGTTCTTCAAGCCCCAGGTCCCTACACGTAAACGTATTGATGAAATTGATCCAAGGACTGGCTGGAGGAAGCTTGTTCTTAAGGTAAAGCCGCCGAAGACGATGAAGCGCGTGCCAGTAAAGACGATGCACCAACACATGCATCTTTCGTTCGACCGCAGGTACTACGACAATCGTACTAGCGAGGCCGTCATTGTGTTGGGTAAAGGATTGAAGACTGAGCTTATCAAGATTATCGACCCGATGTGGTTGGTTAATTTAACTGAGACCGACAATGACGTGCTGCACAAGAACAAGATTCTGATTGAGCGCAATGAAGACTATGATCTGGCTATGCAATTCCAACGCGTTGTGCGTGTTTGTTATGAGAACTGGATTCATAGCTGCAGAGACTGGCAGTCCAAGCATTTCAAGTGAAGCTCAAAGGCAAAGAGCTCAAGACGAGGCGGTGTTTGTTAGTACACGGTTTTGTGTCTTGAGTCTTTGTATTTATCGTCAATGTATTTGTCGTTTTGTTTAATGTAATAAACAATTAATTTATCTTATTGTTTGCTAATGTATGAGTCTATTTCGCTAAGGATGTTTAACGAAACTAGATCTAAGTTAAGTCCCTCCTGATTCGTTAAGGATGTTTAACGAATCAGGGGATGATTCGTTAAAGTTTATTTTGTTTAATGCATGTAACGAAGTGGACTCTAGTTCGTTAGGGGATGTTAACGAACTAGGTCCATCTTATATTTATATGTGAACATTGTTCACAATTAAGTTAAGGTTTTGAGATTTAATTAACGAAACTTTGTCCGATCTCTCTCTCAATCTTCATACTGATAATATTAACTTTATATATATAATACTGATAATATATACACATACAACATATAATCAATCTTGATAATGAGCTAGATCCGAGTTTAGAATTAATCGTATACATCAGATCTGAGATCTGTTAACTGTTAAGTGTTAATTCGATAGGAACAAACACTTTCTTCAAGTATGCTGGGACCACTAGTTATTGAACCTTGCTCGATCTACCAGAATACTTGGTTTTCGCGTGACTAAGTCAAGAGTTTGCTCTGAAACAAACCTTGCTCGACTTGAAGAACAACCTTTCTTTTTGAAGTGTAGTTTGCTCAAACTATCACTTAGAAGATTTCTAAAAAGATAACTTTGCTCGGAAAGCAAAATACCTTGCTTGAATTAGTTTTGGCTTGCTCCAAAGTCTAAGTTAGCTCAGTTTCCATACTTAGCCATTTTTCGAGGAGGTTCAGAAGATTTCAATCTTCCTTATGTCATAATCTTATCTCAACAATCTCCCACTAAATTGGAGCAACCTCAACTGCACCAAAAAACCTTGTAGGTTACATACACTTTTGCAAAATACAAATCAAATTTGTAAAACCAAAATTACATTACTTAAAGAAAAATTTTACATAAGAGAATTCTATCTCATGGACATTACAGATCAAATTTAAACAAGAAGATAAAAAGATCTTCATCTCCTTGAGCTTCCAGCCTCTCTTCTTCTGTCAATTTTCACAGCAGCAACCTTTTCTTTGAATAAGAAGATCTCCATGTGGTGTGGATATTGGGCGGTAGATTCCATATGATTATATCGTCCAAATCCTTCACATGTAGAAATTCAAAGTCTGTGTGATTTGAAATTACATGGATTAACTTCCCCTCATTATTTCTAAGCGAGAACCTTCCATTTTTGTCATCATCCAGAATGTTCGCAATTTGTTCATTTATTTTGATTTGTGGGATTGGAATATCCATTCCCCTTTCAATGTTGCTGCATTCTTTGATAACATAACAGGGTTTGCTTGATGAACTTGAAAAAATTGGTTTCTTAGTTTCTGACTTTGTTTCATTTAATCTTTTCCATTTGTTCAGACAAGGAAATCCCAACTTAGCTTGTTCCCTTAAATATCTCAATCATTCAAGTTTTTGTGCACTGGTAGACCTGTGCCTTTTCTGGTAGTCAGATAAGTGCAGTGCTTCTATCACAGTCAATTGCTCTAGATTGAAATTGTTGAAGTCATCTTTGAAGGAGATTATCCTAATTTCTCCATCCTTCATCAGAACATTCATACATTCAACTCTAGAATCATAAAATAGTCCATTTGGTATGATACCGTCATTGACTGGATGAATTTCTTCCACAACATTTTCTCTTGATGTAGGTTCCGGTACCTTGAAAGTTGTTTGTCTTTAACAAGTTGGCTTTAAATTTCTTGTGGTATATCCTGACCTTTTTCCTTCCTTTTCATCAGTTGGTTTAGAGGATGAGAAAATTGACTTTCCTAGAGATGTTTTCTTTGCTATTCTCATATTCCTTGACTAGAAAGTCTTCTTCTGTGTCCCCTTCTTGTTCTTTTCATTACTGAGTTGAGCATTTGCTTTTTCTTCTTTCGGGAGTTTTTCTTTTTATGGCCTTGAAACTACTCATGATTTCTGTCTTTGTCATAATTTTCATAGTGTCAAAGGGAACTCCATTTTTCACAAGATATTTTGGTTTCCCACCACATCTGCAAAGAAAATTTTTCATTTATCATGTTTTCTTTATTATTACTAAGTTGAGCATTTGCTTTTTCTTCTTTCATATGTTTTCCTTTTATGGCCTTGAAACTACTCATGATTTCTCTCTTTGTCATAATTTTCTTAGTGTCAAAGGGAACTCCATTTTTCACAAGATATTTTTGTTTTCCACCATATCTGCAAAGAAAATTTTCATTTACCATCTTTTCTTTCTATTCATTAGAATTCGTAAAAGTTCTTTGAATGTTTTCCTCATCCAAGCCCTTTGTGACCTTTTCAATCACATTGTCTAGTTTTTCTTTTGCAGCCTTTTCTTGTTCTTCCTTTTGAATAAGCTTGAGTGGTGATACTAGCACTCCCTTTGGAATTTCTTCATCATTTAAACATTTATTAATTACATATTGTGGGAATTCTTTTTGTTCTTCATTGTACTTTTAATCCCTTGTTCTTTTCTCAGCTTTAAACTGTTCAATCCTTGTTCTTTGATCTTCAATTTCTTCTTCGAATATCATTTGATTTAGGAACACTCTGTCTTGAATTTCTGTCATTCTTTGCTCAAATATCATTTTGGCTTTTATTTCAGATTCATCAATGTACAGAACATCTATTTCTATTTGGAGAATTAATTAGCTGCAATTGATCAGTTTCCGATGCAATCCCTTTTCCTTTGAGCTTCTTTCTTTCATTTATTTGAATCTTTTCTTCTTTTGGAGAGTCAACAGATTTCTCACAATTTTCACAATCTAAACCATTTTCATCATAAACTGATAGAAGATTTATGAATTCTTCCCCTGTTTTTGTGCATTTGAGGTCTTCTCAACCTTAGACATCAGGGCTTAAATTTTCTTCAATGCCTTCTTTAGTTCTTCCTCAAATTCTGATAGATGATTTTTGTAGGAATAAGGAAGAGCTGGGCTTGAATCCATTCTGATCTATACAATATCAATCGAATTAGTGATTAGATTAAACAAATATGTGATAAAAATATATCAAAGTTAAAAGATGAGGCGATTCAAAACGTCTTCTTGAATAATATGAATACCAACACACAACAAAAAGATGTGAGATAATATTGAAGCTGGAAAACTTAATTTTGATCAAAATATATCGAAATTTGCACTGCCTGATATATGAAAGTGATATTCGATGTAGGGTATAAGTATGCAATAGGTTGAGAGAAAAAGTTTCTGATAAAGTTTTTTTGATTCCCTTTTTTCTATTGTACACTGGTTATTACCCACTGGTTTAAAGTTTTATTGTGTAGCAAATTAATACCGACAATCACTCACTTTCAAATTTATAACCCCAAACCTTGCTTCGTACCAAAAATTATCAAAAATAAGTTAAGTAAGTAAAATGAAAGAAGCTTACTCTCTAATATACAATATTGCTCGAGAAATTAATCACAAGTTTAAATAATCAAGTATACTTGGTCAAATACGTAACTTTGCTCGAGATTAATAAAGATCCGAAAATAATAACTTACAGTATTTCCAAATGTCAACCTTGCTCGAATAACTTGGCATCACTAAGTTTACTCGATTTCACTTAGAAAAACAAAGAGTTCACTTATTTTTAGATATATACATTCAAGTATACTCGAGAACAAATTTTACTCGACCATACCTCAAAAGTTCAAAGTATGCTTGAGAAGACTTGATTTATATTAAAATACAAGTATGCTCAAAGCATAAAATTTACTCGTGGAGTAAAGTTTGCTCGAAAGCACTTGAAATTTGCAAGTATGCTTGGAGAAACATTTGAACTATTGTTGGAATAAACAAGTGTGCTAAAAGCATGAAGTTTGCTCGATAAACGAAGTTTACTCGAAAACACTTGCAATTCAAAGAAAGTAAATCAGACATATACAATAAACAATTAAATCAATATTTTATCAAGTATGCTTGACACAATTACCATGTTTACTCGATAGAGTTAAACATTAAGTAAGTGGTTAAGTTTATTCGAAAAATATTCATTTTGATCAATGTTAATATAAACTCATAAAGTATGATTGATAAAGATAAATTTCAACTAAAACATCCAATTTTACTCGACACACAATTTAAAAGCGTATTCAGACAATTATATCACATATTTATCAAGTGTACTTGAATGGAATTACCTTCTAAACAACCAAGTTTACTCAAAAGTACATAATCATCAAAGTATACTCGATAATACATGAATAATCATTTTCAAAACAAAAGGAGCCAATAAGAAAATTAAAAGGAGCCAATAAGAAAATTGGGTTATAATTTTATTAAAATATATATCAAGTACGCTCGAATGAGTTAAACTTTAAATAAAACACTTAAGTTTACTGGAAAGTTTAAAAACATCAAAATTTACTTGAAATAACATATGCAGAGATAATCAAGGTAAAGTGCAACACTTTTTGACTTAAACTTTACATCAAATAGTTTTCTCATTAAAGTTCAAAGTTTAAGAGTAAATGGTGCACTATGAGATCAAATTTCAGTTATCTCCTTTCAAATCCTTTTCTTTTCACGAAAAGATCTCAACATGGTATCATATTGATTAAGTCACCTTTCAATACTTCATTCTCAGCATTATTATGACAAAATAGGCAGGTTAATAGCAGGTATTAACTTTGCATTAATTTCATTACTTTATGGTGATATGCTTAAAGTTTAATTAGTTGCATAATACGAAAATGGATAACATTTATTTCACTATGATGTTCCATATCTATCCTCAAAGCATATTTGGCTTTCTCCAGATCAGCCCAAATTGACTTCAACCCCCCTGATATTTGGTCAAAATATTTTTATGGCCGAAAATATAAATTTTCTTTATAGATTTTTCTTTTAAAAAATTTTAAACATTTGAGGTTGATTGTTGGACTTACATGTCACACAGTTCGGACTTACAGGCCTTTCATTCAAGGGTCAAAGAACTTATAATGATGCCCCGCCTCTGTAGTTCTAGGTTTTAACCCTCATATTTGTTTTTCATTCAAAACTTGTGAACATTTATCAACTTTTGGGTGATGTTTAAACTTTTTGCTCACATTTATTCTTTGTCATATACATAAGATGTTTCATTTTGGTGACCAAACACCAATAGGCTCGTGTATGACTGGGTAATCACTTTTCAGCCTATCATTCGGAGAGATTTATCTTGAATCATACATATTCAATAATGTCTCCACATTAAGTTTAGCATTTACATTATGTTTATCACCTCAGCTTTTACATATCATGGAAAGCAACCATACATACTAAAGAATGCACTAATAGTCTGCTTAGCGTATTAAATCCATATAATTAGTATAAATAATCAATCTAATATCATTTCCCAAAGGTTGAATCAATATTCATTGAAAACCTTTTAAGCTTCTTAAAAGCTTTGAACTAAATAATCTTATCATATTTCTACACCATGAACTTGCTCAGTTTGATAAAAAATGATTTTCTTGGAAAACTTCTTTTGCATAATATTCATTTGAGCATTTAAGTTTATCATAAAACTCAGTTTTGACACAAGCAATTTGCAACATATTCAGAAAATAATCAGGAAATGGGTGATATGCATTAAATCAAATAGATCAAACATAATGTTCAATTAAGATTAACTATGTATAATCTAACTTGTCTTAAGCACTGGCATTTCAAATAATTCAACGTATTCAAGATATCAGATAAGCATACAGATTTATCATTTCAACTCACATGCAGACACACTTATCAAAATATCATCAAAAATTTCAGAAATCAAACCTAAGCATCATAGACACCTAAGTTACACAAATTGTCATTCAAAGCACATATGAGTTAAGAATCACATATTCATGCACACAATCACAACTTTCACTCACAAGACCAATAATCAGTTAGCACATTGAGCACATATCATTAATCAGACTTCATCAGAGTTTATCATGCCTAAATCTTTCAAAAGAAAGTGAAATCTTGTTTTATCGAGTTGCTTGGTGAATAAATCTGCCAAGTTGTCACTAGTACCAACTCTTTTCATTTCAATAAGACCTTTCTCACTGCAATCTCTAATGAAAAGAAGTCTTATTTCAATATGCATGGTCTTTGAGTGTTGGATTGGGTTCTTAACTATGAAAAGAGCAGTTGTATTATCAATAAAAATAGGAGTGTTCAAATAATTCAAACCATAGTCCAGCAGTTGATTTTGAATTTAAAGGACTTGTGCACAACAGGCAGATGTAGCAATGTACTCAGCTTCAGCAGTAGAGATTGACACATTTGTTTGCTTCTTGCATTGTGATGTGTGAAATGTGTAAATAATATTAAAAACCGAGTTTTACCAAATTCACCTAAAAAAACCACACACAATCGACAAGTGTACCGTTCCCAATGTAGCTTGCAAGTAAGAATGTATATAGAACATAGGACACTATGGGTAAACTCTAATTATTAAACCTAATGATTACTAAACTAAACTTTCTTTTGATTTTTTATATATATTTATACTAATTATACTAATAATATTTAACTAATTATAATTTAAACTAAAAATAAAACTTTATAAAAAAATCGGGTTTAAAACAAATATGAAAAATTACTACCTAGGTAATGGAATCCTACTAGTTAAATTAATAGTTAACGAACTTGAGTTGGTTGAAAAACAATATCTTAAAATATGACACTAAAGACCACTAAAGTACGCTAGATCGCCTAACGGCTTCACCAACGACACCGTAGAACTCTAATGACATGTGAAGCTCAGTTGTTAAAGGTTGGATCACCTGGTCTAACCTTACCTAATAATATAATGGTACCCCAAAACCCAAATCACCTACCGGTCTCTTAGAATACAATATATTAATATAAAGGGGGTATTATTAATTAACTTGAACACAACTTGTATCATAACAATCTCAGAGACCTAGGATAACCCACTCCCGTGCAATTATTACTCAAACATGCAAAAGAAAAAGATGACACAACACTAAATTACCTTCCGGCCTCTCTAGTGAAAGAACAATAAAATCTAATAAACTTTTATAAATTATTCCTACGATTATTTAGACCATAAACAGCAACAAGTTGAAAACACAAAGTAGACAACCTAATCATGCGTCAAACAATCACCAAAAACTATTAAACACAAGTGGAATAAATATTAAATAATAAACTAGATTCAATTACTCAACCATATCATGAAAAAACCAATTAAAAACTTCACCATAATACCAAATCAACCAAAAATCAATCATAGTTTGTCAAACCATTAATTTAGTAATCAACCAAAATCTATGTAGTATAAAGTATTTAGCAATTTATATAAAAGTATGAAACCAAAATAAATGAGTTCATAATAAGATATATAAAGGAGTTTCAATAAATACTTCACCAATTTAATAATGACCTCTTGAACTCAATAATATCCAAAGAAAACCTTTGCGGACTTTTTTTTTCTCTTCGTGCTTTCTGTCTTGTTTATTATTTTTATTATTTTGATTCCTTGACCTTTAATCTTGAGGACTTGATCATCCAATCAACTCCACTGACACAAACTCGTCTTATTCACTTAACGTAGCATAACGTCACCCAAAATCCCAATAGCCTTGGCAAAAACTCCTTATGTGATAGGGTTTTCTTTTCCTTTATTCATTGTGTCCACCGACATATCTCTTCCACTTGGATGGGCCCTGCATTGACATATTTAATAATTAATATTATGGGCTTCCATTCTTCTTATGTAAATTTAAAACAAAATTGTAAATAGTAAGAATCAAATAATATTTAGATGTTCAGCATGTCGTCAACTTTGACTCTTTTAATTAATTATTATTATTATTTTATTTTTCAAATCAGTTGAATTCACTAGCATGTCATGTGCTATTATTAGTTTCTTAATGTGACACTTTTAAATTAAGTTCATATATATAATTAGTAAGTGAACTTTTAATCAGGTAAATATAATTAAGTTTAGATAACACATGTTAACTCGTTAATCAAAACATTAGTATACACATTCTATTTTAGCTCGTTGTCTCTTATAACCAATAAAATGTATATGTGAACCAATTTGGGGAATTATATTATAAACACACCTCAAAAGCTACTCAAAGTGTAGGAAATATGAATATAAAAATATGTATAATTAAACCATATCAAACACTACAACAAAAAGGGCTTTTAGTACGCACAAAAGCGTCTTAAAATGCTATTTTATTGGGCATTTCACTTAATAGGACCAACGAGAAAAAGTTTCATGTAAAGGGGTCATAATAAGTCTCGAAACTCAAAAAGCTTCCTGATATCTCAAATAAGATTATGGGACCAATTTTATGTTTGCATAAAATATCCATTAACAGCCCAAAGGCATCCCAATAAAAACGTATTAGGACACTTATACAATGTTTTAAGATGTGCTTACCTACCTTTAATCTTTTGATACACATTCAAGCGTCCTTAAAAATTAATTTATAAGACCCTTATGGTGAAAGATTATAGGTACTTTAGTACCAAGAAAAAAGTCCTGATATCCCAAATAAGATTATGAAACCAATTTTATGGTCGAATAATATATTCATTAACAACCCAATAAGTGTCCCAATAAAAACATATTATGACACTTTTACAATGTTTTGACATGTCTTACCTAATCACTAGTGCAAAAAAAAGTGAGGAAATATGACGCTTTTCAATCAAATATGGCGGCAAATCAACCACCTTAAAAGACAAAAAAAACACGTAGCTAGAACAGAAACAGTGAGAAAATAAACAACATATCCAAACAATGAACCATTTTAAAAATAGCTAGAACAGCTAAATCATCCATCTTGACCATTAGTCTAAATTATTCATTTTTTAACATACAGATTATTAAAGCATTCAGTTTAACACAAATAAAAAGAATCATCCAAAAACCTCCATGACTTCGTGCAACCACCTTTATCAGCCACAAACCTTCAATAGCACTGGCGTAAGCTAGAATTCTTTGTCACTGATCAAAACACAGAAAAATATTTGTTAGCCACCATTAAAGATTAATATAAAGCAAGATCACCTTGTTAAAATCAAGAAGCAACTGAAATAAATTATCGAGTCAACATTATACAGAGGCCTTTGGTGCTAATAAAAAACCCGTAATAATATGTGTGATATGTGTTGTCAAAAGCCCTTTAATGCGTGTAGGCCTTGAGGTCAAATGAATGACATGTCAATGTGATGAATGTGTCAAAGTGACTTAACCATCCCTGTAATTAACACTCAATACAATAAATAGACTGTATCCCGAGGGCTGAGTCTCACTCTCAAGTGTACTAAACAAATAATTTACAGCAAATAAAAAAAAATTAACACTTATATAAGACTAGAATACTAATATACTGACCTTCATCCATCCTCCTAATCTTTGCCATCACACAATGACATAAACAAAGTATTACATGTACAGTTGCAATGGCTTCTACAGAACCAGCTGCTCCGAGAAGGTGACCGATCATCGATTTTGTAGAGTTCACTCGCAACCGTAACATGTTAAAAAAGTTTTTTTATTATATGGTAAAAAAACAAACACATATTTCTCTATTTGGTTTGGTTTGGTACCTCTTTGTTCTGGCCAAAACAATGAAGAAGAGCTTGGTATTCCTTGAGGTCACCGACAGGTGTTGATATAGCATGCACATTTATGTAGTTCACATCCTCCCTTCTCACCCCAGCCTGCGAAAATGCTTTCTCTATGCATAAAATCACACAGGTACCTAATGATAAACATAAACACATCAATCACATGCTTCATCTTCATTTCATTTATAAATCAGCCAACAAAACAATATACATACCTTGAGGATGAGGCTCGGTCATATGATAAGCATCACAAGTGAAAACAAGTATACAAAATTAGTTTTGTGTTTTCTATCTTGAAAACGAATAGGAAAAAGCATGAACTCACTTGGTGTCACGTGTAATAGACTTTTTTTCAAAACCAAAAGAATGCACTTGGCTCGCTAACCGTTACCTAGTACAAGTGTTTAAGTTATGAGAATATGTTCAACAGCACATGACTCTAAAACCCAAGTATGGACTAACACACAAACACAAACTTGACACAATGACTCTTTGGTGATAATAAGTAATGTCAACTGTACCAAAAAGTCCTAACATGTATCAACACATTATATCATGGCAAAGCAACCAAATATTAATCATACAACTGGACTTATAATCATTCAGTTCAGGAGACAGATTTTGACATGTACATACTGATTTTATTCACTAAGCAAAACTTAAGGGTAAATGACACAAAAATTACCACAATAGAATATATGAATTCGATTTCTCAAAACATTTTTATCTTATTTTTCTCATTCATACAAAACTCATAATAATTCAATCATTGTAAATAAGTACCAAAAGTTCATCAGATTGCGCAACAAAAAGTAGTTTCATGGTTCTCTCAATTCATTTATCAAAATTGTGCAAGGCCAATTGTATTACCTTATAAACTAATAAAAATAAGTTCCAAAAGTGGAACAAATTCAATTGGCTTCGTTAATCTCATGTAATGATGTCGGGAAGACATACCTGAATTTGAATCCCCGCATCAGCTTTGACACATGTTTTTGTAAAATCATAAAAACTATTCAAAACTTGTCCAAAAATTACAAAATTTACCTTTCTGAAAACTAAACTCAGACTACTATATCCTTGAAACAAGAATTGATCAATAATCATCGTTTAACATTAAGTTACAAACCAATCAATAAACAAGAACGAATCTGTCAGCAAACTGTTGTCATCAAAACTCAAACCATAACATGTTTATGTCATCCCTAGCTTTCTAAATCATCAATTAACATTATAATCATTAAAGGTACAGAGATTGAACATCTATGGTTTCACAGTAACTCATCAAAACAAAAAAAATGATACATAAAACTTACCAATTAATATTAGGAATCATGTGAATCACTCAAAGACACCTCTAATTTTAAGATTAAGATTACATTGAAGGTGATTAGGGTTTGTTAGGTGTTTGACATCGTGAAAGAGAGGGAGCAAAGATGTGTCGATGGTTTTGGGATGAGATTTAGGGTTTTGTTATTTTATTAATACTATATTTAATCATATTTAGAAGAATGACCCTTTTCGAACGAGTTTTGGCTTAAAAAGAATCTTTTAACACCAAACCGAATTATAATCGAATCATTACGACCAAAACACTTTCATGTGTTTATAAAGTTATAAGGAGAACCGATTAGGGTTCTTGGCTGTTTCTTGGTTTTTGCTGCATCAATCTTGATCTAATCCTTGGTTCTGATTGATTAGTAGGTTTCTTTTTGATCACGGCTATTGATATAGTTTAGTTAGATCGATCGAATCCTATTAACTGATTAAGGATCTTGTGGTTAATCAAGATTAGGGTTTCTTCTTGGTGCAGCCGTGTTCCGATTAGGGTTCTTGGCCGTTTTTTGATTTTTGCTGCATGAATCTTGGTGCAGCTGTGTTCTTCTTGGCCGATTAAGAGTTTCTTGGCCGTTTTTTCTTGGTGCCTTGGTCGTTTTAGGGTTTTCTTGCCCGTTTCTTGGTTTATTGCTGCATGAATCTTGGTTTCCTTGGCCGATTAGGGTTTCTACTTGGGCCAGCCGATTTGTTTAAGAAGTAAACAGCCGTTCTTGGTTCTTGGTTGTTATTTGTTGATTGGAATTCTGGTTCTTGTTCTTGGTTCTTGTTCTTGGGTGTTATTTTCGTTCTAGGGTTTGCATGAAGCAGAAGGGTGGTAATGGATTTGTTGATCGTATCAAGCAAGGGTTTCCAGCCAATCGGGTCACCAACATTGATGGGGTTCTTCCTCGTAGGGGAATTCTGAAAACTGGTTCCTCGGGAAACCCTAATGCTACAAGTTCGTCTGTTTCGTTTGATGCAAACACAACATTCAATGTTCCTTTAAATGATGTAATCAACAAAGATGGTGGTTGTTCAGCCGTGGCTTTGAATGATAACAAGGCTCTTGGATCTGATTCGTTAACTACTCAACAAGATGGAGGTTTTTCAGCCTTTGTTTCGGGTGATAACATGGTTTTTGGATCTGATTCTTTAAATATTCAAAGGGATGAAGGAAAGGAGAAAAATATGGAAAATTCAAAGCCTTCGTATGTGAGTGTTGTCCAACTTGAAAACAAGACAACTAAGGTAACATTAAGAAAATTAAATGTGGAGTCAACAATGGAAGGAGTTGATGTGGTTATCCCGGTTGAATCTGTCAAGAAAGTTAACGATAGGTTTACTAATACTTTGTTTGGTTATTTTTTGGGTAACAGACTTCCTTTTCCGGTTGTTGAGTATTTTGCTAAGAAAAATTGGAACAAATATGGGCTTACGAGACTTATGATGAATGCGAAAGGGTTTTTCTTTTTCAAGTTTCATACGGAAGTTGGGATGATGCAGCTGATTGAGGATGGTCCTTGGATGATTAGGAATGTCCCCATTATTCTTAATATTTGGACTATGGAGTCAGATTTGGAAAAGGAGGATATACGGTCTGTTCCGGTTTGGGTCAGATTACAGAATATTCCTCTGGGTGCCTTTACTGAGGAGGGTCTAAGTTTGCTCGCTTCAAGAATTGGGGATCCGATAAGTGTTGATTCTTACACTGCCAATATGTGTAAGGAATCGTGGGGAAGAAGTAGTTTTGCTAGAGTTCAAGTTGAACTTCATGCAAATCAGGACATTAAAAGGAAGCTGGTTGTTGTTGTTCCAGATACGTGGGGGGAGTCAAACAAGATCTCGGAGATTAAGATTGAATATGATTGGGAGCCCCCCAGATGTTCCTTATGTGAAGTGTTTGGCCATTCGAACACTCAATGCCCGAAACATGTTCATCATAAAAAGTTAAATGAAGAACCAATGAAAGTCACTAATGATGATGGTTTCCAGAGGGTGAAGGGAAAGAAAAAAGTTATTACGCAAGTCAAGAAACATAATCTTGTCTATCGACCGGTAGCTAAACCTACTGTGACACAACCTGTAAATAAACCATCCTCTAAAAGCCAAGACACTAATCATCCCGTGGGTAAACCTACAACTTCTATGCCTGTAGGGGTTGAGTCAAAGGAAAAGCATTATGTCCAAACTAGTAACCGGTTTGGTAGTTTGGTGGATGAACCAGAAAGTGATGAATATGAGGATGATGTGGAGGAGCTTTTTACGGATGTGGCTAACAGTATGAAAGCGGATATTGATTCTGAGGGTGCAAGCACACCCGGTGAATTGGGTGTTTAATGGGTACTATTGCTACATGGAATATAAGAGGGTTGAACCGCCCTCTTAAACAAAAAGAGGTTCGTAAGGTAATCCAAGATAATAGCATTCAGGTGTGTGCTATTCTTGAGTCTCACGTACAATTAAATTCGGTTTTTGATGTTTGTAAGAAGATTTGTAACACTTGGGATTGGACTAGCAATGGTAGTGTTTGTGATAAAGGTACTCGGATTATTGTGGGGTGGAATACGGATCTGGTTGATCTAATGGTTATTGATTATTCGAACCAGGTTCTTCACGTTCAGTTAAAGTTTAAGTTGGATAATAAGGCGATGTATTGTTCTTTCGTGTATGCTGAAAATTTTTATTTGAAAAGAAGGGAGTTATGGCAAAATCTTGCAGTTCATAAACAATTCACTCGTGGTAAACCTTGGGCTTTACTTGGAGACTTTAATTGTGCTCTTAATTTGGAAGACAGATTACATGGTTCTTCCAAAATATCCACTGGGATGCTTGATTTTCGTGCTTGTGTTAAGAACATTGAAGTTGAGGATATAAGTGGGGTCGGGCTACAATTCACTTGGAACAATAAACCGAGAACGGGTATGGGTCTTTTCAAAAAGCTTGATAGGGTGATGGGAAACTCTAAATTCATGGATATTTTTAATGATTCAACGGCGGTGTTCATTCCATACCGGATTTCAGACCACTCTCCATGTTTATTGAAATTCCCCTATCTTATTAAAGGTAAGCCTAAACCGTTTAAATTTCCTAATTTCTTAATTGGTAAACCGGGTTATAATGATATTATTGCTAACGGCTGGAAAATTGAGGTGAATGGTTATTACATGTTTCGCGTGGTAAAGAAACTCCAAAACTTAAAACATCCAATCCGTTCTTTGTTGCATCGAGAAGACAATCTCCACAAGAAAGCTAATGATCTAAGAACCCTTCTTGATGATTGTCAAACCCGTCTTGACATTGACCCTACTAATTTGGAGTTGATTCAGGAGCAGAGTAGTTATCTTAAGGCTTATCATGAGGCAACTAAAGATGAGGAAGAATTCCTAAAACAAAAGGCTAAAGTCGATTGGTTAAAGCTTGGTGATTCTAACACTGCGTATTTTCACAATTCCTTGAAAATGCGAAACCATAGATGTCGTATTGATACTATAAGTGATGGTCAGGGCCAATTATATGAGGGATCGGATGTTCCTTCGGTGTTTGTTAATCATTTTATGAACATTTTTGGTTCGGATATGCAACCATTGAAAAAACCAGATAATCAGATTTTTACTACTAAACTCTCGGCCTCTCAGGCGGAGCTGATGGTTAGACCTATATCCGATTTGGAAATCAAGGAAGCTTTTTTCTCTATTGGGAATACCAAAGCGCCGGGGCCTGATGGTTTTTCTTCGGCCTTCTTTAAAAGTTCTTGGGATATTGTTGGGAAAGATGTTTGTTTGGCGGTTCATGAATTTTTCAGAAAAGGAAGTCTCCTTAAACAGGTTAACCACACTATTATTGCCCTTATTCCCAAAGTGACCACCACTTTTACTCCTAATGATTTTCGTCCCATCTCGTGCTGCAACACTTTATATAAATGCATTACCAAGATTATCTCGGTTCGTATGATGAAGGATTTGGAGTCGTTAATTGATATCAATCAGTCTGCGTTTGTTCCTGGGTGTAGAATTTCTGACAACATCCTTTGGACCCAAGAATTAATGCATAATTATCACACTAATAACGGACCGCCTAGATGTGCTTTTAAAGTTGATATTCAGAAAGCTTACGATACGGTCAGTTGGGACTTCATTCGTGATATTCTATATGGGTATGGTTTCCACGATAGGATGACTCATTGGATAATGGAATGCATAACCACTTCTTCTTTTTCGATATCCATAAATGGGAACTTACACGGGTTCTTTAGTGGTAAAAGAGGTCTAAGACAGGGTGATCCGATGTCTCCTTATATTTTCACGCTGGTTATGCAAGTCCTCACTTTAATTCTGCATCTGAAGGTTCGTATTGAACGCTCGTTTCGTTTTCATCGTCATTGTGAAAAATTTTTTTGGGTAAAAAGGGTTTGTACCCAGGCTATAATAAAAATAAAAAACTGGCGTAATGACAGAGTATCAAAACGGCAACAAAAAACACAACCACAAAAACTAGACGAGAGGCATACCACTCGCTAGCCTAAAAACCCACTAAACACAGCCCAATAAACTACAAGAAAACAAAAAACATTAGACTTCTAATGTAGCATTAGGCAGCTTCCAAACTTCCATCCACTTCCTTGAGCTTGAACGAAACCGACTCGAGAGAAGTTTTAATCTGACAATGCCCACTACCGCATCAATGATCTGACTGCAATCCCTCTTTTGATTTTTGAATAGTCTTAAATTCCTTTCCTGCCAAATCAGGTAGCAACTCGCTGCTAAAACAAGTTTAGCAGTAACCACATCCGCCGATTTACTAGAAGCAAAAGACTCGTATTTCACCAAGATATCCCCCCACATATCAGAATATGAATCAATCTTAGCAAACTCACATACACCTTTCCAGACTTTGAGTGAAAGCGAGCAGCGAAAGAATAAATGACCATGAGAATCAGGTTGAACATCACACAGCGGACATACCTGGCTGACATCAGTTCGGTTCTCCCAATATCTTACCTTATCCTGAGTTTTTAAACGATTCTTAATGATCAGCCACAATAAAAAAGCGTGCTTAGGAATACAGTTAGGATACCATACAACATTAAACCAAGTGACCTTGCGATCCTTAGATCGAATCGCATGCCACATATCCTTAACAGAAAACTGAACAAACTTTCCATTCAAATCTTTGATCCAAACTTCATCATCTATTTGATTTTGAATTGAAGGAAACTGCACAGAATGAAGAAAAGAATTCCATTCAACCGGCCACCTCCAAATACCCTCCTCAACTAAATTTGAAACTCTGTCAGATAAAGAAAAACCCTCCCGATGGATTGATCTAGTAGACACCATATCAATCAGAGGACGTGTAGTACACCAATTATCATACCAGACAGAAGTAGAGTCACCGTTCCCAATACGAAACCAGAAAAATTGTCTCACCATTTGCCGAATCTGTAAGAGGTTTCTCCAAGTGCAAGACATATTACCCCGCTTTTGGACAGCCCAGAAGCTAACGCCCCGCAGTTTATAAGTATGAATCCATCTGACCCAAAGAGATTCCTTGTTACTAAGCAAATTCCATATATGAGCAGACAAAAGCGCAACATTAAACTCGGACAACCTTCGAATACCAAGACCACCTTCAAATTTAGGAAGGCAAACAGCCTCCCAAGCCACTTTAGCTTTTCCCCGGCAACAATCCCCATTAGACCAAAGGAATCTTCTCATGAGTTTTTCAATTTCAGTAATTAATTTTGCCGGAAGTAAAAACATTTTACCCCAGTAAATATGCATAGAAGAAATAACTGATTTAATTAATTGAAGCCTACCCGCAAAAGACAAACTTTTATTTTTCCAATCAGCTAACCTTCCTCGAACACGATCCACCAAAATCCGGCAATCCTTGTAATAAAGATTTTTTGAAACCAACGGAACACCAAGATATTTAACGGGTAAATTACCTTCAGCAAAAGGGGAGATGTTAAGAATATCTAGTTTGACATGGTTCAGAGTATTACAGAAAAAAGCAGTACTCTTTGGTAAACTAGGAGCCAAACCCGACACTTCCTTAAATTCCTCCAAGCCTCCCATAATAACTTGAACTGACACGGGATCTGCATGGAGAAAAATGAAGAGATCATCTGCAAAACATAAGTTAACAATATCCAAGTCTTCACATTTCGGGTGATAAATAAAACTTGCCGAATTTCGAACCCTACGCTTCAAAATAAGAGTTAGAACCTCCATAATTAGAGTAAATAAGTAAGGGGATAACGGATATTATCAATATTTGCTTTGCGGATGATTTGTTCCTGTTTGCTCGAGGCGATGTGGATTCTGCTAAAACTATTATGGGGGCTCTGAATGATTTCAAAGATATGTCCGGGCTTACTCCTAGTGTCCCGAAAAGTACCGCGTTTTTCTGTAATGTTTCGGATCGCGTTAAAAGTGGGATTTTGAATATTATGCCCTTCGTTGAAGGTAGACTCCCGGTTAAATACTTGGGAGTTCCTCTTATTTCTACGAGGCTAAATTACCGTGATTGTAAGAGGTTGCTGGATCGTTTGGATAATCGGATTGGAGATTGGAAGAATAAAACTTTATCTTTTGCGGGTAAACTTCAGCTGGTCAGGTCTGTCCTGTCGTCCTTATATATTTACTGGTCTGCTGTTTTCTCTCTTCCTTCTAGACTTATCGCTGATCTTGAAAAACGGATTAAAAATTTCCTTTGGGACTTTGGACACAAACAGGGAAAGCATAAAGTTTCTTGGGATGTTGTTTGTCAGCCGAAAAGTGAAGGTGGTTTGGGTATCCGGCGTATCCGGGATGTCAATAACTCTCTTCTGGTTTATCATATTTGGAGTTTAATCAATGATCGTAATTCGTTGTGGGTTAAATGGATGCATGTGTATAAAATGAAGGGGCGAAATTTTTGGAGCTTGCAGATTCCTAACTCTTGTACTTGGGGGTGGAGGAAGATTCTTCAGTTTCGTCCCCGTATTAGACATTTTATATGGCATGAAATCGGTAATGGGAGATCTACTTCAGTTTGGTATGATAAATGGGATGATTTATGTCCTTTAAGTGATTATATTAACCCGAGAACAATACATGGGGCTGGTTTGACTTTAAAAACCTGTGTCAGTGATGTGGTTCTTCATAATAACTGGGGATGGCCGCCTGATTGGATTTCGAGATTCCCTATTCTTTCGAACTTAAAGGGGGTGAGTATTTATCCGGAAAAGAGGGACAAGATCGTGGTAAGGGATGAGAATGGGACTTCAATGAATTTCTCGGCTTCAGGAATATGGCAACTTCTTCGAATCCCGGCTGATAAGGTTTCTTGGATGCATGTTGTTTGGTTCTCTCAATGTGTACCAAAACACTCCTTTATATTGTGGATTGTGCTTCATGATAGATTGAGCACGCAGAATCGTATAATGGGGTGGAATATTGGTGGGTATCCAAATCATAACCTGTATTGCTGCCTTTTATGTAATGGAGAGCCGGATTCTCGTAATCATCTCTTCTTTGAGTGTAAGTTCTCTTCTGAGGTTTGGAGTATTGTCAAATTGAAAGGTAAGTTTCAGGGGTGCATGAATGGTTGGGCGAATATTCTTCAATATGTGTCTCAATTTGGAATGTCCAACTCTATTGATAATGTTATTAATCGGCTGTTACTTGGGGCATCGGTTTACGTAATTTGGAAGGGACGAAATAACCGGCTTTTCAGGAACTCTTTGAAGACTCCAAAGATTGTTGCTGATGAAATCATTAAGGGTACTCGCCTAAAGCTTATGACTCTAAAGTTCAAGAATTCTGATCGGGTCAATCGGGTTCTCGAAGATTGGCACTTTCCGAGGGGAGTTTCACACCAAATTGATGATAATGGTTGATCTGTTTTTGTTATGTTTGTTTCTTTGGTTCTTGTGTAGGCTTTAGCAGTGTTTACCTTTGTTTGGTGGTTTTGGTTTTGTTTACTCTTGTATGGCATGTCATACATGAGAACTAATATGGCACTTTGTCATATTACTTGTTCTTTGTTGGTTGTGTGGAATGAATTTAACCGGGTAAAACCCTTTACCCAAAAAAAAAAGTTATAAGACTCAAGTGTCAAGTGTACTGTTTAGTTATGTTATAATAAAACTATAGCGAATAAGCGTCCTATAAACTAGATGTTTTATGACTAATATATCAAATGTCCTATTACCGCGTATTATAATAACACCACAATGCTTATGCATCTTATAAAGGTTAAAGTTATATGACCATAGTGTAAAATGTCCTATTAAGTTATGTTCTTATATGACTTCGACTAAAAAAGGTCCAATAACGAACAGTTATGGCTTAATTACAAAGTATCTATTAAGTTATATTAAAATAAGACTTCCAGTGATAAAGTGTCCTATTACATTACCACATAACGGAACACCAACAAATATATGTCTTATAGATTACTTTAGTAGGATTTACATTTTAAGTGTCTTATTAAGATATATGATAATATGACCCCAAATAATCATCCATCATATTAAATAACTTTTTAGGACACCGGTTCTGTAGCGTATATTGTAAAAGGACTCCAAATGTTTATTTTCCTATTTACAAGCGTCTCACACAAAAGGCCCTAATAAGCCCTTTTTGTTGTAGTGAAATATCTCCACACTTAAATCTTTTCGTCCATGAAAAATATATATATTGCAATGGAATCAGAATTTAAGACTAGTTTTCAAAACACATAGGTTATCTTTTAAGCACAGATAAACGCAAAAACTGCGATTGCCAATATTGTTGTCCACTTAAATCCAGCCAACAGCCTATGAATCCCCCCTTTGCATTAAGAAGTTTAAATTCAAAAAACACAGCCACACCTCCCCATCTCAGACAAAGAGAGGTAGAAAAACTAGAGTAAAAGCAAACTGGTTCGACAAATCACCATAAGCCAAGGACTCGTTGATGGTACTAATTAGATGCACTCGGTGAAATTTGATGGATGAATGGTCCTTTGGAGGTCGTACAAGCTATTCTTAAATATTATTGGACTTTGTCCCATAAATTCGTAGTTTGATATTTATTGACTAAGAACCTTCGAGCCCCAATAATGTATCCTCAAAGTCACTATCCCCTTGGTAACACGTAAACTCTAAGTCCCGTCTACTATGTGCAACTTTGGCCTCTTTTTTTTTGGGTAAAGGGTTCTACCCGGTTAAATTCATTCCACACAACCAACAAAGAACAAGTAATATGACAAAGTGCCATATTAGTTCTCATGTATGACATGCCATACAAGAGTAAACAAAACCAAAACCACCAAACAATGGTAAACACAGCTAAAGCCTACTCAAGAACCAAAGAAACAAACATAACAAAAACAAATCAACCATTATCATCAATTTGGTGTGAAACTCCTCTCGGAAGGTGCCAATCTTCGAGAACCCGATTGACCCGTTCAGAATTCTTGAACTTTAGAGTCATTAGCTTTAGGCGAGTACCCTTAATGATTTCATCAGCAACAATCTTTGGAGTCTTCAAAGAGTTCCTGAAAAGCCGGTTATTTCGTTCCTTCCAAATTACGTAAACCGACGCCCCAAGTAACAGCCGATTAATAACATTATCAATAGAGTTGGACATTCCAAATTGAGACACATATTGAAGAATATTCGCCCAACCATCCATGCACCCCTGAAACTTACCTTTCATTTTGACAATACTCCAAACCTCAGAAGAGAACTTATACTCAAAGAAGAGATTATTACGAGAATCCGGCTCTCCATTACATAAAAGGCAGCAATACAGGTTATGATTTGGATACCCACCAATATTCCACCCCATTATACGATTCTGCGTGCACAATCTATCATGAAGCATAATCCACAACATAAAGGAGTGTTTTGGAACACATTGAGAGAACCAAACAACATGCATCCAAGAAACCTTATCAGCCGGTATTCGAAGAAGTTGCCATATTCCTGAAGCCGAGAAATTCATTGAAGTCCCATTCTCATTGATTACCACGATCTTGTCCCTCTTTTCCGGATAAATACTCACCCCCTTTAAGTTCGAAAGAATAGGGAATCTCGAAATCCAATCAGGCGGCCATCCCCAGTTATTATGAAGAACCACATCACTGACACAGGTTTTTAAAGTCAAACCAGCCCCATGTATTGCTCTCGGGTTAATATAATCACTTAAAGGACATAAATCATCCCATTTATCATACCAAACTGAAGTAGATCTCCCACTACCGATTTCATGCCATATAAAATGTCTAATACGGGGACGAAACTGAAGAATCTTCCTCCACCCCCAAGTACAAGAGTTAGGAATCTGCAAGCTTCAAAAATTTCGCCCCTTCATTTTATACTCATGCATCCATTTAACCCACAACGACTTACGATCATTGATTAAACTCCAAATATGATAAACCAGAAGAGAGTTATTGACATCCCGTATACGCCGGATACCCAAACCACCTTCACTTTTCGGCTGACAAACAATATCCCAAGAAACTTTATGCTTTCCCTTTTTGTGTCCAAAGTCCCAAAGGAAATTTTTAATCCGTTTTTCAAGATCAGCAATAAGTCTAGAAGGAAGAGAGAAAACAGCAGACCAGTAAATATATATGGACGACAGAACAGACCTGACCAGCTGAAGTTTACCCGCAAAAGATAAAGTTTTATTCTTCCAATCTCCAATCCGATTATCCATGCGATCCAGCAACCTCTTACAATCACGGTAATTTAGCCTCGTAGAAATAAGAGGAACTCCCAGACTCCCAAGAATATGGGACTTTGTCCCATAAATTCCTAGTTTGATATTTATTGACTAAGAACCTTCGAGCCCCAATAATGTATCCTCAAAGTCACTATCCCCTTGGTAACACGTAAACTCTAAGTCCCGTCTACTATGTGCAACTTTGGCCTCTTTTTTTTGGGTAAAGGGTTCTACCCGGTTAAATTCATTCCACACAACCAACAAAGAACAAGTAATATGACAAAGTGCCATATTAGTTCTCATGCATGACATGCCATACAAGAGTAAACAAAACCAAAACCATCAAACAATGGTAAACACAGCTAAAGCTTACTCAAGAACCCAAGAAACAAACATAACAAAAACAAATCAACCATTATCATCAATTTAGTGTGAAACTCCTCTCGGAAGGTGCCAATCTTCGAGAACCCGATTGACCCGTTGAGAATTCTTGAACTTTAGAGTCATTAGCTTTAGGCGAGTACCCTTAATGATTTCATCAGCAACAATCTTTGGAGTCTTCAAAGAGTTCCTGAAAAGCCGGTTATTTCGTTCCTTCCAAATTACGTAAACCGACGCCCCAAGTAACAGCCGATTAATAACATTATCAATAGAGTTGGACATTCCAAATTGAGACACATATTGAAGAATATTCGCCCAACCATCCATGCACCCCTGAAACTTACCTTTCATTTTGACAATACTCCAAACCTCAAAAGAGAACTTATACTCAAAGAAGAGATGATTACGAGAATCCGGCTCTCCATTACATAAAAGGCAGCAATACAGGTTATGATTTGGATACCCACCAATATTCCACCCCATTATACGATTCTGCGTGCACAATCTATCATGAAGCATAATCCACAACATAAAGGAGTGTTTTGGAACACATTGAGAGAACCAAACAACATGCATCCAAGAAACCTTATCAGCCGGTATTCGAAGAAGTTGCCATATTCCTGAAGCCGAGAAATTCATTGAAGTCCCATTCTCATTGATTACCACGATCTTGTCCCTCTTTTCCGGATAAATACTCACCCCCTTTAAGTTCGAAAGAATAGAGAATCTCGAAATCCAATCAGGCGGCCATCCCCAGTTATTATGAAGAACCACATCACTGACACAGGTTTTTAAAGTCAAACCAGCCCCATGTATTGCTCTCGGGTTAATATAATCACTTAAAGGACATAAATCATCCCATTTATCATACCAAACTGAAGTAGATCTCCCATTACCGATTTCATGCCATATAAAATGTCTAATACGGGGACGAAACTGAAGAATCTTCCTCCACCCCCAAGTACAAGAGTTAGGAATCTGCAAGCTCCAAAAATTTCGCCCCTTCATTTTATACTCATGCATCCATTTAACCCACAACGACTTACGATCATTGATTAAACTCCAAATATGATATACCAGAAGAGAGTTATTGACATCCCGTATACGCCGGATACCCAAACCACCTTCACTTTTCGGCTGACAAACAATATCCCAAGAAACTTTATGCTTTCCCTTTTTGTGTCCAAAGTCCCAAAGGAAATTTTTAATCCGTTTTTCAAGATCAGCAATAAGTCTAGAAGGAAGAGAGAAAACAGCAGACCAGTAAATATATAAGGACGACAGAACAGACCTGACCAGCTGAAGTTTACCCGCAAAAGATAAAGTTTTATTCTTCCAATCTCCAATCCGATTATCCATACGATCCAGCAACCTCTTACAATCACGGTAATTTAGCCTCGTAGAAATAAGAGGAACTCCCAAACTCCCAAGAATATGGGACTTTGTCCCATAAATTCCTAGTTTGATATTTATTGACTAAGAACCTTCGAGCCCCAATAATGTATCCTCAAAGTCACTATCCCCTTGGTAACACGTAAACTCTAAGTCCCGTCTACTATGTGCAACTTTGGCCTCTTTTTTTTGGGTAAAGGGTTCTACCCGGTTAAATTCATTCCACACAACCAACAAAGAACAAGTAATATGACAAAGTGCCATATTAGTTCTCATGCATGACATGCCATACAAGAGTAAACAAAACCAAAACCATCAAACAATGGTAAACACAGCTAAAGCCTACTCAAGAACCAAAGAAACAAACATAACAAAAACAAATCAACCATTATCATCAATTTGGTGTGAAACTCCTCTCGGAAGGTGAAAATCTTCGAGAACCCGATTGACCCGTTGAGAATTCTTGAACTTTAGAGTCATTAGCTTTAGGCGAGTACCCTTAATGATTTCATCAGCAACAATCTTTGGAGTCTTCAAAGAGTTCCTGAAAAGCCGGTTATTTCGTTCCTTCCAAATTACGTAAACCGACGCCCCAAGTAACAGCCGATTAATAACATTATCAATAGAGTTGGACATTCCAAATTGAGACACATATTGAAGAATATTCGCCCAACCATCCATGCACCCCTGAAACTTACCTTTCATTTTGACAATACTCCAAACCTCAGAAGAGATCTTATACTCAAAGAAGAGATGATTACGAGAATCCGGCTCTCCATTACATAAAAGGCAGCAATACAGGTTATGATTTGGATACCCACCAATATTCCACCCCATTATACGATTCTGCGTGCACAATCTATCATGAAGCATAATCCACAACATAAAGGAGTGTTTTGGAACACATTGAGAGAACCAAACAACATGCATCCAAGAAACCTTATCAGCCGGTATTCGAAGAAGTTGCCATATTCCTGAAGCCGAGAAATTCATTGAAGTCCCATTCTCATTGATTACCACGATCTTGTCCCTCTTTTCCGGATAAATACTCACCCCCTTTAAGTTCGAAAGAATAGGGAATCTCGAAATCCAATCAGGCGGCCATCCCCAGTTATTATGAAGAACCACATCACTGACACAGGTTTTTAAAGTCAAACCAGCCCCATGTATTGCTCTCGGGTTAATATAATCACTTAAAGGACATAAATCATCCCATTTATCATACCAAACTGAAGTAGATCTCCCATTACCGATTTCATGCCATATAAAATGTCTAATACGGGGACGAAACTGAAGAATCTTCCTCCACCCCCAAGTACAAGAGTTAGGAATCTGCAAGCTCCAAAAATTTCGCCCCTTCATTTTATACTCATGCATCCATTTAACCCACAACGACTTACGATCATTGATTAAACTCCAAATATGATATACCAGAAGAGAGTTATTGACATCCCGTATACGCCGGATACCCAAACCACCTTCACTTTTCGGCTGACAAACAATATCCCAAGAAACTTTATGCTTTCCCTTTTTGTGTCCAAAGTCCCAAAGGAAATTTTTAATCCGTTTTTCAAGATCAGCAATAAGTCTAGAAGGAAGAGAGAAAACAGCAGACCAGTAAATATATAAGGACGACAGAACAGACCTGACCAGCTGAAGTTTACCCGCAAAAGATAAAGTTTTATTCTTCCAATCTCCAATCCGATTATCCATACGATCCAGCAACCTCTTACAATCACGGTAATTTAGCCTCGTAGAAATAAGAGGAACTCCCAAACTCCCAAGAATATGGGACTTTGTCCCATAAATTCCTAGTTTGATATTTATTGACTAAGAACCTTCGAGCCCCAATAATGTATCCTCAAAGTCACTATCCCCTTGGTAACACGTAAACTCTAAGTCCCGTCTACTATGTGCAACTTTGGCCTCTTTTTTTTGGGTAAAGGGTTCTACCCGGTTAAATTCATTCCACACAACCAACAAAGAACAAGTAATATGACAAAGTGCCATATTAGTTCTCATGCATGACATGCCATACAAGAGTAAACAAAACCAAAACCATCAAACAATGGTAAACACAGCTAAAGCCTACTCAAGAACCAAAGAAACAAACATAACAAAAACAAATCAACCATTATCATCAATTTGGTGTGAAACTCCTCTCGGAAGGTGCCAATCTTCGAGAACCCGATTGACCCGTTGAGAATTCTTGAACTTTAGAGTCATTAGCTTTAGGCGAGTACCCTTAATGATTTCATCAGCAACAATCTTTGGAGTCTTCAAAGAGTTCCTGAAAAGCCGGTTATTTCGTTCCTTCCAAATTACGTAAACCGACGCCCCAAGTAACAGCCGATTAATAACATTATCAATAGAGTTGGACATTCCAAATTGAGACACATATTGAAGAATATTCGCCCAACCATCCATGCACCCCTGAAACTTACCTTTCATTTTGACAATACTCCAAACCTCAGAAGAGAACTTATACTCAAAGAAGAGATGATTACGAGAATCCGGCTCTCCATTACATAAAAGGCAGCAATACAGGTTATGATTTGGATACCCACCAATATTCCACCCCATTATACGATTCTGCGTGCACAATCTATCATGAAGCATAATCCACAACATAAAGGAGTGTTTTGGAACACATTGAGAGAACCAAACAACATGCATCCAAGAAACCTTATCAGCCGGTATTCGAAGAAGTTGCCATATTCCTGAAGCCGAGAAATTCATTGAAGTCCCATTCTCATTGATTACCACGATCTTGTCCCTCTTTTCCGGATAAATACTCACCCCCTTTAAGTTCGAAAGAATAGGGAATCTCGAAATCCAATCAGGCGGCCATCCCCAGTTATTATGAAGAACCACATCACTGACACAGGTTTTTAAAGTCAAACCAGCCCCATGTATTGCTCTCGGGTTAATATAATCACTTAAAGGACATAAATCATCCCATTTATCATACCAAACTGAAGTAGATCTCCCATTACCGATTTCATGCCATATAAAATGTCTAATACGGGGACGAAACTGAAGAATCTTCCTCCACCCCCAAGTACAAGAGTTAGGAATCTGCAAGCTCCAAAAATTTCGCCCCTTCATTTTATACTCATGCATCCATTTAACCCACAACGACTTACGATCATTGATTAAACTCCAAATATGATATACCAGAAGAGAGTTATTGACATCCCGTATACGCCGGATACCCAAACCACCTTCACTTTTCGGCTGACAAACAATATCCCAAGAAACTTTATGCTTTCCCTTTTTGTGTCCAAAGTCCCAAAGGAAATTTTTAATCCGTTTTTCAAGATCAGCAATAAGTCTAGAAGGAAGAGAGAAAACAGCAGACCAGTAAATATATAAGGACGACAGAACAGACCTGACCAGCTGAAGTTTACCCGCAAAAGATAAAGTTTTATTCTTCCAATCTCCAATCCGATTATCCATACGATCCAGCAACCTCTTACAATCACGGTAATTTAGCCTCGTAGAAATAAGAGGAACTCCCAAACTCCCAAGAATATGGGACTTTGTCCCATAAATTCCTTGTTTGATATTTATTGACTAAGAACCTTCGAGCCCCAATAATGTATCCTCAAAGTCACTATCCCCTTGGTAACACGTAAACTCTAAGTCCCGTCTACTATGTGCAACTTTGGCCTCTTTTTTTTTGGGTAAAGGGTTCTACCCGGTTAAATTCATTCCACACAACCAACAAAGAACAAGTAATATGACAAAGTGCCATATTAGTTCTCATGCATGACATGCCATACAAGAGTAAACAAAACCAAAACCATCGAACAATGGTAAACACAGCTAAAGCCTACTCAAGAACCAAAGAAACAAACATAACAAAAACAAATCAACCATTATCATCAATTTGGTGTGAAACTCCTCTCGGAAGGTGCCAATCTTCGAGAACCCGATTGACCCGTTGAGAATTCTTGAACTTTAGAGTCATTAGCTTTAGGCGAGTACCCTTAATGATTTCATCAGCAACAATCTTTGGAGTCTTCAAAGAGTTCCTGAAAAGCCGGTTATTTCGTTCCTTCCAAATTACGTAAACCGACGCCCCAAGTAACAGCCGATTAATAACGTTATCAATAGAGTTGGACATTCCAAATTGAGACACATATTGAAGAATATTCGCCCAACCATCCATGCACCCCTGAAACTTACCTTTCATTTTGACAATACTCCAAACCTCAGAAGAGATCTTATACTCAAAGAAGAGATGATTACGAGAATCCGGCTCTCCATTACATAAAAGGCAGCAATACAGGTTATGATTTGGATACCCACCAATATTCCACCCCATTATACGATTCTGCGTGCACAATCTATCATGAAGCATAATCCACAACATAAAGGAGTGTTTTGGAACACATTGAGAGAACCAAACAACATGCATCCAAGAAACCTTATCAGCCGGTATTCGAAGAAGTTGCCATATTCCTGAAGCCGAGAAATTCATTGAAGTCCCATTCTCATTGATTACCACGATCTTGTCCCTCTTTTCCGGATAAATACTCACCCCCTTTAAGTTCGAAAGAATAGGGAATCTCGAAATCCAATCAGGCGGCCATCCCCAGTTATTATAAAGAACCACATCACTGACACAGGTTTTTAAAGTCAAACCAGCCCCATGTATTGCTCTCGGGTTAATATAATCACTTAAAGGACATAAATCATCCCATTTATCATACCAAACTGAAGTAGATCTCCCATTACCGATTTCATGCCATATAAAATGTCTAATACGGGGACGAAACTGAAGAATCTTCCTCCACCCCCAAGTACAAGAGTTAGGAATCTGCAAGCTCCAAAAATTTCGCCCCTTCATTTTATACTCATGCATCCATTTAACCCACAACGACTTACGATCATTGATTAAACTCCAAATATGATAAACCAGAAGAGAGTTATTGACATCCCGTATACGCCGGATACCCAAACCACCTTCACTTTTCGGCTGACAAACAATATCCCAAGAAACTTTATGCTTTCCCTTTTTGTGTCCAAAGTCCCAAAGGAAATTTTTAATCCGTTTTTCAAGATCAGCAATTAGAAGGAAGAGAGAAAACAGCAGACCAGTAAATATATAAGGACGACAGAACAGACCTGACCAGCTGAAGTTTACCCGCAAAAGATAAAGTTTTATTCTTCCAATCTCCAATCCGATTATCCATGCGATCCAGCAACCTCTTACAATCACGGTAATTTAGCCTCGTAGAAATAAGAGGAACTCCCAAGTATTTAACCGGGAGTCTACCTTCAACGAAGGGCATAATATTCAAAATCCCACTTTTAACGCGATCCGAAACATTACAGAAAAACGCGGTACTTTTCGGTACACTTGGAGTAAGCCCGGACATATCTTTGAAATCATTTAGAGCCCCCATAATAGTTTTAGCAGAATCCACATCGCCTCGAGCAAACAGGAACAAATCATCCGCAAAGCAAATATTGATAATATTTAATTTTTCACAATGACGATGAAAACGAAACGAGCGTTCAATACGAACCTTTCGATGCAGAATCAACGTGAGAACTTGCATAACCAGCGTGAAAATATAAGGAGACATCGGATCACCCTGTCTTAGACCTCTTTTACCACTAAAGAACCCGTGTAAGTTCCCATTTATGGATATCGAAAAAGAAGAAGTGGTTATGCATTCCATTATCCAATGAATCATCCTATCGTGAAAACCATAACCATATAGAATATCACGAATGAAGTCCCAACTGACCGTATCGTAAGCTTTCTAAATATCAACTTTAAAAGCACATCTAGGCGGTCCGTTATTAGTGTGATAATTATGCATTAATTCTTGGGTCAAAAGGATGTTATCAGAAATTCTACGCCCAGGAACAAACGCAGACTGATAGATATCAATTAACGACTCCAAACCCTTCATCATACGAACCGAGATAATCTTGGTAATGCATTTATATAAAGTGTTGCAGCGCGAGATGGGACGAAAATCATTAGGAGTAAAAGTGGTGGTCACTTTGGGAATAAGGGCAATAATAGTGTGGTTAACCTGTTTAAGGAGACTTCCTTTTCTGAAAAATTCATGAACCGCCAAACAAACATCTTTCCCAACAATATCCCAAGAACTTTTAAAGAAGGCCGAGGAAAAACCATCAGGCCCCGGCGCTTTGTTATTCCCAATAGAGAAAAAAGCTTCCTTGATTTCCAAATCGGATATAGGTCTAACCATCACCTCCGCCTGAGAGGCCGAGAGCTTAGTAGTAAAAATCTGATTATCTAGTTTTCTCAATGGTTGCATATCCGAACCAAAAATGTTCATAAAATGATTAACAAACACCGAAGGAACATCCGATCCCTCATATAATTGGCCCTGAACATCACTTATAGTATCAATACGACATCTATGGTTCCGCATTTTCAAGGAATTGTGAAAATACGCAGTGTTAGAATCACCAAGCTTTAACCAATCGACTTTAGCTTTTTGTTTTAGGAATTCTTCCTCATCTTTAGTTGCCTCATGATAAGCCTTAAGATAACTACTCTGCTCCCGAATCAACTCCAAATTAGTAGGGTCAATGTCAAGACGGGTTTGACAAGCATCAAGAAGGGTTCTTAGATCATTAGCTTTCTTGTGGAGATTGCCTTGTCGGTGCAACAAAGAACGGATTGGATGTTTTAAGTTTTGGAGTTTCTTTACCACGCGAAACATGTAATAACCATTCACCTCAATTTTCCAGCCGTTAGCAATAATATCATTATAACCCGGTTTACCAATTAAGAAATTAGGGAATTTAAACGGTTTAGGCTTACCTTTAATAAGAGAGGGGAATTTCAATAAACATGGAGAGTGGTCTGAAATCCGGTATGGAAGGAACACCGCTGTTGAATCATTAAAAATATCCATGAATTTAGAGTTTCCCATCACCCTATCAAGCTTTTTGAAAAGACCCATACCCGTTCTCGGTTTATTGTTCCAAGTGAATTGGAGCCCGACCCCATTTATATCCTCAACTTCAATGTTCTTAACACAAGCACGAAAATCAAGCATCCCAATGGATATTTTGGAAGAACCATGTAAGCTGTCTTCCAAATTAAGAGCACAATTAAAATCTCCAAGTAAAGCCCAAGGTTTACCACGAGTGAAATGTTTATGAACTGCAAGATTATGCCATAACTCCCTTCTTTTCAAATAACAATTTTCAGCATACACGAAAGAACAATACATCGCCTTATTATCCAACTTAAACTTTAACTGAACGTGAAGAACCTGGTTCGAATAATCAATAACCATTAGATCAACCAAATCCGTATTCCACCCCACAATAATCCGAGTACCTTTATCACACACACTACCATTGCTAGTCCAATCCCAAGTGTTACAAATCTTCTTACAAACATCAAAAACCGAATTTAATTGTACGTGAGACTCAAGAATAGCACACACCTGAATATTATTATCTTGGATTACCTTACGAACCTCTTTTTGTTTAAGAGGGCGGTTCAACCCTCTTATATTCCATGTAGCAATAGTACCCATTAAACACCCAATTCACCGGGTGTGCTTGCACCCTCAGAATCAATATCCGCTTTCATACTGTTAGCCACATCCGTAAAAAGCTCCTCCACATCATCCTCATATTCATCACTTTCTGGTTCATCCACCAAACTACCAAACCGGTTACTAGTTTGGACATAATGCTTTTCCTTTGACTCAACCCCTACAGCCATAGAAGTTGTAGGTTTACCCACGGGATGATTAGTGTCTTGGCTTTTAGAGGATGGTTTATTTACAGGTTGTGTCACAGTAGGTTTAGCTACCGGTCGATAGACAAGATTATGTTTCTTGACTTGCGTAATAACTTTTTTCTTTCCCTTCACCCTCTGGAAACCATCATCATTAGTGACTTTCATTGGTTCTTCATTTAACTTTTTATGATGAACATGTTTCGGGCATTGAGTGTTCGAATGGCCAAACACTTCACATAAGGAACATCTGGGGGGCTCCCAATCATATTCAATCTTAATCTCCGAGATCTTGTTTGACTCCCCCCACGTATCTGGAACAGCAACAACCAGCTTCCTTTTAATGTCCTGATTTGCATGAAGTTCAACTTGAACTCTAGCAAAACTACTTCTTCCCCACGATTCCTTACACATATTGGCAGTGTAAGAATCAACACTTATCGGATCCCCAATTCTTGAAGCGAGCAAACTTAGACCCTCCTCAGTAAAGGCACCCAGAGGAATATTCTGTAATCTGACCCAAACCGGAACAGACCGTATATCCTCCTTTTCCAAATCTGACTCCATAGTCCAAATATTAAGAATAATGGGGACATTCCTAATCATCCAAGGACCATCCTCAATCAGCTGCATCATCCCAACTTCCGTATGAAACTTGAAAAAGAAAAACCCTTTCGCATTCATCATAAGTCTCGTAAGCCCATATTTGTTCCAATTTTCCTTAGCAAAATACTCAACAACCGGAAAAGGAAGTCTGTTACCCAAAAAATAACCAAACAAAGTATTAGTAAACCTATCGTTAACTTTCTTGACAGATTCAACCGGGATAACCACATCAACTCCTTCCATTGTTGACTCCACATTTAATTTTCTTAATGTTACCTTAGTTGTCTTGTTTTCAAGTTGGACAACACTCACATACGAAGGCTTAGAATTTTCCATATGTTTCTCCATTCCTTCATCCCTTTGAATATTTAAAGACTCAGATCCAAAAACCTTGTTATCATCCGAACCAAAGGCTGAAAAACCTCCATCTTGTTGAATAGTTAATGAATCAGATCCAAGAACCTTATTATCATTAGAAGCCATGGCTGAACAACCACCATCTTTGTTGATTACATCATTTAAAGGAACATTGAATGTTGTGTTTGCAGCAAACGAAACAGTTTTCAGAGCCCCCCTACGAGGAAGAACCCCATCAATGTTCGTAACTCGATTGGCTGAAAACCCTTGCTTGATACGATCAACAAATCCATTACCACCCTTCTGCTCCATGCAAAACCCTAGAACAAAAATAACACCCAAGAACAAGAACCAAGAACGGCTGTTTGAAAACCCTAATCTTGAACAAGAACCAAGAACGGCTGTTAGAAACCCTAATCAACAAATAACACCCAAGAACAAGAATCATAATTCCAAACAAACCAAGATCACGTATCAAGACCACGGCTGGAAACCCTAATCTTGAATACCCGAACCAAGAACGGCTGTTTGAAACCCTAATACTCGTTAAAAGCAAGAACACGGCTGCACGAAGAAGAAATCCTAATCTACTAAGCAATCAGCCAAGGATTAGATCAGGATCATGCAACAAAAAACCAAGAAACGGCGCCAAGATCCCCACCAACCCTAATCGGTTTTCTCCTTTCTCTCTTGAACGGCCAAGAACTTAATAATCCTAATCTTGATTAACCACAAGATCCTCAATCAGTTAATAGGATTGTATCGATCTAACTAAACTATATCAAATAGCCGTGATCAATAACAAACCTACTAAGCAATCAGAACCAAGGATTAGATCAAGATCATGCAGCAATCAAAAACCCTAATCGGCCAAGATCATGCAGCAATCAAAGATCATGCAATCAAGATCAAGCAGCAATCAAAGAAAACGGCCAAAGATCATGCAATAGAAACCCTAATCGGCCAAGATCAAGATCATGCAGCAATCAAAGATCATGCAATCAAGATCATGCAGCAATCAAAGAAAACAGCCAAGAAACCCCACAAACCCTAATCGGTTTCTCTCTCTAGCATGCGCTCTTCCTTGAGGTTTGTTCCCCCGTTCTGCCAGAATATAACTTCGCTATGAATTCAAGAGAGAAAGGAGAAAACCGATTAGGGTTGGTGGGGATCTTGGCGCCGTTTCTTGGTTTGAGAATGCTTCTTTGTCATTTTTTATTACATAACTTTCTCATGGTCATTTTCTTTTCGGACCAACTTTTTAGAATACACTTTCAAAACATACTTTTCTTTTTCTCTTTTTATTTCTTTTTTTTTCATTTTTTTTATATCACCTTAAAGTATATAACTATTTCTAAGCTCGTAAAAAGTTGGACATGTGGTGGTGTGCTGGTTTGAGTGCATCTAATTCTTAACATCTCAAAGTTTTTAGATTATGGTAATCCTCCCTAAGCGTCGAAATTCGGTTTCACCGTTTTTCAAATTATTAGATATATAAAATCTGCTAAAGAGGACTATCATAGCTAGTTGGGCCTACCGACACATCTCAAGTTTAGTGCGTTATCTTTTAGTTAATCTAATATATATTAGTAGTTTTAAAAGTCAATCTCAAATTTTCTATAATTTTCCATTACTTGCAAAAACTTTCATTAAAACTTCGGGACATTTTTTTAAACTTTTTTTTACATTTTATATATTTTTTTCTTTTTTTAATAAAATTTGAAACTGTTTTTTTTATTATTATTTTTAAACTTTGTTTTAACCAAAAGAAAACGTCAGTTCCCATCCCCACACTTAAAATTTACATTGTCCCAAATGTAGGAATAGAAAAAGACAGAAAATAAAGAAGAATAAAAAAAATGTAAGCAAATAAAACAATAAATTGGAATAGACTCCCCTAGTAATAATGCAGTTATCTTCATACGTCTCGTTCCAAGGCGACCGTATAGCATTTCATTCGTGGCCGCAGCTTCCGGGTGTCCTCTATAATATGATAGGCTCAGAAAAATCCTCATCTGAATGGAGATTGAGTACGAACGAGAAAATCCGATCCTGCAAAACAAAACTCAAAACAACCCAAAACAGACATCAAACAGACTATAAGGACTAAAACAGACTTAAAGAAAAATAAAATAAAGCAGAATAAAAATAAAAGAAAATAATGCAACTAAGTTTTGTACAAACTCTACAACTCGGGCAAAGTTCCGAGTGTGCTCTCCTCCTTTACTCTCCAGGCGGATCAAGGTAGATCGCCTCCTCCTCGCGATCACCAAGTGGACCTCCAACATAATGCTTCAGTCAATTGCCATTCACTTTCCAAGAATGTCCATCGTCAGCCTCTATCTCAACCGCTCCATACGAAAATGCTTCCTTCACAACGAACGGACCAGCCCATCGGGATAGATTTTAGTTTACCCGGAAACAACTTCAAGTAAAAACACAAATAGCAAATAAAGACACCTAAAGGAAAAATAACAACTAAAAATAAAATAAACAATTAAACAGATCAGATAATCAACTCAATTTAAACAAAGAATTTTCCAGTGTCCCCGGCAACGGCGCCAAAAACTTGGTGTGTGAAAAACGTAAATAATATTAAAAACCAAGTTTTACTGAAATCACCTAAAAAAACCATACACAATCGAAAAGTTTACCGGTCACAATGTAGCTTGCAAGTAAGAACGGATATCGAACCTAGGACACTATGGGTAAACTCTAATTATTAAACCTAATGATTACTAACCTAAACTTTCTTTTGATTTTTATGTATATTTATATTAATTTTACTAATAATAT
The DNA here is from genome assembly GCF_021521415.1 of Bidens hawaiensis. NCBI lineage: Eukaryota > Viridiplantae > Streptophyta > Magnoliopsida > Asterales > Asteraceae > Bidens > Bidens hawaiensis. Next base: position 241,834 of record NW_027492357.1, on the reverse strand, counting down.
TTAACTAATTATAATTTAAACTAAAAATAAAATTTTATAAAAAAATCGGGTTTAAAACAAATATGAAAAACGACTACCTAGGTAGTGGAATCATACTAGTTAAATTAATAGTTAACGAACTTGAGTTGGTTGAAAAAACAATATCTTAAAAATATGACACTAAAGAACACTAAAGTACGCTAGATCGCCTAACGGCCTCACCAACGACACCGTAGAACTCTAATGACATGTGAAGCTCAATTGTTAATGGTTGGGTCACCCGGTCTCACCTTACCAAATAATATTATGGTACCCCAAAACCCAAATCACCTACCAGTCTCTTCAAATACAATATATATTAATATAAAGGGGGTATTATTAATTAACTTGAACACAACTTGTATCAAAACAATCTAAGGGACCTAGGATAACCCACTCTCGTGCAATGATTTTCCAAACTCGCAAAAGAGAAAGATGACACAACACTAAATTGCCTCTCGGCCTTTCTAGTGAAAGAACAATAAAATCTAATAAACTTTTATAAATTATTCCTACGATTATTTCGAGCATAAACCCAACAAGTTGAAAACACAAGGTAGACAACCTAATCATGCGTCTAACAATCACCAAAAACTATTAAACACAAGTGGAATAAATATTAAAGTTATTAACCAGATTCCATTACTCAACCATATCATGAACAACCCAATTAAAAACTTTACCATAATACCAAATCAACCAAAAATCAATAATAGTTTGTCAAACCATTAATAAAAACTAGTAATCAACCAAAACCTAGGTAGTATAAAGTATTTAGCTATTTATATAAAAGTATGAAACCAAAATAAATGAGTTCATAATAAGATATATAAAGGATTTTGAATAAATACTTCACCAATTTAATAATGACCTCTTGAACTCAATAATATCCAAAGAAAACCTTTGCTAACTTTTTTTCTCTCTTCGTGTCTTCTGTCTTATTTATTATTTTTATTATTTTGATTCCTTGACCTTTAATCTTGAGGACTTGATCAGCCAATCAACTCCACTGCCACACAAACTCGTCTTATTGACTTCACGTACCACAGCTACCACCCAAAATCCCAATAGCCTTGGCAAAAACTCCTTATGTGATAGGGTTTTCTTTCCCTTTTATTCATTGTGTCTACCGACATATCTCTTCCACTTGGATGGGCCCTACAGTGACATATTTAATAATTAATATTATGGGCTTCCATTCTTCTTATGTAAATTTATAACAAAATTTTAAATAATAAGAATCAAGTAATATTTAGATGTTCAGCATGTCGTCAACTTTGACTCTTTTAATTATTTATTATTATTATTTTTTTCAAATCCGTTGAACTCACTAGCATGTCATGTGTTATAAGTGTCATGTGTTATAATTAGTTTCTTAATGTGACACTTTTAAATTAAGGTCATATATATAATTAATAAGTGAACTTTTAATTAGTTAAATACAATTAAGTTTAGATAACACATGTTAACTCTTTAATCAAAACATTAGTATACACATAAATTACAAACTTGGTGTGTCAACCTAACACTTAAAAACATTAAACCATGCTCTTATTGTTCTCTCTCTAGGAAGGCGATTTTGGTGTCTAACCCTATGCGATCGGCCGCATAGGGTTTTTGGCTTTCCTTGGGTTTTTTTGTTGCTCTAATCTTGTTCCAATCCTTGGTTCTGATTGCTTAGTAGGTTTGTTATTGATCACGGCTATTGTTATAGTTTAGTTAGATCGATAACACCCTATTAATTGATTAAGGATCTTGTGGTTTTCAAGGTTAGGGTTGTTTCTTGTTTCTTGATCTTGTTCGTTCTTGGGGTTGTTAGATCTTGGATCTTTGGGCAGATTTGGATTAAGGTTCCATTCTCCTCTTGGTTCCTTGGATTCGGCTGGCTTGGGTTTCTTGGATTCGGCTGGATTAAGGTTCTTGTTATTGGTTCTTGATCTTGTTCTTGGTTTCTTCGTTCTTGGCTGTTACGTGAGATCTTGTTCTTGGCTGAATCTTGCTCTTGATCTTGATCTTGATCTTGTTATTGGCGGACCTTGTTCTTGATCTTGATCTTGATCTTGATCTTGGTTTGGCCGAATCTTGTTTTTGATCTTGTTCTTGGCTGATTTGGTTTATTGTGAGTGAGATATTGTTCTTGATTTGGTTTGATCTTGGCTGATTCGTGTTTCCTTATTTATTGATCTTGATCTTGATATTGATTTTGGGGTATCTTGGCTGGATTTTTATTGGGGTTGCATGGAGAATAAGGGTGGCATTGGTTCTGTTGATCAGGTTATACATGGGTTTCCAGCGAATCGGGTAACGAACATTGATGGGGCTCCCCCTCGTAGGGGGGTTCTGAAAACTGGTTCTTCGGGAAACCCTAATGTTACGGGTTCTTTTGGTTCGTTTGCTGCAAACACTACATTCACTGCTCCGTTAAATGACGTTATCCATAATGTTGGTGGTTGTTCAGCCGTGGGGAACAAAGATAGTGGTTGCTTGAGCGATAACAAGGGTATTGGATCAGGTTCGCTAAAGAGTCAACAAGATAAGGGTTGTTCAGCTTTTGTTCCGAACGAAAATAAGGTGGTTGGAGCTGAATCGTCTAATATTCAGAGGGATGTAGGGAAGGAAAAACATATGGAAAATTCAAAGCCTTCCTACATGAGTGTTGTTCAACTTGAAAACAAAACATCGAAGGCAACTTTAAGAAAAGTAAATGTTGAATCAACGATGGATGGAGTTGATGTGGTTATACCGGTTGATTCTGTCAAGAAAGTTAAAGAGAGGTTTAATAATACTTTGTTTGGCTATTTTTTGGGTAATAGACTCCCTTTTCCGGTTGTTGAGGATTTTGCTAAGAAAAATTGGAACAAATATGGGCTTACGAGACTAATGATGAATGCGAAAGGGTTTTTCTTTTTCAAGTTCCATACGGAAGCTGGGATGATGAAGTTGATTGAGGATGGTCCTTGGATGATTAGGAATGTTCCCATTATTCTCCAAATTTGGACTATGGAGTCAGATTTGGAGAAGGAGGATGTACGGTCTGTTCCGGTTTGGGTCAAATTACAAAACATTCCCCTGGGTGCCTTTACTGAGGAGGGTCTAAGTATGCTCGCGTCAAGAATTGGGGATCCGATAAGTATGGACTCTTATACTGCTAATATGTGTAAGGAATCGTGGGGAAGAAGTAGTTTTGCTAGAGTACAGGTTGAGCTCCATGCAAATCAGGAGATTAAAAGGAAGCTTGTTGTTGCTGTTCCGGATACGTGGGGGGAGACAAATAAGATCTCGGAGATTAAAGTTGAATATGATTGGGAGCCCCCCAGATGTTCTTTATGTGAGGTGTTTGGCCATTCGAACGCCCAGTGCCCGAAACAAGTTCACGATAGAAAGTTAAATGACGAACAAACGAAAGTCACTAATGATGATGGTTTCCAGAGGGTGAAGGGAAAGAAAAAAGTTAATACGCAAATCAAGAAACATAATCTTGTCTACCGACCGGTGGTTAAACCTGCTGTGCCACAAACTAGAAATAAACCATCCGCTCAAGAACAAGACAATAATTATCCTGTGGGTAAACCTACAACTTCCATGGCTAAGGGGGTCCAGTTAAAGGAAAATCATACTGTCCAAACCAGTAACAGGTTTGGTAAGTTGGCGGACGAGTCGGAAAGTGATGAAGATGATGATGATGTGGAGGAGTTGGTTACGGATGTGGCTAAAGCTATGAAAGCGGATATTTTTTCTGAGGGTGCAAGCACACCCGGTGAATTGGGTGTTTAATGGGTACCATCGCCACTTGGAATATAAGAGGGTTGAACCGCCCTCTTAAACAAAAAGAGGTTCGTAAGGTAATACAAGATAATAATATTCAGGTTTGCGCTATTCTTGAGTCTCACGTCAAATTAAACGCGGTTTTTGATGTTTGTAAGAAGATCTGTAATAATTGGGATTGGACCAGCAATGGGAGTGTTTGTGATAAAGGTACTCGGATTATTGTGGGGTGGAATACGGATTTGGTTGATCTTATGGTTATTGATTATTCGAATCAGGTTCTTCACGTTCAGTTAAAGTTTAAGCTTGATTGCAAGGTGATGTATGGTTCTTTCGTGTATGCTGAGAATTGTTATTTGAAAAGAAGGGAGTTATGGCGTAATCTTCTTGTTCATAAACAACTCACTCGTGATAAACCTTGGGCTTTACTTGGTGATTTTAATTGTGCTCTTAGTTTGGAAGACAGCTTGCATGGTTCTTCCAAAATTTCTACTGGAATGATTGATTTTCGTGATTGTGTTAACAACATTGAAGTTGAGGATATAAAGGGGGTCGGACTCAAATACACTTGGAGCAATAAACCGAAAACGGGTATGGGCCATTTTAAAAAGCTTGATAGGGTGATGGGAAACTCTAAATTCTTGGAGATTTTTAATGATTCTTCGGCGGTGTTCCTTCCGTACCGGATTTCAGACCACTCTCCATGTCTATTGAAATTCCCCTCTCTTATTAAAGGTAAGCCTAAACCGTTTAAATTCCCTAATTTCTTGATTGAAAAACCGGGTTATCATGATATTATTGCTAAAGGCTGGAATATTGAGGTGAACGGGTATCACATGTTTCGCGTGGTAAAGAAACTCCAGAACTTAAAACACCCTATTCGTTCTTTGCTGTACCGGCAAGGCAATCTCCATAAGAAAGTTACTGACCTAAGAACCCGTCTGGATGCTTGTCAAACCCGCCTTGACACTGACCCTACTAATTTGGAGTTGATTCGGGAACAGAGTAATTATCTTAAGGCTTATCATGAGGCGGCTAAGGATGAGGAAGAATTCCTTAAACAAAAGGCTAAAGTTGATTGGTTAAAGCTTGGTGACTCTAATACTGCATACTTTCACAATTCTTTGAAAATGCGAAACCATAGGGGTCGCATTGATATTATAAGTGATGCTCAGGGCCGTTTATTTGAGGGGTTGGATGTTCCTTCGGTGTTTGTTAATCATTTTACGAACATCTTTGGCTCTGATTTGAAACCATTGAGGAAACTGGATAATCAGATGTTTACTACTAAACTCTCGGCCTCCCAGGCGGAGTTTATGATTAGACCTATCTCCGATTTGGAAATCAAGGATGCGGTTTTCTTTATTGAGAATTCCAAAGCGCCGGGACCTGATGGTTTTTCCTCGGCCTTTTTCAAGAGTTCTTGGGATATTGTTGGGAAAGATGTGTGTTTGGCGGTTCGTGAATTTTTCAGCAGAGGAAGTCTCCTTAAACAGGTAAACCACACCATTATTGCCCTTATTCCTAAAGTGACTAATATTGTGACTCCGAATGATTTTCGTCCCATCTCGTGCTGCAACACTTTATATAAATGCATTACCAAGATTATCTCGGTTCGTATGATGAAGGGGTTGGAGTCGTTAATTGATATTAATCAGTCAGCGTTTGTGCCTGGGCGTAGGATTTTTGATAATATCCTTTTGACCCAAGAATTAATGCATAATTACCATACTAATACAGGTCCGCCTAGATGTGCTTTTAAAGTTGATATCCAGAAAGCCTATGATACGGTCAGTTGGGACTTCATACGTGATATTCTTTTTGGGTATGGTTTCCACGATAAGATGATTCAGTGGATAATGGAGTGCATAACCACTTCTTCTTTTTCGATAGCAGTTAATGGGAATTTACACGGGTTCTTTAGTGGTAAAAGAGGTCTGAGACAGGGTGATCCGATGTCCCCTTATATTTTCACGCTGGTTATGCAAGCTCTCACGTTGATTCTGCATCGAAAGGTTCGTATTGATGGATCGTTCCGTTTTCATCGATGTTGTGAAAAGTTAAATATTATCAACATTTGCTTTGCGGATGATTTGTTCCTGTTTGCTCGTGGTGATGTGAATTCTGCTAAAATTATTATGGGGGCTATGAATGATTTCAAAGATATGTCCGGGCTTACTCCGAGTGTTCCGAAAAGTACCGCGTTTTTCTGTAATGTCCCGGACCGTGTTAAAGGTGGTATTTTGAATATTATGCCCTTTGTTGAAGGAAGGCTCCCGGTTAAATACTTGGGGGTTCCTCTTATATCCACGAGGTTAAATTACCGGGATTGTAAGAGGTTGCTGGATTGTATGGATAGTCGGATTGGAGATTGGAAGAATAAAACTTTATCTTTTGCGGGTAAATTGCAGCTGGTCAGGTCTGTTCTTTCGTCTTTATATATTTATTGGGCTGCTGTGTTTTCTCTCCCTTCTAGACTTATTGCTGATCTTGAGAAACGGATTAAAAACTTTCTTTGGGATTATGGTCAAAATAAGGGAAAGCATAAAGTCTCTTGGGATATTGTGTGTCGGCCGAAGTGTGAAGGTGGTTTGGGTATCCGGCGTATACGGGATGTCAATAACTCTCTGCTGGTTTATCATATTTGGAGCTTAATCAATGTGCGTAACTCGTTGTGGGTTAAATGGATTTATGAGTATAAAATGAAGGGGCGAAATTTTTGGAGCTTGCAGATTCCTAACTCGTGTACGTGGGGATGGAGGAAAATTCTTCAGTTCCGTCCTCAGATTAGAAAATTTATATGGCATGAAATTGGGAATGGGAGATCTACTTCAGTTTGGTATGATAAGTGGGATGAGATTTGTCCTTTAATTGAATATATTAACCCTAGAGCTATTCATCGTGCTGGCTTGTCTTTAGAGACCTGTGTCAGTGATGTTGTTCATCATAATAACTGGGGTTGGCCGCCGGATTGGATTTTGAGGTATCCAATTCTTTTGAACCTAAAAGAAGTCAGCATTTGTCCGGATGAGAGGGACAAGATCGTGGTAATGGATGAGAATGGGACTTCAATGAATTTCTCGGCGTCTGGAATTTGGAATCTTATTCGGAGACCGGCTGATAAGGTGTCTTGGGTGCATGTTGTTTGGTTCTCTCAATGTGTTCCAAAACACTCCTTTATGTTGTGGATTGTGCTTCATGATAGGTTGAGCACGCAGAATCGTATTATGGGATGGAAAATTGGTGGGTATCCAAATTATAACTTGTATTGCTGCCCTCTTTGTAATGGAGAGCCGGATTCTCGTAACCACCTCTTCTTTGAGTGTAAGTTCTCTGCTGAGGTTTGGAGTATTGTAAGAATGAAAGGGAAGTTTCAGGGATGTAGGAATGGTTGGGCGAATATTCTTCAATATGTGTCTCAATTTGGAATGTCCAACTCTATTGAAAATGTTGTTAATCGGCTGCTATTTGGGGCTTCGGTTTACGTTATATGGAAGGAGCGAAACAACCGGCTTTTCAAGAACTCTTTGAAGACCCCGAAGATGGTTGCGGACGAAATCATTAGGGGGACGCGCCTAAAGCTTATGACTCTAAAGTTCAAGAATTCTGAACGGGTTAATCGGGTTCTCGAGGATTGGCACTTTCCGCGGGGAGTTTCCCACCAGATTGATGATAATGGTTGATTTGTTTTAGTTTTGTTTATTTACATTGTTCTTGTGTAAGCTTTGGCTGTGTTTACCAATGTTTGGTGGTTTTTGGTTTGTTTACTCTTGTATGGCATGTCATACATGAGAATTAATATGGCACTCTGTCATATTACTTGTACTTTTTGATTGTGTGGAATGCATTTAACCGGGTGAATCCCTTTACCCAAAAAAACATTAGTATACACACTCTATTTTAGCTCGTTGTCTCTTATAACCCATAAAATGAATATATGAACGAATTTGGGGAATTATTTTATAAACACACCTCAAAAGCTACTCAAAGTGTAGGAAATATTAATATAAAAATATGTATAATTAAACGATATCACATTGCCATGACACTAGTCTATCTCATAGGAATTAACATCCACCAGATGTAGACTTTCTACTCATGTTGCAGCCATAATAATCAATATCAGTGTATGCAAGTAGATCAAAGACATGGTTCTTTGGATACCATATCCCCAAAACAGGCTTTCCTTTCAAATATCTAAAGATCCTATTGACAATAGTCATATGAGACATTTTTGGACATGATTGGAATCTTGCACACACACTTACGACAAACATAATGTCGGATCTTGAAGCACTCAGGTACATTAGTGATCCAATCTTCGTTCTATACTCATGTTCATCAACAGAGTCCCCGTTTTCATCAGCTATCATCTTCTCAGAGTGTCCATTGGAGTAGAAGCAGTCTTTAAGTCTTGGCATTTGAACTTGTTTAAGATGTCTTGTACTTGGATTGACAAATGAATATTCCATCCATTTTATGTTGAACTTGCAATCGAAGGAAGAAATTCATATCTCCCATTGAGCTCATGCAATATTTAGGCTTCCTAGCTTCCTCAAACTCCAAACACATGTCATTTGTAGACGGAAAGATGATATCATCCACATACACTAGAACTAGAAGCAAATCTCTTCCTCTTTTCTTGTAGAAGAGGGTCTTATCTATGGCTCCCCTATCAAAACCATTCACAAGCAGGTGGTTTGATAACTCATCATACCAAGCTCTTGGAACTTGATGTAGTCCATATAGAGCTTTGTTCAATTTATAGACTCTATTAGGCAACTCAGGATCCTCAAAACCTAGAGGTTGAGTAACATACACCTCCTCTTTATTCTTTCCATTTAAGAAATCATATTTGACATCTAGTTGAAATACTCTGATGTTCTTAGTAGAAGCATAGGATATAAAGATTCTGATATCATCGAGCCTTGCCACTAGAGCAAATGCTTCCTTAAAATCAACCTCTTCCTCTTGTAAGCACCCTAGTGCAACTTGTCTTGCTTTGTTTTTTCATAACAATTCCTATCTTATCCTTCTTGTTCCTGAAAACCCATTTGGTACCTATTGCAACCTTTCCTCTTGGCTTATCCACAAGTTCCCAAAAATGCAAATTTCTGAATTGAGCCAACTCCTCTTGTATTGGTTCTACCCGACTATTGCCTTTTAATGCTTTAACAATGTTCTTGGGTTCAATTTGAGATAGAAAGCAGGAGTACAAACAAATGTTTGCAGATTTTGATGTACTTTTTTTTATTCTTTCATGTAGGTCACCAATTATGTTCTCAATTGGATGATTTCTTTCTACAAATGAAGTTTGGATGATTTGATTTGAAGTAATATTAGTATCCAAATTTGTATCATTTAATCAGGATCCTCAATGACAAAATCTGATGCTGCATTGTTCATATCAGCTTCTTGTTCAACATTTTTTTGTGATGTTGAAACAATCCCACTTCCCATGTTCAAATTTAAAACATATTTTCAAAGGTTGATTGTCTGTCAACTTGTTCTTGATCATGTTGGTTATCAAGGTTGCTCATTATTCATAACAAGATTTTCTTGAACCAATGGTTACTCAAGATCATCATTTGGCTCATATTCTGATTCAATGTTAGAAGCATTTTTAACAAAAGAAAACTCAGCATTCTTGTCAGCAACCTTGGATCACAAATTATACAAATCAACCTCTTTTTCTAATTTTTTCTTCGAGGACATTTGTTCTATATAAAGCTTCATCAAAGTCTTCAGGATATATTTTGAAAGATTTGATTAAATTTTCAAGATCAAACAACCATGAATCTCCATCAATAGTGTTGAATTGATTTTAATTAAATATCACATCTGAAGATTCAATCACACTTAAATGATCTTTCACATTGACTCTGTAGGCTCTTGAGTTTGTGGAGTATCCAACAAAGAAGCATTCTAAAGATTTTGATTGAAACTTTTTCAAGTAATCTTTGGCAATCAACAAGGAGCACATGCATCTAAAAGGCTTGACGAACTTGATGTAGGGTTTTCATTTGAACAAAATCTCATAGGGAGTTTTGTCTTGACTTTTATTGAGAAGCACTCTGTTATGATCATAGCAAGCAATGTTAATAGCTTCTGCCCAAAATGTAAAATGCAAATAAGCATATGCTAACATGGTTCTTGTAGCTTCAATCAATGATCTGTTTCTTCTCTCTGCCACTCCATTCTGTTAAGGAGTTCTAGGAGCACTGGGTGGTTGAAAAATTACTTTAGCTCGACAAAATTCAGTCATCACTCCACTTTTGAACTCAGTCCCATTATCACTTTTCATCACCTTAACCCATACATCTAGTTGATTCTCAATCCTTGTTACACAGCTTTAAATTAATTCAGAGAATAAACCCAAGTATATCTTGAAAAATCATCAATATCTTCTCTTCCCAATACTAGGAACCCTCATAGGACCAAAGAGATCCATATGAAGTATTTCCAGCACTTGTTCAATGGAGTTTATGATCTTTGTCTTTTGTGATGATTTATGTTGCTTTCCTTTTTTACATGAAATGCACTTATCATCCAACTTGAACTCCCTTGTGGGTAACCCAATGACATGCTCACCTCTAACAAGTTTCTTCGTATTCTTCAAATTGATGTGACAAAGATTTCTGTGCCACAATTTTGTTTCATTTTCAGTAGCCTTTGACACAAAACAAGTACCACCTCTAGAAATGGCATCTTACATCCTTAATTCATATAACTTTCCATTTCAAATACCATCATCATTATCGTATCAGGAGGAATTACAAATTCATGTTTGAGAATGAAACAATGAGAATAATCAAATCCAACCTTATAACCTTTATCACACATCTGATATATGCTTAATAGATATATTGTAATCCTTCCACATAGAACACATTATCAAATGACACTTTGTCGTTGGTAAGAATGCCTTTCCCCACAATTTTTCCTCTATTCTCATCACTCCCAAATGCAACTGGTCCTTCAAATTTTTCTTCATAGTTAACCAATGAACTTTTTCACAGGTCATGTGCCTGGAACATCCACTATCCAAATACCATGAATCATTCATTGGTGTGGACTGTTTCTTCATGAATTAAAGAAATATAATCAGTTGAGTGATGAAATACAAGCCGAGTCAGCTTGCAAATCATCAGCAACATGATCAACTGTTGCATCTGGTTTGGGGTCCTCATAAACAATCTCAAAGGACTCATCAGTCTCATAGCCGGATTCACATAATTTTCCCACATACGGAACTATGCTTTTTCATTCATCAGTGACATATTCCTTTTTTACAATTGTCACTTGTGCTTAATTTCTAGGTTTCCACAAAATTCCATGTGATTCAAAACCATGTTTCAGAAGAAACTTCTTATCACCATTGAGTTATTTTGATTTCTTTATTATGAAAACATCATTATTAATCTTGCTTTCACCTTTACAACAAGTTCATTTCCCAGAATCAACGGATATTGTTCAATGGAACCTTCATCTTGTCCTTCAAATCTTTCTTCTTGTCCTTCTTAGATGTATCATTACTTTTCTCTTTTCCTTCTTTAGCACACATAAGTCATTATACTTTGACTTGTAGAATGCAAAATCCTGTCCAAAAATTATATGATAACGTACATGAAAAGGCTCTGCTGAAAACCTTCCTTCACATGTCAGTGTCTTGACCAAAGACATCATAGATTTTGCACCAAAATTGTCCTTTAAGCTTTTCACCTAAGTTTCCTCTCTTAAATATTTCACTTGGTCTTGGGGGATCAGCTCCAATGGTCTTTTGATGAGTAATTAGACCATCAATGTTGATTGAAAAATGTACAAATTATTCAATTTTAATTTCTTGTCTCTCAAAATAGCTTTTGACAAATCGTATCTTCTCCATCTTGATTGGTCTTTCATCTTTGTCATTTATTAGTCTAGACCATCTTCTTTCGTAATCTTCCACGCTTTCTACTTCTCTAACATCAAACAGTTCTTGATTAGAGAAAACATGATAGACAGGAATAACTAGATCATTGTTTTTGATGATTTCTTAATTCTTCTTCTTGTTCTTAACACTTGCTCTTTTTGGGGATTCTTTGCTTGAGGATCTTCCGTTGTTCTTTTTGCCTTGGATACATTACATATATCAAAAGATTTGTGTTCACTTCTCATTTGATCATGATGATTCTTCATTTGGGATTAATCTTTGGTAGCAAAGGGATCTTGTCTTTTCATTTCTGTTTTCCCCTTCCCTTCTTTTAAGCTTTCACAAGTGGAACTCTTGTTACTTGAATAACTCAAGTTATCTTTATTCAAACAATCATTTGGTGAAACTTGCACACCGACATATTCTAACTTGTAATTTTCAATATACTCCTTTCTATCTCCAAATACCTCTATGAATTGATCAAGGTAAGCACTTCTCTTTTCCTTATCCACTTTTATTTAGTAGTTATCATTTAAAGGTGGAGGAACAACTTTTTACGTATCCACTCCTTGATCTTTTTCAACTTTTTACAAATATTCCGAGTGGACACCAAATTCTTCAGAAAATCATTCTCAACATGAAGTTGATTATTCTTCAACTTCTCATCAAGGTATATTTTATTCAACATGTCAATTTTAGTGACATACCGTGACTGAATGATATAACAATCCATACAATCCTATTCAAAAATTTTAATTTAGTTTTCGTATGTCAAATCACTTATTTCCTACAAATTTATCATGCTTTGTTTCATAAAGCATTCACTTTGCAATAAAAACGTTTTTCTCTCTAGGGTTTTCTCTCTCTAGAAGGCGACTTGATGATTAACCCTATGCAATCGGCTGCATAGGGTTTTGGCTTTTCTTGGTCTTTTGTTGCTTTGATCTTGATCCAATCCTTGGTTCTGATTGCTTAGTAGGTTTGTTATTGATCACGGCTATTGTTATAGTTTAGTTAGATCAATACTATCCTATTAATTGATTAAGGATCTTGTGGTTAATCAAGGTTAAGGTTGTTTGTTCTTGATCGATCCTAAGGTTTTCTTAATCTTGATCCCTCTTGTTCCATTGGCCGAGTTTCTTGGCTGATTGGTTCCTTGGTTTGGCCGATTTGGTGCCTTGGATATTGATCTTGGCTGATTGATCTTGATCTTGATTGTTCTTGATCTTGAGTTTGATTGTTCTTGTTCTTGATCTTGGTGATTGTTCTTGGCTGGTTTGGTTCTTTGGATCCGGATTTGGCAGATTTGGTTCGTGATTTTGGCTGATTTTGGAAGATTTGGCAGATTTGGCAGATTTGGATCCTGATTTTGGCAGATTTGGTTCTTGATTTTGGCTGATTTTGGGCAGATTTGGCAGCTCTTGATCTTGATTTTGGCAGATTTTGGCAGATTTGGTTCTTGATCCTGGTTCTTGATCTTGATTAGGGTTTCTTGGCTGAGTGGATCTTGGCTGAGATTTTCTTAATCTTGATCTTGATCTTGTTTTGGATCTTGGCCGATTTGGTTTTGATTGTTTGGCCGATCTTGATCTTTATTTTTTGGGTTTTCTTGGCTGTTTTGTGACCGACTTGGGGTGGCATGGAACAGAAGGGAGGAAACGATTTTGTTGAACGTGTTATGCAAGGGTTCTCAGCTAATCGGGTAACGAACATTGATGGGGTTCTCCCTCGTAGGGGGGCTATGAAAACTGGTTCATCGGGAAACCCTAATGCTACGGGTGCGTGTGTTTCGTTTGCTGCAAACACTACATTCATTGCTCCTCTAAATGATGTTAGCAAAAAAGATGGTGGGTGTTCAGCCATGGGGAACAAAGATAGTGGTTGTTCGAGTGATATAAAGGCTATTGGATCAGACTCATTAAATGGGCAACATGATGAAGGTTTTTCAGCCTTTGTCTCGGACGACAACAAGGTGTTTGGATCTGAATCGCCTAATGTTCAGAGGGATGTAGGGAAGGAAAAACATATGGAAAAGTCAAAGCCTTCGTATGTGAGTGTTGTCCAACTTGAAAACAAGACATCGAAGGTAACATTAAGAAAAGTAAATGTGGAGTCAACAATGGAAGGAGTTGATGTGGTTATCCCGGTTGAATCTGTCAAGAAAGTTAACGAAAGGTTTAATAATACTTTGTTTGGCTATTTTTTGGGTAACAGGCTTCCTTTTCCGGTTGTTGAGGATTTTGCTAAGAAAAATTGGAACAAATATGGGCTTACGAGACTTATGATGAATGCGAAAGGGTTTTTCTTTTTCAAGTTTCATACGGAAGCTGGGATGATGAAGCTGATTGAAGATGGTCCTTGGATGATTAGGAATGTCCCAATTATTCTTCATATTTGGACTATGGAGGCAGATTTGGAGAAGGAGGATGTACGGTCTATTCCGGTTTGGGTCAAATTACAAAACATTCCCCTGGGTGCTTTTACTGAGGAGGGTCTAAGTCTGCTCGCTTCAAGAATTGGGGATCCGATAAGTATGGATTCTTATACTGCCAATATGTGTAAGGAATCGTGGGGAAGAAGTAGCTTTGCTAGAGTCCAGGTTGAGCTTCAGGCAAATCAGGATATTAAAAGGAAGCTTGTTGTTGCTGTTCCGGATACGTGGGGGGAGACAAATAAGATCTCGGAGATTAAGATTGAATATGATTGGGAGCCCCCCAGATGTTCTCTATGTGAGGTGTTTGGTCATTCGAACACTCAATGCCCGAAACAAGTTCATGATAAAAAGTTAAATGAAGAACCAACGAAAGTCACTAATGATGATGGTTTCCAGAGGGTGAAGGGAAAGAAAAAAGTTATTACGCAAGTCAAAAAACATAATCTTGTCTATCGACCGGTCGTTAAACCTGCTGTGTCACAACCTATAAATAAACCACCCGCTCAAGGACAAGTTAAGAATCATCCTGTGGGTAAACCTACAACTCCTATGGCGGTGGGGGTCCAGTTAAAGGAAAAGCATGCTGTCCAAACAAGTAACCGGTTTGGTAATTTGGCGGATGAAGCGGAAAGTGATGCAGATGATGATGATGTGGAGGAGCTGTTTACGGATGTGGCTAAAGCTATGACAGCGGATATTGGTTCTGAGGGTGCAAGCACACCCGGTGAATTGGGTGTTTAATGGGTACCATCGCCACTTGGAATATAAGAGGGTTGAACCGCCCTCTTAAACAAAAAGAGGTTCGTAAGGTAATCCAAGAGAATAATATTCAGGTGTGTGCTATTCTTGAGTCTCACGTCAAATTAAATGCGGTTTTTGATGTTTGTAAGAAGATTTGTAAAAATTGGGATTGGACCAGCAATGGTAGTGTTTGTGATAAAGGTACTCGGATTATTGTGGGGTGGAATACGGATTTAGTTGATCTTATGGTTATTGATTATTCGAACCAGGTTCTTCACGTTCAGTTAAAGTTTAAGCTTGATAGCAAGGTGATGTATGGTTCTTTCGTGTATGCTGAGAATTGTTATTTGAAAAGAAGGGAGTTATGGCATAATCTTGCTGTTCATAAACAATTCACTCGTGGTAAACCTTGGGCTTTACTTGGAGATTTTAATTGTGCTCTTAATTTGGAAGACAGCTTGCATGGTTCTTCCAAAATTTCCACTGGGATGCTTGATTTTCGTGATTGTGTTAAGAACATTGAAGTTGAGGATATTAATGGGGTCGGACTCCAATTCACTTGGAGCAATAAACCGAAAACGGGTATGGGTCTTTTCAAAAAGCTTGATAGGGTGATGGGAAACTCTAAGTTCATGGAGATTTTTAATGATTCTTCGGCGGTGTTCCTTCCATATCGGATCTCAGACCACTCTCCATGTCTATTGAAATTCCCTTCTCTTATTAAAAGTAAGCCTAAACCGTTTAAATTCCCTAATTTCTTGATTGGAAAACCGGGTTATAATGATATTATTGCTAACGGCTGGAATATTGAGGTGAATGGTTATCACATGTTTCGCGTGGTAAAGAAACTCCAAAACTTAAAACATCCTATCCGTTCTTTGCTGCACCGGCAAGGCAATCTCCACAAGAAAGTTAATGATATGAGAACCCTTCTGGATGCTTGTCAAACCCGTCTAGACATTGACCCTACTAATTTGGAGATGATTCGGGAGCAGAGTAGTTATCTCAAGGCTTATCATGAGGCGGCTAAAGATGAGGAAGAATTCCTTAAACAGAAGGCTAAAGTTGACTGGTTAAAGCTTGGTGACTCTAACACTGCGTACTTTCACAATTCCTTGAAAATGCGAAACCATAAGGGTCGTATTGATATTATAAGTGATGCTCAGGGTCGTTTATTTGAGGGGTTGGATGTTCCTTCGGTGTTTGTTAATCATTTTAGGAACATTTTTGGTTCAGATTTGCAACCTTTGAGAAAACCGGATAATCAGATTTTTACTACTAAGCTCACGGCCTCTCAGGCGGAGCTTATGGTTAGACCTATATCCGATTTGGAAATCAAGGATGCGTTTTTCTCTATTGGGAATTCCAAAGCGCCGGGTCCTGATGGGTTTTCCTCGGCCTTCTTCAAAAGTTCTTGGGATATTGTTGGGAAAGATGTTTGTTTGGCGGTTCATGAATTTTTCAGAAAAGGAAGTCTCCTTAAACAGGTAAACCACACTATTATTGCCCTTATTCCCAAAGTGACCAACATTGTGACTCCTAATGATTTTCGCCCCATCTCGTGCTGCAACACTTTATATAAATGCATTACCAAGATTATATCGGTTCGTATGATGAAGGGTTTGGAGTCGTTAATTGATATAAATCAGTCTGCGTTTGTGCCTGGGCGTAGGATTTCTGATAACATCCTTTTGACCCAAGAATTAATGCATAATTATCACACTAATAATGGTCCGGCTAGATGTGCTTTTAAAGTTGATATCCAGAAAGCTTACGATACGGTCAGTTGGGACTTCATTCGTGATATTCTTTTTGGGTATGGTTTCCACGATAAGATGATTCATTGGATAATGGAGTGCATAACCACTTCTTCCTTTTCGATATCCGTTAATGGGAACTTACACGGGTTCTTTAGTGGTAAAAGAGGTCTGAGACAGGGAGATCCGATGTCCCCTTATATTTTCACACTGGTTATGCAAGCTCTCACGTTAATTTTGCATCGAAAGGTTCGTTTTGAACGCTCGTTCCGTTTTCATCGCTATTGTGAAAAATTAAATATTATCAATATTTGCTTTGCGGATGATTTGTTCCTGTTTGCTCGAGGTGATGTGAATTCTGCTAAAACTATTATGGGGGCTCTGAATGATTTCAAAGATATGTCCGGGCTTACTCCGAGTGTTCCGAAAAGTACCGCGTTTTTTTGTAATGTCCCGGACCGCGTTAAAAGTGGTATTTTGAGTATTATGCCCTTCGTTGAGGGAAGGCTCCCGGTTAAATACTTGGGAGTACCACTTATTTCCACGAGGTTAAATTACCGGGATTGTAAGAGGTTGCTGGATTGTATGGATAGTCGGATTGGAGATTGGAAGAATAAAACTTTGTCCTTTGCGGGTAAACTGCAGCTGGTCAGGTCTGTTCTGTCGTCCTTATATATTTATTGGTCTGCTGTGTTTTCACTCCCTTCTAGACTTATTGCTGATCTTGAGAAACGAATTAAAAATTTCCTTTGGGACTATGGTCACAATAAGGGAAAGCATAAAGTCTCTTGGGATATTGTGTGTCGGCCGAAATGTGAAGGTGGTTTGGGTATCCGGCGTATCCGGGATGTCAATAACTCTCTTCTGGTTTATCATATTTGGAGTTTAATCAATGTTCGTAATTCGTTGTGGGTTAAATGGGTTCATGAGTATAAAATGAAGGGGCGAAATTTTTGGAGCTTGCAGATTCCTAACTCGTGTACTTGGGGGTGGAGGAAAATTCTTCAGTTTCGTCCCCGTATTAGACAGTTTATATGGCATGAAATTGGTAATGGGAGAGCTACTTCAGTTTGGTACGATAAATGGGATGTTCTTTGTCCTTTAATTGATTATATCAACCCTAGAGCAATTCATCGGGCTGGATTGTCTTTAGTGACATGTGTCAGTGATGTTGTTCATCATAATAACTGGGGTTGGCCGCCTGATTGGATGTTGAGATACCCAATTCTTTCGAACTTAAAAGATGTAAGTCTTTGTCCGGATATGAGGGACAAGATAGTGGTTTTGGATGAGAATGGGACTTCAATAAATTTCTCGACTTCAGGTATATGGCATCTTCTTCGGAGACCGGCGGATAAGGTGTCTTGGGTGCATGTTGTTTGGTTCTCTCAATGTGTTCCAAAACACTCCTTTATGTTGTGGACTGTGATTCATGACAGGTTGAGCACGCAGAATCGTATTATGGGGTGGAAGATTGGTGGGTATCCAAATCATAACTTGTATTGCTGCCTTCTTTGTAATGGAGAGCCGGATTCTCGTAATCATCTCTTCTTTGACTGTAAGTTCTCTTCTGAGGTTTGGAGTATTGTAAAAATGAAGGGGAAGTTTCAGGGGTGCAGAAATGGTTGGGCGAATATTCTCCAATATGTGTCTCAATTTGGAATGTCCAACTCTATTGAGAATGTTGTTAATCGGCTGTTATTTGGGGCGTCGGTGTACGTTATTTGGAAGGAGCGAAATAACCGGCTTTTCAGGAACTCCTTGAAGACTCCTACGACTGTTGCAGAAGAAATTATTAGGGGTACTCGCCTAAAGCTTATGACTCTTAAGTTCAAGAATCCGGAACGGATTAATCGGGTTCTCGAGGATTGGCATTTTCCGCGGGGAGTTTCCCATCAAATTGATGATAATGGTTGATTTGTTTTTTTTTCCTTGGTTCTTGTGTAAGCTTTAGCTGTGTTTACCAGTTTTGGTGGTTTTGGTTTGTCTACTCTTGTATGGCATGTCATACTTGAGAACTAATATGGCACTCTGCCATATTACTTGTATTTTTTGGATGTGTGAATGCATTTAACCGGGTGAACCCCTTTACCCAAAAAAAAAGCATTCACTTTGCAAATTACCAAATGTCTTTCTCAAAGATTCATTCATTTCAAGTGAGTCATGATTTGAGTGATTTGAATGTACCTGAGATGAAGAGGAATCAGCTTCATTCTCTATCTTTGCCATGAATGCCACATTAGCCTTTTCAATATCATCAACATCGTTACTCCAATCAAACACACCATCTCGTTGTGGTTGAGCTAAGGCAACATTCCCTTGATTTCTAGGTTGGTTGGCATTATTTCTGTTCTGATTTCCAGGAGCTTCTTGAGGGAATTGTTAGTTTCTCTGAAATGGTTGCTGTTGTGGGATCACTTGTTGATGATTTTGCTGTTGAAAGTTATTGTAGTGTCTTGGTTGGGCTTGATTCTGATTTGGATATTGGAATTGATTTCTTTGTTCGTTGTTGTTTTGAAACTGTCATGGCTGATTACATTCTCTAGCAAAGTGACCTGGCAATTGACAATTGTAGCAAATACCCTTGGAGTTGTCAAATTCAATTCTATCATTTGGTCCTGAAACCAATGATCTTTCTGTTATGCTATATAGTCTTTTTTTTCTCATAGCTAGCATTGCAACCTACCACCTAAGATCCTTATCATTTGCTATATAGTATTTTTCTTATCCACTTGTGTGGATTAAATTCTTGGCCACAAACGCATTGTAAGAATCAGTGAACATTGAGAAGAGAGCTTGATAATCATTTTCATGATTGACATTTCTAGAATCATAAGGAGCATGTACACTAGCAATTGAAGATGTATCACTATCATCTATCAGTTAAACATTAAATCTTGACTGTCCACCTTGATTGCTTGACTGACCAGCAACATATACTCTTGGAGTCTCAGCACCATACTCAATTGGTTCTTCAATTATAGGGATTTGCTGTTGATTCTTTGTTGACAGATTCCCCATAGGTGCAATAAGAGCATTAGCAACTTGGAAGCTTGGCTTATCCTCCTTGATCATATCATTCTCAATAAATTCATGCTCAGCAGCTCGCAAAAAGCAGATAACATCATCAAGCTTGAGTGTTGAGAAATCAACCTTTTGCTTGATAAACTTGCTTGTAGTGTACCATTCTCCAGATAAAGATGATAATTGTTTCTTGTTTAGATCAAAATCTGTTATTGCCAGATTAGTGGTTCTTATTTCATTGACAATAGCGACAAACCTCTGCAAAACAGATGTCAACCTTTCTCCTTCTTTGAACTTGAATTTATCTAGATGTTGCGACAGTTTGTCCTTCTTAATGTCTTTAAGCTTTGTGTTTCCCTCAAACATCTTTACTATGGCATGAAACATAGCATTTGCAGTAGTGTGATGAGCCATAGTAGTCAGGATATCCCATGACAGACCAAGTTCCAACATAGATAGTGCCCGGTCATCTTTCTTTTTCATTTTTCTTTCCACAGTTTGATTGTTTCCTATGACATCAGGAACAAGTGGTCCATTTTTTTATTGATTTCCACATGTCAACATTATTGTATCACACAACTGCTTCAAACAACACTTTCCATTTAATGTAATTTTCTAGATCAAACAATCTCAAAATTTTGTTAGTAGACACTTCTTGCTCAATCATTGATTCAGACATGTTTTTGGTATTTTTGAAAATGTTTTAGAAATGAAAAATTACTTTAAATCTAATAAAATTTGAAAAATAATCAGATCTGTGAAATAAATCCTCAGAACTGATGAATCTGGATCGATAATAACAAGATCTAGACACAAAAAAGAAAGAAATCAAAGTAAATCTGAGTAAGGATCACTTTTTAACCTCAATAAAACAGTAGATATTAGAAAAATGAAAAACAAGGAAGTTGACATCACAAATCAATGGAACAATTGTCAACTGACGTCATTCTTCATCTTCAAATTCAACAATTTTCAGCAAAAAATCAGCAATAATTTTTCACAAATTGTTGGGTCGAAGAATTGACAAGAAAAGATATAAGGAAGATTGGTATCTTCTCAACCGCTCTCTGAAAAGGCTAGGTATGGAAACCGAGCACACTTGGACCTCCCAACAAGCTTTTACTTATCCTAGCAAGGTATTTTGCTTTCCGGGCAAGGTTATCTTCTAGAATTCCTCTTAAGTGTTAAACCGAGCTAGGTTCACTTTGTCTAGCTAGGTTGTTCTTCAAGTCAAGCAACGTTTGTATCCTAGAAAACTCTTGGCTAAACCAAGCTGATACCAAGTATTTTGGAATATCTAGCAAGGTTTGTTCTTAATAAATAGTGGTCTCAGCAAGCTTGAAGAAAGTTAATAAAGAAATTTCTTAAGGACTTTTTCTAGCAAGGTTCAACTCGGAGCAAGCTACAGTGTTACAAGAACAAGGTACATTGTTATCAGCACATTTTGGTTTGTTCAAATAAGTTATTATTAACAAAGAGTTGAAGGGATTTATGAAGAACAAGTTTGCTAATAGGACCATATCGAGCAAAGTTTGCTATGGTCAAGAGAATTGAAGTATGCTAGGTGAATATTTTCTTCGGAAAATATTCTAAGAAAAGTCTGCCCGGAGAACTGTTCCCCAGCACACTTTGGTTACCAAGTCTGCTCGAAGAAGATAAAAGTTGCAAAGCTTACCCAAAGACCTGTTTACACTTAGAATCTTTTGTATTTTGTTTGAATATGTAATGTTAATATCATTAGGGTTTCCAGAAGGAATGTCAGGTGTCAAAGTAGGCCTATAAAAGGAATAATTTAGGGCACGCCTATGACACATGACACCTAGACCTTACACCTGATCGTGATTTTGACGGATGACATATTCATGTACAGAAATCAGCCTCAAGATCCAAACATTCCATTCTGAAATCCTAATTGATTTCCTATTGTTTATGACATACTACATTAATGGAAATCTTTTGAGTTGCAGTGTGTTTGTTACCTTTATGTCTAGTAAGCAACATTTAGTGTGTTAGTGTCGCCGCCGTTAATAACCTATTGTTCATTCCCAAATTAGCAAGTCGTTAACCCTCTTGTCGACACTATATGTGTGGGTTACGGCATAGTGATTAGGCAATATAATCGGGACTGACAAGTGGTATCAGAGCTTGTTTTGCTATTTGAATGAAGAACTGTTGCCGATTACTGTTGATTATTGCTGATTTAAAGACGATGAATGACGTCAGCTGACTACTGTTTCATTGATTAGTGACGTCAGATGTCCTGTTTTTCATTTCTCAGATCTACAGTTGGTTTGAGGTTTAAAAGTGTTTTCCCTCTTAGATCTTCATTTTTTTGTTATTAATCTTGCTTTAATCAATCCGGATATATCAGATTTGAGGATTTCATCCACAGATCTGATTATTTTCAAAAGAGTATTTGAGTTTTTATTAAAATATTTGTTAATTTTTTCTTTATCGTTTAAAAAAAAATTGTATCTTATAAAATACTATTTAAGATGTCTGGGTATGACAAGCAAGAAGTGTCTACTAACAAAATTCCTAGATTGTACGGACATGAGAATTTTATCAAATGGAAAGTGATGTTTGAAGCCGCAATGTGCTACAACAATGTAGAAATGTGGTAATATATCAAGAATGGACCCTATGTGGCAGATGGAACAAACAACAATCCAGTTGTTTAAGCTAGAATGAAGAAGGTTGATGATAGAGCCTTATCCATGCTGAAATTGGGCTTATCGTGGGAGATTTTGACCAATGTTGGTCACCATACAACTTCTAAAGGGTATGATGATTTGTTGGAATTGTTTGAAGGCAATACTAAACTAAAGAACATCAAGAAACAAAGGCTGAAGCAACAGCTTGACCGATTCAAGTATAAAGATGGTGAAAGACTGAAGTCTGAATTGGAAAGATTCCTGACCATTGTCAATGAAATCAAGAAAATGATTATTTAGTCACTAATTCTGATTTGAATACAAAATTGCTATCATCATTATCAAAAAAATGGTATACTGCCTTCAAATTCATTAGGCAGAAACCAAACTATGATGCACTAATGATTGATGATATGATATGCTTCTTGCAAGCAACAGAGATAGAGATGACTGAAAAAAATGATCAAGGAAGACAAAACCTATTTTCAAGTGACCAATGCACTCATTGCACTAATGGGAAACTTGTCAACAAAAAACCAACAACAAATTCCAATTATTGAAAAACCAAGTCAACATGGTGGAGATACACCAAGAAGTTTTGTTGCTGGAAGTTCAAGTAATCAAGGTGGACAATCAAGGTTCAATGTCCAGCTGATTGATGATAATGACTCTACCTCAATGGCTAGTGGGCATACACCTTATGGTGGTGGTTATGTTGGTCAAGGAAATGACTACCAAGCCTTGTTTTCAATGTTCACATATTCATACAATGCATTTGTTGCTAAGAACATGATCCATACCAGTGTTGTTCATGATGATCTTGGGGAAATTGATGCAGATGATCTAGAGGACAAGGACTTAAAATGGCAAGCTGCTATGTTGGCATTAAGAAGCAAAAGGTTGTTCAACAGGACAGGAATGTCCCTTGTGTCAGGTCTTAATGAAAGAATAGGTTTTAACAAATCAAAAGCTATCTGCTACAACTGTCAACAACCATGACATTTTTCAAGGGAGTGCAATCAACCAAGAAATTTCCAAAATAATCAGTTTGGTCAATCAATAAATGATTATCAATACCAGCAAGGCCAACAAAGAAACTACAACAACTTCAACAACCAGAATGCACATAACCATCAACAAGTTGTTCCTCAAAACCAAATTATTAAAGAAACAACAATCAGAACCCTCCACAAGCTCCTACAAACAACAGAAATAATGTGAACAGTCAACCCAAAAATCAAAGCAATGTTGCATTGGCTGCTCATCAACAACATGGAGAATTTGTTTGGAGCAATCATGCTAAAGATATAAGTAAAGCCAATGTTGCACTTATGGCTCATGTGAAGATTGAAGCCGGATCTTCTTCAAACCAATTACATTCAAACCTTTCAAAGCTTGAATTACTTGAATTGAATAAATCTCTAAGAATGACTATTGGAAAATTGGAAAGTGAATGTTTTATAAAGCAAAGTATGATTAATGTGTATGAATCAAGTGATTTGACCTATGAAGAGAGGATCAAAAGTCTTGAGCAAGACTGCATAGACAATTATAGAAAACAATATAGGTATGTGACTGAGATTGATGGGTTGAAGAAAATGGTCATTGATGAGAAAGTGAAGAGTACCAAACTCTAGGTTGAGAATGAATTTTTAAAAAATCTTGTCTCAACAGGAAATATATGTGGGATTCTAAAAAAAATTATGGAAGAAGAAAGATACAAGGTAGTTCCTCCACCTTTCAGTAACAATTACTCATTGAAAGTTGATAAGGAGAAAAGAGAGGCATACCTTAATCAAATAAGAGATGTTTTCAAGGATATGGAAGAATCTATTAAAAATTATAAGATGGTAGAAGTGGATGAAAATGGAGAATTTGTGTTGAAGGAAGATGTGAAAGAAGAAAAGTCAATTGGTATTCAAGTTTCTGAAGATGACTTTGATTAAGACTATTTAAATATGGATGACTTGAGTGATTCCAGTGATAAATGTTCAAGTGATGATGGTTTCAATAACAAAACAAAGGAGGAACCAAGCTCAATTGACAAACTTCCTTTGTCATCACCTCTCACACCAAAGATGAGAAAACATAATGAACAAACGAGAAGGGAGCATGTGTCATTTGACATATGTGGTGGATCAAAGGTTAGATACAATGTTGTGAAGCCACCAAGTAAAGAAGTTCAAAAGAAGAACAAGGGTAATGACAAGAAGAAAATTGAATAAACTATTACAAGTGAACTGCTCATTCAATTTTACCCTGTGTTTTCAAGCCAAGAATTGTTTGATGTTGGTGAAGTTGAAACAATGGTAGAGTACGAGAGAAGACAATCAAGATTCAAAGCAAGTATTGATGATGAGCCAACCAACATGGAAAGACTTGTAAAGAGCAAAACTGAAAGGCAAAACATCAAAATTGAAGAATTTGTGACATTTTCAGTTGAATTTTGTGATCTCAAAAATTAGAAAAAATCGGTATTGATCCCCTAAAACCATGTGAAAGATTCAAGAAAGGGACATCTAGTGAATGCTTTAAAGGAAAAGTATGGTGCAAGAATTGAAAAGAGTTGAAACTAGTGACAACTTGGCTGACCTATTCACCAAGCCACAAAATAAAACCGGATTCCACTTTCTCCTGAAAGCCTTGGGAATGATCAACTCTGATGAAGTCTGATTGATGATGTGTGCTCATTGTGCTAATTGACTATCTTTAGAAAGGTCTTGATGAGTGATTTCTGTTTTTTAGTGTGAAACAATGTTTGATCTTAACTTATATGTGCTTAAGATTATTATTTGTGTGACTTAGGTGTCTTTGATACTTAGGTTTGTAATAAGTGAATGTGTGTGATATCAGGATAAGTATTTGAAATGATCAATTTGTGTGTGCTTATCTGATGTTTTGATTTTGTGAATTTTGATTAAATGGATAATCTGAGTATGATGATGTGATTAGGATAGGATAGACTATGCATAATCTGTTTTAATTGTACATTGTGTGGAGTATGCTCGTTTTGATTGTGCCATTCATGATATGATTGTTTTTGAGTATGTTACTTATTGTTTGTGTCAAAGTATGTCTTTGTGTCAAAATTGAATGCTCAAATGAAAAGTTTCAAGAAAATTTTACTCAAAACATTTTTGACAAAACAGAGCAAGTTGCTATGGTGTAGAGGTATGATAAGACTATTCAGTTCAAATCTTTATAGAAGCTTAAAAAAGGGTTTTAAATGAAAATTGATCCAACCCTTTTGGAAATGATAGTACATTGAAATGATCTATTTGTGTTTTTGTCTAATGTTTTGATTATGTGGATTTTGAGTATTTTGATAATCTAATATGATGATGTGTCTAGGATAGGATAGGCTATGCATAATCTGTGTGGAGTCTGCTTGTTTTGACTGTGTCATTCATGGTATTATTATACATTGATTATGTTACTTATTGTTGGTGTCAAAGTATGTTTTTGTGTCAAAATTTGCATGCTTAAATGAAATTTTTCAAGAAGTTTTTACTCAAAACATTTTTGACAAAAACAAAGCAAGTTGATTATGGTGTAGCGATATGATAAGATTATTCAGTTCAAGATTTATAGAAGCTTAAGAAAGGGTTTTTGAATGAAAAATGATCCAAATTTTTGGGAAATGATTGTACATTGATTATTTTGCCAATCATATGGATATAATACGCTAAAAAGACAATTAGTGTAGTCATTGATATGAATGGTTGCTTTCCATGAGGTGTAAAAACTGAGGTGATATAAACATAATGAAAATGCTAAACTTAAATTGGAGTTACATTGTTGTCGATGCATGTTTCAATATACATCTTTCCGCATGATAAACAGAAAAGTGTTTAGCCAGTCATACACGAGCCTATTGGTATTTGGTCACCAAAAAATGAATTATCTTAATGAAAATGACAAAGAACAAATGTGAACAAAATTTTTATTTTTATTCAACCAAATGTTGATATATGTTCACAAAACAGGGATGGGGGCATAAAAGTAAGTACTGTCATGTCTCGAATGAAAGGCCTGTAAGTCTGAACTGCGTGGCATGTAACTCCAACGTTCAACCTCACATATGTTTGAAGTTTAGAAAAGAAAAATCAAATAAATTTATATGTTCTGTCATTCAAAAGTTTTGACCAAATGTTAGGGGGTCGGAGTAAATTCGGGGTGATCTGGAGAAAGCCAAATAAGCCTCGAGAATAGATATGGAACACCATAGCATAATATGTGTTATCCATTTTTGATATATGCAAATTAATTGAACCTTAAGCATATCACCAAGGCAATCAAATTCATGCTAAGTCTATACCTACTATTAACCTGCCTAAGCAGTCATAATAATGCTGAGAATGAAGTATTGAGAAGCGACTAAATCAATATGATCCCATGTTGAGATCTTTTCACAAAAGAAAAGGAAATGTTTTGAAAGGAACTAAAACTGAAATTTGATCTCATTATGCACCATTTGCTCTTAAACTTTGAATCTCAATGATTAAAACTGTTTCAAATATGGTTTAAGACAAACCTTACTTGAATATGTTTGAATATGTACTTTCGAGTAAGGTTTGATGATTTTCAACCTTTTCGGGTAAACTTAGATGGTTTTGTCTAAAGTTCATCCATTTTGGGCATGCTTTGATGTTTTCCAAACTTTCTAGTAGACTTTGTTATTTTATTTGAAGTTTAACTACTTCGAGCAAGCTTAATAGCTGATTTTGTTGTTTCTAGCAAGCATTAATGTTTTTGAACTTTCTAGCAAACTTAGGTGTTTTGGTTGACTGTTTAAACTCATTCTAGAAAGCTTTGTGATTTTCAGTGCTTAATTGAATTATTCATGTATTATCGGGTACACATTGATATTTATTAGCTTTTGAGTAAACTTGGATATTCTGAAGGTTAGTTTTATCTAGCATACATGATGATTATGTGATACTTTATGTTTCAAGCACACTTGGAAATTGGTAAAACATTCCAAGTATTCTCCTAGCATACTTGGTAATTTCAGAAAATATCCAGCAAATTTTACTTTTCGGGTACACTTTGTGTTTATAGCACACTTGTATATAAAAGGATAATAAGTCTTTTCTAGCACACTTTGCATTGTTAAAGTTTTTCGGGCATACTTTTCTTCAAAGTATACTTGATTGAATATTTGTTAACTGTTTTAAGTATTTTCGGGCTCGATTTGTGTTGTTCAGATATCCGAGCAAGGTTGACAATTAGAAATGTCTCTAAGATATTATTTTGGGATTCTTTATTGAATCCTAGTAAGGTTGCATGTTTGATGATTTATACTTGATTAGTTTGTCTTGTGATTTATTTCTCGAGCAGTCTTGAATTTCGAGTAAGCTTCCTTCATTTTACTTAGAATTATCTCTAATTACATTATAATTTATGAACAAATTCTGGAACGAGCAAGCTTTGTGGATAACTTTTATCTAGCAAACTCTGTTAGTAAACTTTTCGGACCAAGGTTTGTAAAGTATGCTTTATCGAGAAAGGTTTTGAAAGGGAAGATATTTACTGAGATATTTTGACAGCTACTTCCAAGAAAAAGACAAATGCAATTAAAACTCACTTTCTAAAAGTATAAAAGAGGGACTTAGAGAAATTTTCACATTTCACTTCTCTCTCTTCCAACTATTGCATTATTGCGGCTACCCTTCTTCCAAAATATAATACGTTGTTCTTAATTTCCTACCCTTAATTAACCAGCCAACTAATTCCGACTCGGTAAGTGTCAATGGAATGTTTTATGACACTAATTGTATGGAATTAGAGCTGAAATTTTATCATCACTAACGACTCTGTTATGTGTAGGTTTACAATTAGTCGAAGAATAGGATCTTAAAGAAATTCTTTCACTTCTTCTTCAATTTCAAACCTAAAACATATCAAAGTTATGAACTTTATGACTAACATGTACTTTGAATGTGTTTTTTTTTTGTGTATTTACAAATATCATTGTTCCAGCATATCCGTTCGAGAAGAAACACAATATGTGTTCTCTTCTTCATGTAACTGACGATAACCAGCCAGTAGAACCTATGATCCGGTGGTTACAACAACACAATCTCCATTTTTTCCTAACGGAGAGTCTAGTAATTTACATAAATCATCAGCTGGACTTCTGGCATTCTGCCGAATTACACATTGACGCAGGAGGTAAGCGAATAGACGCTACCATGGTACGCCATGAGATCACCATAACGGAACAACTTGTACAGGCAAGCTTGCAACTACAAAACAATGTGGAGAACCCAATTCACTTCACAACCGATCGTTTGTTGTAGATATTCCAAGAAACTATGGGATATCAGGGTGATGTCCACGGGGACAATTCAAAAAGGGCATGTTCCCTAATATCTACCGTTTCTTAATACACCAAATAATGCAAAGATTTGGACCAAGGAAAGGCTCATGCACTTTGATGAGTCGTGATCTCGCTAATGCCACAGTGGCTGTCATCTTTAGTTAGCCATTCAACTTTTCAACGATGATATTTGAAGGCTTAGCTGCAAACTTGAGGAAAGAGGACAAAGATAAATTCTTGGTTTATCCAAGAATTCTGCAGATCATCTTCATTCAGGTGTTACCTGATTTGCCGACTATTGGAACAACACACATTTTGCAAAGCTGGAAACAACAAGCCGATTCAACCCAGATGTGGAGTTTGACATCTTGCCATGGTTGTTGGATAACAATTGGCTATCATGCATGTTCCAGATTTAATTTCTAAGGAGGAAGAGGAGAGTGATGACGATTCTAATGATGGTGATAATGGAAGTGCTGGAGGAGATGGAGGACTTGAAGGAAATTTGATTAATGATGAAGTTGTTGATGCAGAAGCATAGAGGGAGATTTTGAACCAACCCTTACCTACACCATCAGCCTCACCCAATAGCCCACCCCAACAACAAATCACATCCCCATCACAACACCAAACACCATCCCCACCACAAGAAAATGAACCCTTTATCCCATCCCCACCCATACAGACTCTATCACCACCAAGTCATACCCAAAGCCGACACCAAATCCAAAATCAATACCAAACCTAACCACAAACCCAAAGCCCACCCTTAACACAAATCCTAAACCAACCTATTATCCCAACCCAAGACTTACCCTTCCATGAACCTTATTTACCAGAACACATCCCAACACACCTCATTAACCAACTAAACACACATTACCAATCACCAACCCAATCCCACACAACTGACCAACCTACATTTGAAATTATCCAAACCTTTATACAGCCTTTATTCCAAAACATAAAACACTTCCCTCAACGAGCACAAACATTTTTGAAAGCCCAATCCCACCCCATAAACCTATCCAACCCCAAACAACCATCCCTGACCCATTCTTTGATACTCCTTCCCGATCCCCTTCCCCTGGTGCTCATTTATTTAAAAGATACATGAATGCAGTGGTCAAGAATTTTATTTTGAGGAGGCAAATTATGATCTGAAAAAGGAGAATGATGAGTTGAGATCACAGCTAACACAAGCACAAAACATAATTCAAACGTTGGAGGCTGAGGTTGAGAAGACCTCAGCTGTACCAAAACAGGGGGAGAATTCTTCTGTTGTCAATATTGTGAGGGATATTGATGTGAGAGATAAAGTGGTGGAGGAGGACATATTAAAAAATCTTTGTGAAACATATGGTGAAAGTGATGAGGATGATGATAGTGATTAAAGGAGGATTGATGATAGTAATTATGATGCAGATGAGTCAAATGGAGGAGAGGAAGAGTATGATATAAACACCCTGACTGTTGAGAAGGAGGTTGTTAAGCCATTGACTAAGGAGGAAAGACAAGCTGATGTGCAAACTGATAATATGTTGACAACTGATGCCTTGGCTACAGTAACACCCTGGATAAAGCGGAATGCCCCCGATGGTGACTTACAGATTGCTCAAAACACCTGTGACACTATTAAGTGACAATATTATCATTAATTCATTCAAATCCCAAGTACACAAGTTTATCGAATGAACAAATACAAAGAATAAGGAACAAAACACGTCTTCTTGTTTATTCTTTAAACAACCTAACTTCTAGTGTCTTTCACCATTTCATCCTCTAATGTAAGTACCTGTCACATATATATAAAATAAAGTCAACTAATTGAATAGTTGGTGAGTCCACAAAAGTTTGATGCAAATACATAAAAACCATACATTTCCATGAAACTTGGTGTAGTAATAGCGCAATTAATGTCTTTTCCATTTGAAAACAACCAACGTACTCAGATCGGGGGTCCCTATTCCACTCATAACATCGAGGTCTCGAGTGCATGGGGGGGGGGGCTTATGATCATACTTATTGAGGAAACCATGAGCAAGTAATGTTTGAGCAAGTAAGCTAATAAACACACAAGTCCATGTAACGAATTGTAGTTTATAAATAATGAATAAACGAAATTGTAATTTGGATAGGATATAATGCTACCCACAAAAGCAGTAAAAATGAAAAAAAAAAAGGAGGGGGGGGGGGTGAGAAACTCACTTGAAGTTGAAGACAAGCTTGAAATAAAATCAAAAGCGAGTAAATGAAACCAAAGCAATTGAACTTCACGAAATAGAATTGAATATACAAAATAAAGTATTAACTAACAACTTATAAAAGTAAATAAATCTATTTGCCGGAAATTAGAAGTGTTTAATGTATCTTTTATCATTTTTATGGTGTTTTGGTAATATGATATTATTGTTAAGCTTTAACGTAAACAATTGTTAATTTAATATTACTTTAAATTACGAGGTTCATATCAGGTTTTGAATATGATTGCGTTTAAGGAGTTTGGATATTAACGGTATATTTTATTTTGACAAACAATATGTTAACGAATTTTTAAGGTTTAACAAACGAAAATATATATATAAACATATATCTATATATAATAGTTAAACTAGTTTTAAACGAACTTGATGAGTTTGAGATTTATAATGTTTATGAGTTTTGGATTTTTAACGGAAATTTAGTTTGGGATAGTTACGTTGGTGTGTTATAATGTCTAACGAATGAATAATTATTAACATAATATTAATCGGGTTTCTAATGAAACTTAACGGAACGAAAGTCGGGTTTTTAGGTGAAATATGATAAATATAATTTATAATAAACTTTACTCAACTTAAAATAATTTTATATGATTTATATAATTTTAATAACTTTTATTTGGTTTAATATATAAAAGAAAAATGTTTAAAAGAACATTTAAAACCAAAAAGACGGCCTGACCCAGGTTTGAACCTGGGTCCTCCCGTTCACACAGAAGTGAACTAACAAGTAGACCAGATTTCTTGTTTGTTAAAATATCAGAAACGTAAATATATAAATTACTAATATTCAACTTCATCTTCTTCATACAAACCCTAGGTTTTAATTCATTCATTTGGTTCTAGGTTTGCTAAATCTTTGTTAGGGGTTTTGTTCATCGGCTCAAAACTATAACATATCATATAAAAAATACCTTGTATCGTTACGAATTGAAGGAGAACCATAGGTTGGCCAGAACAAAGTTTGACGGCCGATTTGATGTTATTAGAGCGTTGTTTGTATAGATTTAGGCTAACAAAAAGGTTTAGACGATGATTTGGGTACTATTTATAGTTCCAATAGTGTCGATTAGTTTTTATTTCGAGTTAATACGATTTTGATTATAAACCGATTAGTTGGTGTTAATTACGGGTTAATGGAGTTGTTAATGATGAAATAAATCGTGAAATAAAGTTTATAATTAGTGGAGACAATGTTTGGGTGTATTAATGGATTGAAACAAGGCTTAAATATGAGTTATGATGTCCGCTGGAGCTTCGCCAGAAAAACGAAAATCCGGTGGCCGAAAAATCGCGAAGGGAAGAAAGGGGGAGAGACGGTTGGGCTGGGTTAATATTATTATATTATAAATTTAAATCCAATTTACATTTTAGACCCTAGACTATATAAATATATAAAAACTAATTTTAATGTTTATTTATTCTTTAACCCTTGAACTTTGTAATTGTACATGATTAAAACTTATAATTTAATATCTTTAAATTGTTTATATTTTATACCCGATAGTTTGGAGATTGATTATTTTATAAACTTTTAAGGCTCGAAGATTCGTTATTTGAACTAAACGAAACTGAAAGTGAACGAATAATTACTACAAATTGTCGTACTTTGATTTACATTTATATTAATACATATAAATACCAGATGGGTTAAGGAGATGGAGGAAGATTTTGAGAAAAAAAATCCAGATGAGTAGGACCCTGAAATATGGGGAAAATATGGAAAGAAATACTTTAGGAGAAGCAAGACTGCACATCCCAAGAAGGCTGAATATGTTGTTGAAAGTCCCAAGGTGATGGAGAGTCCTATGAAGATTGGTTTTGAAAGAACTGATTATTTTGTTGAAAGTCCAAAGGATAGTCCTGTCAAGGTTGTTCCTTTAAAAAGCTTTAGGCCTGATGATGTACAAGATGAGCCTGAAGTGAATGAACCAAGAATAGAGGCTCTGGATGATTTCTCTGATGAAGTAGATGACACTGGTGACTCCCCTGATGTAGCAATGACTGATGAACATAGGGAGAAAATACAAACCATGTTGGATAATGCAAGGAGAAATAATCCAATAATTCTGAGTTTAATTAATCATGGTTATAAGTTTGAATCCCTGGCTCAAATGACTAATGAAGAGCTACAAGAGTTGTTGGATGGTGATGTAAGGGACTTAAAGAAAAGAATGGAGAAGAAGAATCGTGATTCCCTAAAATACAGAACTTACTTGAGAATGCGTGGACTTTCTGATAAAGATCTGAGCAAGATGAAATTTGATGAGTTGGAGAATGCATATCTTACAACTGTTGAAACTGTGAAGAGGGAAGAGTTGGAGAAATTGAAGAAAGAAACAAATCAAAAAGAAAGGATTGAAAGACTATTCAACAAATATGGTAGAAAAGTGAAGTTTTTAGTTGACCATGGAATATCCTTTGAAATTGCAAATAGTCTTACAAAGGAACAAGTGAAAACTCACTTTAAAAGATTTTCAAGGAAGGATGAGTTGAAAGATGAACCAAAAGGCCAAGAGTTGTCACTCTAGCTGAAAAAGAGAGGGCTGAAAAGAAGAAGAAATGGGAAGAGGAACATGTGATTTTGTTTGATAGGTTAATGGAAGCAAGGGGCAGAGGGAATGAAACGAAAAATTTAAGCAAATCTGAAAAGTTTTCCATGCTTGAGGCTGAAAAGAACAAACATGATCAAGCAAAGCCCTCATCATCCAAGGTTCCTCATGTTGTATTTGTGAAAGAGGAACCAATTGAAAACCTTGAGCCATGGGAAGATAAGAACAAGATCAAAACCCTCAAGGGATTGATGCTGAGCAATGGTATGGCTAAAGATGTCTTTGACAACCTTGGAAAAAGTCAACCAACAGACTTATTTTACACGAAGAAAGTTGAATGGGAGAAGCTTGAGGCTGAACAAACAAGACTCCTACAATTCCAGTGTGGGCCAAAGGGTGAGCTGATTGGAACACAAAGATCTGTCCCAGAAGGCCCAACTGATGATGAAATTATGGGAATGCTTTCAACTATGGCTAAGGAGGGAGAAAATTACTTAAGCCTGGTTGTGCTGCCAAAAGAGAATATCATTGAAATGTTTGAAAAGAAGTACGGGCATGTGAGGGTCGCTGTCACTAAAAATAAACACATTTCAAGACCCTCAGCTATAAATGTCCCAATACCCACCATTAGAACTTCTCATTCAAGAAAACAAAGGCCACCGTCTAATGTGGACCTACCAAAGAAGCTATTCTTCGATGCACAAACTGACACAATGAAAGTGGTGACTTGAGAGAAATTATTTTCAAAGATGACTTTACAAAGTTCAAAATAGAGCAATTGGATGAGATGGCAACTATGAACTGTATGATTGTCATTACAGACATAGATTTGTAGGAAGATAAAGAAACGAATTATCAAAGCATCTCAAGAATCAAGCCAGACATGGGTTCTTCATGCTAAATAGAAAGAGGAAATGGGAACTCTCTGAGTATGAAAGAAACGTGAGAGTGAAGAAGATGAGGGAGATAAGGTATGCTGAAGATACCTACAAGTCAAAAATGAAGAACAAAAACACTCTTGCAAACATGATGGAGTGCGTCAGTATGAGGCGGTAGATGACAAGGCCTAACTGTGAAGTCCAGAGAATTGGAAGGATTACAAGCATTGATTATCAAGTACAAGATTTTACATTTCCGTTTATAAACCAAAACGAATTTACATTATGTATTATTTTACATTCTGTATTACAATTTTCATTTATAAACCAAAAATATTTTACATTCTGTTTATTTTCAATTTTGGTGAATGGTTAATTGGGTTTGGATATCCGAGAATCTGAATCGAGTGGTTGTTTTTGGCAAAAATATTCAAAATTGGGACTTAAAATTTCAAGTGAATTTATCAAGGTCATTAATGATTAAGTTCAAAAATGTGAAAATGGTTGTTTGATTCAAAATTGAAGTTTAAATTCCAAGGTGATTCATCAAGGTCATTTATTTGGACTTGATTGGGTTCAAAAGTGTGAAATTTGTTGGTTTAAAACGTTGATTGAACAGTTCAATGTATAAGTATTAAACTTATATGGCGTATATGTTTTAGTGACTTATACAGTGTATAGGTCCAAGACTTATACGGGCGTATATGTATGTAGTATATATATCATGTTATACGTTGGATATGTCATTATATGCTTATACGTTTGAAAGAGAAGTTACACATTGTCCATTGTTTAAACACTGATTGTGTGTTTATCTTGTATGTGTTCACCGTATAACCAAAACTTTTGATTCTAGTGGTTGATTTGCACACCACGTGTGTTAAACAAGGTAAAAGTCAAGGTTAATATGTTGGATTTATGATTGATTGAACAACGATGAACAGTGCTAAGTAAAATGAACATATATTGGACTTATTCTGGACGTGGTTTAAAGGGTTTTTACGAGATATACATAGTTGGTGATCATGCGAACCTTCATGTCCTTAATTGTTTGATTATCATTATCTGTTTTGTCCAAAATTGTTTTTAACCTAGGTATACTGTTTGAACGCATAAGTGTTTATCATTTATATGGCGTATAAGTCTCATGGACATATACGAAGTATAAGCTCTAAATAATTATATGTTGGTACTACACATACACGTTGATGTTCACTTACCCATTGTATTAGACTTATTCTTTGCTTTGTATACTTCCACGTGCATATCATAACTTACACGTTGAACTTACACATGATTATATGTTGTTGTTCTTACACGTTGGTGGACTTATACGTGGATAACCATTTAACAAAACTTACATGTTGATCGTGTACTTCGAATATTTTTAATAAAATTTCTGACATGTTGTTATGTTTGATTGTGTATGCAAATGGTGAATGATTTTGATGCTAATCATAACATTTGTGCATATTTGGATGGAACGGATGAGAAGATGGAAGCATTCAGGCTCATATTGCCATTCTGTTTACGATCGAGGATCTTGAAGGCGATTATGGCTAACACCGTTGTGATTAAGGATATCGTGGAGGAATTCTAGAAGAATGCCAAACTCGAGGAAGAATGTATCATGTCCGTGGTACTTTAAAAGGAGATCATTATTTCTGAGCAAGTATTAGGAGATGTGTTGGAGATACGAGATGAATCAACTTATCCTACTCTTCTTGATGAGCGTATGGTCAAAGGATTCTTACGGAGGATGGGATATCGGAATGAAGTGAATAGAGTGGCATACTTGAAGTGGGGATTGTCGAGACCGTTCAAGTTCATGGTGCACGTGATTGGTCACTGCTTGGGACTATCAAATGTGCATAATGCCCGCTTTGTGCTTGAATCTGAAGTATAACTTTTCAAAAGTTATAGATCACATAAAGATGTACTTTCATAGCAAGTGGTTGATGTACCCACATTTCATCCACCTTATTGTTGATCATCAAATTCCTGAAGTTAATAGAACTAGTGAGGATATGAAGTTGGCACACATGTCGCTAAATGGTTGTGCTAAATTGAAATCCTACAGGAAGAAGTTCGAGGAGGAGATACCTATTTTAAGGGCTTTCTTTGGGCATTTACGCGATCCTGATTATATTGCACATGTTGATAACAAGTGGAGGAAAGATGATAGTGATTCATATTGGGAAAACGAAAATGTTCGTATGCAAAGATTTGTTCCAATTGGTGGAAGTCGTTGGTTTGTGAAAGCTGAGGATGATGAAGCTGAGGGGTCACAATAGGCTAAGAAGAAATGAAGGCGAATTGTTAAAGCTAAGCCTGTTGTTGATGCTGAACCAATTGCTGGTCAATCTGGAGAGGAAACTGAGCCTGACCCTGAAATTAGTAGAAGTATTTTGGCTGATCCACAAGCAATGCTTGAATTTAGAAGGAAAGGCAGTCAAAAAGAAATTTGATACAAATTCTACATATGTTCCCGAGACAAGCAAGCCAAAGAAGAAACGCTTAAAGCATATGGTTAAAAGGTCTAAAATTGATATGTGTTTATGAGAGTAGATATGTGTTTGTCATTGGTACGTGTTTCCGCCATTTAGCAGCGTATAGTAAACATAACGTTTTCGATCCGTTTCATATCCTTCTTACACGTATATGATGACGTATTATAATCCAGCTCAAGGTCTTTCGTCGTTTTTTGTAGCTTCTTAACTGTCGGAACACGATTGAGCGTGTAGCAAGCAGTGTTCACGGATTCATTCCAAAATTTAACATGAAGCTTTGAATCTACAAGCATAGTTCTTGCTGCTTCAATCAATGTTCGGTTCTTCCGTTCAGCAGCACTGTTCTGCTGTGGTACATATGGAGCACTATATTCCCAATGGATCCCTTTCTGCATACAGAAAAATTCCAATATAGTATTTTGAACTCCGTACCATTATCATTCCGAATGCGTCTCACTTTATGTTTGTAAAGTGATTCGATCTTCGTGATTAAGTTCTGCATAAGAAATCATAAATAATACCCACGTGTACCTCGAATAGTGTTATGTGCCTTATGTCCAGCATCATATGGTGGCGGAAGGTTAATCAGGCATCATGTGGTGGAGTTGATAGCCGGAAGACTAGGGTACATGAACCAACCGGCCGGTGTCCCAATGGTTGAGTGTTATGAGCCTTATGTCCAAGGCTTGATACAAAACTACTATCGAGCCGGGGGTCTCACCGGAAGCAGCCTCTCTATTCTACGGGGTAGAGGTAAGAATGTCTACATCTTACCCTCCTCATACCATACCATAGCTTTGCTATTGGTGGGATATACTGAGTATGATGATGTTGATGATGATGTGTACCTCGAATAGTCATCAGTCACGACAAAGTAGTACCAGTCACCAGCAATACTCTCACGATTCACCGGACGAAACAAGTCCATATGAAGTCGTTCTAGTGGAGTATCAATGGAATTAAATAACTTCATCGGGTGCTTTCTTCTCTCTGCCCTTTTTGCATGCAGCACAGTGATCGGTCAACTTGAAGTATTTTAGTGAAACCCTTTCCACTGAATCATTTGCCATCAGATGATTCACTTTCAGGATATGAATGTGACCCATAAGCCTATGCCATAGAATTAAGTCTTTCTTAGTTTCTATTGAGATAAAACAAGTTTCAACAAAGGTTGAAGTCGGTACTTTAGTACTCATGTTCTGTACATAAATATCATTCGACCTAGGAGATCACAAAACAACCATGTCTTCTGGAATGACATATCCTGCTTTGAGTATTATGCAGTCCTTGTCGATAAACACAGTGGTATACTTTTTGTCACAAACTCGAGAAATACTCAACAAATTGTGATCCACCATGTCACAATAATTTACTTTTTCAAACGTTATACTACCATCTGATGCAACCATTTCATTGGTTATCATACCTCGTGAATTACCCGCAAAAGCCACATAAACCCCTTGAATATTCTTCGCATTTGATAGAAGGTCAATATTTCCGGTGATGTGACGAGAGCATCCACTATCCATAATCCAGTTTTCTCCCGAAATAGTCTTGGATTAACACTACACATTCAAGAAACATGATTTGACCCAAAAGGCAGCCCATGCCTTAGTCTTAAGCAGCTATTTATTTCAACTTTCATTTTAATATCAATTGAACCCAATTGTGATCCATGAAGTTGAGAATAAGTCACGGGACTCTTCGACTTTCATCTCAGATTAGCATCTTTGATCACCATTGTGTCAATGTTTTTGCAAAGTGGTTGCGAAGGCGCACACAATTTGTGGTTTAATTTAACATTGTAATTAATAACATGAACCACCTTACGTGAATTCATATGTTGAAACATGATATGGGTCTCGTCAACATGAGACGGTGTCTCTTAAGAATCTCCTAAACCACAAGAACTTTTTTGGGTTGTTCCTTGGTGACAGAATTAAAATTCTTCAATTTTCGCGTTCGACAATTTCTTACAACTTGCCCACGTTCGCCACATAATAAACAAGTTCTCATTTCTTACAACTTGCCCACGTTCGCCACGTTGATGATTGTGCAACATTGAATTGACAGGAATCACTTAAGACTTTAACATTATCCACATCGTCAAATGTTACAACCTTTTTCTTTTAATAAAAGTCCCAGTTTGAACAATTAGAGAAACTTTGTAAAGTGTCAGTTCTAGTAGAACTAACAAACTTTACAGGTTTGACAGTAGTAACATGTTGTTTAAAACTAGGTTTAATCATAGGCTTGTTTAACGATCTAGATCTGGTAAAAGCTTGCTCAAGATCATGTAAACTAGAAGTCTCGTTCTGAAAGACACTCTCAAACAGTCAGGCTTGATCAAGTGTTGGGGGTGTCTTTCTCTTCGAAAAATTTGTTTAATCCCTTTAATTTAAACACATGACCTGCATTTAATTTCCTTTGTTACCCACCCCTACCCAAAAACCTCTGACTTCTAGGAGATTAATTACCAAATAGTTAGAAACTAAGAGAGCCAAAGGAGAGCACTTTGGTGTTTTGAGAAGTTTTCTCATGGTGATAAATGCCCAAACAGACAAGTATTTGTCATAGAGTTAGTTGATGATGATTAAGATGAAACTTTTGTTCAGGAAGAGGTGTAAGAAGTATATACTAGGATTTCAATTCCTGAATTGACTCGAGTTCCCTCTTTTTCTATTATGAAAATTATTGGCTCTATGGGAACAAGAACATTACACATCTTGGTTGATTCAGGATCAACTCACAAATTCATCGATCAAAACATAGCTACTAAACTCAAAATTAACACTCAAGAAGTTAAGTCCATGAAAGTAATTGTAGCTAATGGAAACAAGTTAACTTGTCAGAATATGCGTAAGGATTTTAAATGGATGATGCGGGGTACATGGTTTACTGCAGATGTTTTAGTGATTCCGTTGGAAAGTTATGATATGGTATTAGGAATCCAGTGGTTAACACCTTTGGGGGATAATACAGGAATTTTGGTAAAATAACTATCGAGTTTCAAGAGGAGGGTGTTCCTTACAAACTGAAAAGAATTGAAACTACCAAGATTAGTATGTGTTCGGTTGAGAAGATGTCCAACAAGCTACACTCTCCTACAAACATTATCTAGTCTTAGTTGTATGGTTTGTAGTTAATTCCTTTAGCCTACACAGATGGGTCTGGAACCAAGGTTGGCAATACCATTGAAGATAAAGCTTTACAAGATCTTTGGGTACTATATGCAGATGTTATTACTATTCGTAAAGCCTTACCACCTAATAGACAATGTGACCACAAATTTGTCATGAAGGATTAAACTAAACCCATTAATTTGAAACCTTATAGATACCAATAAGTACAAAAGATGTAATTGAAAGAACGACTAAGTAATTATTGGATTATGAGGTTGTTAGGCGCAGTAACAGTTACTTTGATGATATCCTTGTTTATAGCAAGGATATGTAACAATATCTGATTCATTTACAAAGTGTATTGGAGACCTTGAGGAATAATCATTTATATGCTAAGCAATCTAAATGCACTTTTGGTGGCCAATCAGTAGAGTATTTGGGTCACATAATCACTAAAGAAGTAGTTTCCACTGATCCATCAAAAATAGATGTTGTGGTACAATGTAAAACACCAGTCTTTGTTAAACAGTTAAGAGGAGTCTTAGGTTTAGCAGGGTACTACAAGAGATTCATCAGGAATTTTGGGGTAATTGCTAAACCACTGAATTAGTTATTAAAGAAGGATGAATTCAGATGGTCTATGGATTCACAAGATTCATTTGAACAACTCAAGGCTGCACTAAGTTCTACACCAGTATTAGCACTTACTAACCTTGATCAACCATTTATAGTGGAGACTGATGCGTCCAACAAAGGTATTGGTGTTGTTTAGATGCAAGGAAAGCACCCATTAGCTTTCATTAGTAGAGCTCTATTAAGTAAACCTTGTTGGGACCACGGGTTATTAAGTAAACCTTGCTATATCTTCCAAAATACTTGGTTTCTTTAGCTTGGTTTAGCCAAGGGTTTTCTAGGAAACAAACCATGCTTGACTCGAACAGCAACCTGGCTAGACAAAGTGAACCTTGCTCGGATTAACACTTAAGAGGAATTCTTGAAGATAACCTTAACCGAACGGCAAAATACCTTTCTAGGATAAGTAAACGCTTGCTCGGAGCCCTAAGTGTGCTCGGTATCCATACTTAGCCATTTTAAGAGAGTGTTGACCAGATTCAAATCTCTCTTATGTCTTTTCTTCTCAAATCTTCGTCCCAACAATCTTTCCCTAGATTGGAACACCTCAGCTGTACCAAAACACCTCAATGGTTATATACACTTAGCCAAAATGCACATGAAATTTCAAAATGAAAGCTACATATCATAATGAGAATATTACAAGTTGGAAATTCTTTCCTATGGACATTACAAATTAAACCTAAGCTAGAAAAATAGTCTTATCTTCTTGAGCTTGAGGTTTCTTGTCTTCTATCCAACTTTACACTGGCAGCTCTTTCCTTAAATAAAATAATTCCTGTTGATGAGGATGATTGGGTGGAAGAGTCCACCTGTATATATCTCCCAAGTCATCATCATGCAGGAATATTAAAACTTCATCTTCTTTTATGATGCCCAAGACAAGTCCATCAGAGTTTCTGAGAATGTAGGATTCATCTTGGTTTTGATAATCAATGCTAACAATCCTCCCATTTCACTGGAGTTCATAATTAGGCCTTGGCATCTGCTGCCTCATGTTGATACACTCCATTATATTTTCCATAGGGTTTTTATTTCACTTTAGACTTGTAGGCCCCTCATCATCTTCACTCTTCTATTTCTTT
The DNA here is from genome assembly GCF_021521415.1 of Bidens hawaiensis. Taxonomy (NCBI): domain Eukaryota; kingdom Viridiplantae; phylum Streptophyta; class Magnoliopsida; order Asterales; family Asteraceae; genus Bidens; species Bidens hawaiensis. Next base: position 200,166 of record NW_027492357.1, on the reverse strand, counting down.
CATATTAAGAGAGTTCCCGTTTTCTTTTCTTTTTCAACATGGGGAACCCTTGATTGGCTTGATCCTTGAGATGCTTTGATAGTTCATTTCTTTGTCTTACTGCAAATCTATGTTTTTATGGTAGTCATACAGATTCATAGTTGCCATCTCAGCTCGTTGTTCTTTCTTGAATTTGGCAAAGTCATCCTTGAATATAATTTCCCTTAATTCTCCACTCTTCATAACTACCTTCATAGTGTCAGTTTGAGAATAAAAGCAGAGCTTTTTGGGTAGGTCCCCGTCATATGGTGGCCTTTTGTTGTCTTTGGTGACAACTCTGGTGGTAGGGATTGGGACACTTATAGTTGAGGGCCTAGAAACAATTTTCTTCTTAGGAACAGTGGCCCTCATATGCCCATATTTCTTCTCAAACATAGCAACTATCATCTCCTTTGGCAGCATCATCACCTAGTTTTCTCCTTTTTTTGCAAGTGTAGTGATCATGCCCATAGCCTCCTCATCACCTAGTTGACCTGCAGGAATAAATCTTTCTCCCCTTGGTCCACATTGAAAATTCATGAGGTTTCTTTTTTCAGCCTCAAGTTGCTCCCATTCAGCTTTCTTAGTATAAAAGAAGTGTTTTAATTGATCTCTGCCTAGATTGTGAAACAACCCTTCAGCCATTCCCTTACTAAGTAGCAAGCCTTTAAGGATCTTGATCTTGTTCTCATCTTCCCAAGGCTCTAGGTGTTCAACAGGTTCGTGTTTAACATACACAACATTAGGAACCTTTGATGATGAAGGCTTTTCTTGATTATCTTTCTTCTTTTCAACTTCAATCATGGACAACTTCTCTGATTTGCTTAAGTTCTTTGTTTCATTTCCTTTGCGCCTAGCCTCCATCAAACTGTCAAATAAGACAGTTTGTTCATCCTCTAACTTTTTCTTCTTCTCAGCCTTTTCTTTTTCTGCCAAAGTAACAACTCTTGGTTTTTTTTATGATTGTTCAAATTTGACTTTTCTTGTTATTCTTTTGTAGTGAGTTTCAACTTGATCTCTGCTCAAACTATCAACCAGTTCACAGTATCCATATTCCACCAGCAACTTGCACTTTCCATCAAACCTGGCATACAATCTTTCAAGTCTTTCATTTAGGTTGCCAACTTTCTTTAATCTTTCGAGCTCTTATCTCTTCACTCTTTAAATAGTCAAGTTTTAATGATTATGTAACTTATCATACCTCATCTTACTCAAGTTTTTATCAGACAATCCATGCATTTTCAAATAGTTTCTATATTTCAGTGAATCACGGTTCTTCTTCTCCATCTTCCTTCTGATATCTCTCAATTCACCATCAATCAACTCCTGCAGCTCCTCATCGGACATTGGAGCCAGGGTTTTAAACTTGTAATCGTGCTTGATCAGACAAAGAATCAAAGGATGATTCCTCCTTGCAATGTCCAACATTGTCTGTATATTCTCCTAGTGTTCATCTGTCATTTTAATGTCTGAGGAGTCAACAGTATCATCATCCTCTTTAGTTGATTCTTCAAGAGCCTCTATTTGTGGTTCATTCAATCCAGGCTCATTATCAGGCTTATAGCTTTGTAAATTAACAACCTTGACAGGACTATCCTTAGGACTTTCAACTATGTAATCACTTCTTTCAACATCAACCTTAACAAGACTTTCTACCATCATGGGACTCTCCACATCATGTTCATCTTTATCAGTATTGTCATCCCTCTTCCTCTTCCTTGTATATTTCTTTCCATATTTGTGTTGGGTCGAAGATTTGATAAGAAAAGACATAAGAGAGATTGGAATCTTCTCAACACTCTCTGAAAATGGCTAAGTATGGATACCGAACACACTTAGGCCTCCGAGCAAGCTTTTACTTGTCCTGGCAAGGTATTTTGTCTTACGGGTAAGGTTATCTTCTAGAATTCCTTTTAATATTGTCTAGCAAGGTTGTTCTTTAACTCAAGAAAGGTTTGTTTCCAAGCAAACCCTTGGCTTAACCAAGCAAAAAAACCAAGTATTTTGGAAGATCTAGCAAGGTTTACTTAATATTCCCAGCAAGCTTGAAGTAAGTGGATAACGATATATATATATATATATATATATATATATATATATATATATATATATATATATATTAAGGACTTATTCTAGCAAGGTTCAACTCATAGCAAGCTACAGTGCTACCAGCACAATCTACAGTGTTACCAGCACACTTTAGTTTGTTCAATAAGTTAAAGATTAACAAAGAGTTGAAGGGATTCCTGAAGAGCAAGTTTGCTCGTAGGAACATATGGAGCAAAGTTTGCTATCGTCAAGAGGATTGAAGTATGCTAGGTGAATATTTTAATAGAAAAATATTCTAAGTAAAGTCTACCCGGAGAACTGTTCCCCAGCACACATTGGTTATCAGGTCTTCTCAAAGAAGACAAAAGCTGCAAAGCTTACCCTAAGACCTGTTTTACACTTAGAATCTTTTTGTAATATGTTTATGATTATGTATATGATTAGGGTTTCTAGAAGGAATGACAGCTGTTGGGACAACCTTATAAAAGAAATAATTTTGGACATGCCAAAAATACACAAGAGAAGGCTGAAAAACCTTAGGCACCTCAAATTATTCCGAACATTGAGTGTGACGGCTATCTTTATTACGTTCGGACAAAAAAATTCCATTCTGAAACTGCCACACCCTCAAAATCCACTAACGAAGTTTTAGGGTCAGAGGGTGCGAACTAACAGGATCGGAATCATTAGTTATATCAAACATCACAATTAAAGTTTTAAAAATAACCAAGACATCAAGTCTTAAGTTAAACTGTAAAGTAAATAGTTGCGCCACACAGGACGACTTAAAGCAACAGTTATCATGACAAAATTGAAAAGAGTTTTAAAAACATAAGAGTTCAGTGAATGCATGTTCTATACCGCTCGCCCGCCTCGGCTACCTGAGATAAACATACTAAAAGTGTCTACACAGGGTTGGTGAGTTCACAGGTTTAAGTAAATTTAAGCGTTGCGTTTTAGCGTTACCAGATAGTGTTATGTCAATATATGTAAATAGGTAGCTAACCTATCAATCATGTATTACTAAGTGTTCTACACCGAAGCTGACTGTTTATACGATTTCCTTGCCACCATGTAAACCACGACCATGGTAATGTGTTAGCCAAAATAACACCCACTCGACCTACAGTCGAGTTTAGAGTTGGGTGGGGTTTGTCAAACCCAGTAGTATTACTCAACACAGACTCATTATTATCCAATATTAACCGGTTCGATTGTTCATAAGGAATTAGTTGGTTTGTTGCCACTTAATCTTACAAGTTATATATAAAGTATAAACCAAATCTAAAGCGTTGGAGTAAGTTATCTCCCCCTAATAAAAGCGTTAAAGAGTAAAAGTGACCGTGAAACTCACTGTTTGCGAAGTTATAAAAAATCCGAGAAATGTGCGCGTCAAAGAAATCCTCACTAGTGCTCTAAAAACAAAAATGAGATTTCTAAGTGTATGAACTACGAGTGAGTCTCTAGACTCGACACATAAAAAATATGCATGAGATGTGTTCGTGATATGTTTGTGTAACAAGTGCGACTCAACAAACATGTTGCTGATAAGTTACAGGTGAGAAAAAGTATAGTGTTAAGTGTTACTACGGTACATCATCAGTAAAATATCTACCACAAGGGAAAATATGTCAAACACATTGCAAACATTGGTCAACTTGTCACTTTTCATGTTTAATTAAAGAATTCAGCAGCTAAGTTACCGAACAGATTTTAACACGTCAAGATTACTCTATTTCACTAATCATAACATGTAGATAAAATAACCAAAATTCATCACAGAAGCAAACGTGAGTTAGGTTTTTAAAAATGTTTTTATTATATTCTTATTGCATACGGTTTTATCACAAGAATCAAAACAACACAGTAAGGACACAACATTCATTATCATGCGAAACAAAACTTTCATTACTATTCCTGTTGATTGGTTAATCCAATTAATGGAAGGCCAATTGGGTTAGATTCACACTCAAATTATTAACTTTCAGAAGTGGAATCAACTTAATTGGTCTTGTCATTTGTGAGATACACTATTTACAAAACAGCCTATAAGAAGGCTTCCCGAATTAGATTTGCGCAACAGATTGGTAAATTAATAAAAACTGATTTCCACACGTCCAAAAATTACAAACTCAAATTCTTTAGAAACTAGACTCGACCTACTACATCATAGAATCAATAATCACTTCAAAAAATATCATTAACATCAAGTTAGAGCCGCTATAACATGCAATTATGATTCTGTCCCGCATCAGTTTTCGCCAAAAATTCAACAAACTACTAATCTATGAACAATTAACCATGCATTTATCCGTAACTCATCAATAATCAATATATTTAACATTCAGGGTTTATGATCATCATGTGTAATCATGCAAACTAATCAATGGAATAGGTTAAGAGAGTTTTTAGGTACCTAGTTAATGCCTTAAACCTTCAAACAAGCTTGTAGGAGTATTGTATATGTGTGTGTGTGAGTTTCGGCTGATCCAGGGGGGCTGCCGTTTGCAAGAGGGAGGGAGAGGAGAGGGAGGGTTAGGGTTTATTGATTAAGTTGTTTATATATTAATAAATTATATTACAAGTTATACATCACACCCTTAACTTCTAGTTTAGTTTAATTCTAGCATAAACTAGTCAATTACATCCATAATATGATGTTATACATACAAGCACCTATTTACACATATAAACGTAACACGTAATTATACCAAGTACTTGTTTATAATATTTATTGTTTGTTCACCAACGGTTTGAGTCGACTCGTGTGTGATTCGGTGAAACTCCGAAAGACTACTTGTGTAATGATTGTCATGTGTCATTTAAACTCTAATTAAATGAAATGAGAAATGCGTTAAATGGAATGACATAGTTCGTGTGATATTGAGTTTGAATTAACGGAGTTCGGATTAACGGAGTTAACCTGAAGTTGACGAGTGTCACATCGCGATGGCTGCCTGAAAAGGGAAAAAAGTTTCAGTTTGTCACATCATCCCCCTGTAGAAAGAAATTTTGTCCGGAAATTTAATTCATGCCTCCGGTGCTTTCTGACGGTTTCTCGGCTTTCGCGGTTTTCGGTGCTTGGTCAACCCTTTGAAAAGGTTAGTATACCTTTTCATCATTTGATCCTCGCGTTCCCACGTGAACTCTGGTCCATGTCACGAGTTCCAACGAACTTTAACGATAGGAATCTTGATGTGTTTGAGTGTTTTGGTTTCCCAATCCAAAACTTCAACCGGTTCTTCGATGAAGCGTAACTGTTCATCAACTTGTAAGGCATTTATTCAAGTTGGATACATGAAAAACATTATGTACGCCACTAAGTTTTGCTGGTAAATCCAATGTTTGATCCCCTGATTAACACTCGTTCTAATCAACAACTCAGATCTGATCCAGATCTATATGTTGATATTAATTAAACGGATCTAACTCTTTCTATACCTTAGTTTGATTGTTATGTAATATATATTATCAATAATATTAATCGTGAAGCTTGTGAGAGAGAGAGAATACTTTAACTTATTTCAGAATAATATTAGTTCTCTCAAAAAACTTCTCTCAAAAACTTCTCTTTTTACAAGTGAACAGTGGTTCACTATTTATAGAAGACGATCTGGTTCGCTAACATCCCCTAGCGAACCAGCTTCCCCTTCGTTAACTTAAATTAACTTAACGAACCATCCCCTGATTCGTTAACATCCCCTAACGAATCAAGAGGGAATACACTATAAAGTCCTAGTTCGCTAACATTCCTAGCGAACTAGACCTAACCTTAACGAACTAGTCTTAGTTCGCTAACATTCCTAGCGAACTAGACATAACATAACGAATTAGATAAATAAACATTAAATATTACATTAAAATAATCAAATAAACATTTAACGATAATTACAAAGACTCGAGACGCAAAACCGTGCACTAACAGACACCCCCTCGTCTTGAGCTCTTTGTCTTTAAATTATTTGAAACGCTTTGTCTGCCAATCTCTGCAACTATGAATCCCATGTTCATGGCATACTCGAACAACACGTTGGAATTGCATAGCCAGGTCGTAATCTTCTTGGCGTTCAAACAAAATTTGCTTCCTGTGTAGCACGTCATTGTCTGTCTCTGATAAATTAACCAACCACATCGGGTCGATTATCTTGATGAGCTCAGTCTGTAGTTCTCGACCACGAACAATAACGGCCTCGCCAGTACGATTGTCGTAGTACCAACGGTTGAAAGACAGATAAATATCTTGCGGCATTGTCTTCACAGGAACCCTTTTCATTGTCTTTGGTGGCTTCACTTTCAAAACAAGTTTCTTCCAGCCAGTCCTCGGATCAATCTCATCAGTACGTTTACGTTTTTGGACCTAAGGCTTGAAGAACTTGAAGCCATGATTGACCTCGAACAGTAAGTGTTGATGAAACCACTCAGCAGTTCGGTTGCCCCCACGATTGATAAATGGACGTCTCGCGAGGGTGCGTACATCCCAACGCGGTAATGTTAACACATCCATTATCCTCTCGTAATATTGCACACCTTTTTCCCATTTCACAATACATACCTTCAGGTCTGAATCATAGAACCAGGAGACAATGTCACCATGTACCTTAGAAACTGTCTTGAAGGTAGTCATTTGATTTGCCTCAATCCAAGCAGCAGCAGTATCCTGTCTTTCTTTATCTACATACCGAAAAGCACTGATGATCTTACCCACTTTCTAGCATTTGAACCATCTTTCAATATCATCATCAGTCACTTCTTTGAGTGAAGGAACCGTTCGCTGCACAATCTTCTCCAAATCGTCCTCAGTTTCTTTAATTATGTCTTCATGAAATACCAGAGCACCTTGATCAACATTTGCGTGTTGTTACAAGTCCGGGTACTCTTCAGCAGTAACTTCCTCCATTTCAATCTCTTCGTTCTCATAAATAAAGTCTGTATTCATAAATAACGGATCATCTTCCATTTCTTCCTCATTGATCACTTCGACATCGGGCTCAGTCTCTAATGTAGTCAGCTGATCGTCATTCAGCCCAAGTAGAATCGAGATCTGCTCCCTTGTCAAAGATCTAACCACAAACTCACCAATCTGTACCTCATCTCTGTTCACCATACTTCTAACTATCCCCAATTCATCAATAAATATTACCGTGTTAGCCTCAATCATCTCTATCGGCTTGGCCGCTGTTGGATCTTGAAATGAAATTATCTGTTTGTTTGAATCATCAGCGCCACTCACACCAGCACCAGAGGATGAACCATGTGATTGTTTAGGCTCACCTCCTGCATCAGACTTGTCAGGATCATCATCATTTTTGAGTTTCTTGAGGGCATCATCTTTACAAGTTAATTGTAAAATTAACTCATCTTGTTCTTTTAATTTCACTCCCTGAGACTCAACAATCGCACGTAGCGACTTGGTCTCCTTCTGAAAAAACGAAATGTAACTCATCATTTTTCTTTGATTCTCCATGAGTCGTTCTTGATTGAGTCGGTCAGCTGCCATTTGGTTTTCATATAAGTGTAACAGATTAAGCAGCATTTCTCTTTGACGTCCAGGTGACAAATTGTATACAGATGGATGAACTGGTTGAATATGACCCTGAGGCCGAGTGATTCTCATGAAAGAGACATCACTAGGCAGAGATGGAGGAAATGTAGTTGTTGGCAGAGGAGGAGGTCCTATTGTAGTTGTGGAAGAAACGGTTGACAGCACAGCAGGAGGCCTCGGCATCTCGGTCAACGCCGTTTGAGGAATTAAGCCGAGCCTCTCATGTGACACCATCGTCGTTGTTAATGTGAGCATCAGGGTGTTAGTAGTTAGCGGCACCGCCGAGCTTTGAGTAGTTGATTGACGAGGTGGTGGTGCACCAATAATTACACCAGCCCCAGAGGACACACGGGGCTTCTTACGTGGCTCATCAGTAGCTACAGCCTTACCCTTTCGTTTTCTTTCTTGCTGAGCTTTTATGGTGGCAGCTAGAGCAGCATCAACTGCATCTTGTTGTTCTTTCAGAGCTTGCTCACCAGCTCCATCATCACCATCACCATTGTTATCATCATCATCATCTCCATCATTGTTCCCACCGTCTCCCCCTTCACGCTCAGAATCCGAATCATCATGGATCCAGCGCTCATTAGTCGTTCTAATCAATAACTTGAATCTCAGCTTGATCATCATCGGAAGAGGTAGAGGCACTATCAATAACAACTGGAGGAACAACTTGAGAATCTTCAGTTGTAGCATCGGGTTGAACTTCATCTGCATTAGTATTTGAGGAGCTTGGAATGTTCAATTGTTCTTCAAAGTAAGTTCTAACCAGATCTTCATCGATGTGATCAGTCGAAGGAGTAAACGAATTAAATAAACTATCGTAGTCAAACATCCAGTCTGGACCTTTCCCTTGTGGAGGAGTTGTGTACTTTTGACAGTCCACATGGTACCATTCTTCAACACAGCCAGATGTAAAATTAAATACTCTTTTCTTTGGAGACGCATAGCCCAAGAAATATCCTTCGATAGCCTTTTCATCAAATTTACCCGAATCCTTCTTCAACATTGTACACGGACACCCAAATGGTTCCAGGTACTTTAAATTAGGTTTTCTGTTATTTAAAATTTCATAGCTTGTCTTCTTGAGTCGCTTTACAGTTAGAACCCGATTAAGTGTATAACAAGCTGTGTTCACTGCTTCATTCCAAAATTGAATAGGAAGCTTTGAATCAGCAAGCATGGTACGTGCAGCTTCAATCAGAGTTCTATTTTTCCTTTCAGCAACACCGTTTTGTTGTGGTACATAAGGTGCACTATATTCTCGATGAATTCCCTTTTGAATACAAAAGAAATCCAAAATAGTGTTTTTGAATTCAGTACCATTATCACACCGGATTCTCCTCACCTTTTGTTTGTACAGTGATTCGATCTTGGTAATAAGAATTTGTACCAAAACAGGTGTTTGATCTTTTGAACTCATAAATAACACCCATGAATATCTTGAATAATCATCTGTCACGACAAGACAATACCAGTCTCCAGAAATACTCGCACGATTCACTGGACCAAACAAATCCATATGAAGTCGTTCAAGAGGAGTATTAATGGAATTCAATAACTTAGATGGATGTGTCTTCTTCTTCTGCTTGCCCTTTTTGCATGCAACACAGTGATCAGATAACTTAAAGTTCTTTAGTGAGACACCCTCAACTAAGTCATTTGCCATTAAATAATTCATCTTTCTAACATGAATGTGACCCATTCGTCGATGCCACAGAATCGAGTCTTTCTCGGTTGCTTTCGAGACAAAACATGTTTCGATTGATGTTGATATCTTAGAACTCATGTTTAAGACAAAAATATCACTTGATCGTGGTGATCGCATGACAACCATGTCCTCGGGAATCACGTAACCCGGTTTCAAGATAAGACACTCTTTGTCAGTAAATATTGTAGTGTACTTTTTATCACAAATCTGCGATACACTCAATAAGTTATGATCAACCTTGTCACGATAATTTACTTTTTCAAATGTAATATGACCATTTGAAACATCACCCTCTTGTGTGATCATGCCTCCAGAATTCCCAGCAAACGCTACATAACCACCTTGAATATTCCTTACGTTGGTTAATAGGTCGAGATTTCCGGTGATATGACGAGAACATCCGCTATCCATGATCCAGTTTTCACCAGAAATGGTCTTGGATGAACCCTACACATAAACAAAAGTGATTAGTTCAAAAAGGCAGCCCAGGCCTCAGTCTTGGGCACCTTTTGGTTTTCTCGTTAATCATTAACATTAACATATTTCAATTGTTGTTCAGCCACTTGTGAATAAGTTACTGGCTTCTTAGACTTTCGTTTTAAATAAGCTGCCTGAACAATGTTTGAATTCCTGTTTTGACATAACGGTTCAGTTGGAATGAATTTTGGTTTCACTTGACCGTGTGTCTCATTGATCTGAAACACCTTCCGAGGGTTCACATCAGAGAACAAGATATGAGTATCATCAGCATACGACATTGGTCGTTTCAGAATCTCCTTAACCACTGGAATTGGTTTAGATTTGTCCTTGATAAAAGGATGAAGATTCTGAAAGTTCTGTTGATTACAATTTCTCACAACATGACCTTGTTGACCGCATAAGAAACACGTTCGCATGTCCACAAGATGATGTTTAGAAGTAATTGGAATAGATGATTTATGATGACTCACATTCTTAGTCATGCTCTTAGCAAACTCATCAGATAATTCAGATTTCTTCTTTAAATAAAAATCTAAATTAGAATTGTTTGAAAAACTTTGTAGTGTATCTGTTCCAGTTGACTTAACAAAATTAATCTTCTTAGCTTGCTTTAAAAATTGTTTTGCCTTAGTCAATGGATCAGATGAGACTGATGCTTTCGCTTGAGCATACACACGTTCAAGTTCACGAACCTTGGAAGTTTCATTGTAAAACACACTCTCAATTAGCTCAGGCTTAATGATACTAATTGGAATATCTTTTTCAGTGAACATTGTGTCCATTCCTTTTAACTTAAAAACTCTAGCAGCAGATGGCTTAGAACTAGAAGGATTAATGAAACGCACTAAATCCTCATCAGAAATTTTCGGTTTAACTGACTTCTTTGCCTTCATAGAGTTCTCTTTCTTTGAATTTTCCTTTTTCTCTTGAGGTTTGTGTGAACCATACACTGCTTCCTCAAATTCATGAGGTTCGCACAGAATATGATTAGAACTAGGAATGTTCTTATTCTTGTGTATAATCTCTGGTTCAAACACATCCTCGATAATGACCTCGTCATTGTGTTCAACAAACACCTTTTTGCTTTGGACATGAGATTTTTGAGGAGCAACTTGGGGTTTGACAATTTCAGGTTTAACCATTTTTGGTTTTTCAGAAATTACAGATTCCTTTTGAATCAAATCCTCTTCTTTTCTTGCAAAAGGATTAATTTTATAATCATTATGAAAAGGTGGTGGAATTTCAACAAAACCAATACCTTTCTTAGAATCTTTCTGTTTTCCAGAAACTTCAATAATTTCATTCAATAAAAACGAAGAATTTCGAAATTTACCCAACTTGTTCTTCAACTCAAGAACCTCATTCTCAAGCTCAGTTATTTTAGAACGATGTTTCAAGATTTCCTGAAACTTTTGGCCATTAATGGTCGTTTTCACAGATAACTCGGCTTTGAGATCATGATTACTTGTCGACAATGCTTCAATCTTTTCTCGAGATTTCATTTGAGACTCAAGATATTGTCGATAAGTGTCCTTAAGAGAAGCAATTTCTCTTATAAGATTATATTTTTGATTTTTCAAAGCTTCTAACTTACAGTTATTAGATTCACAGTCAACACATGATGCTTTAACAAATGAAGTAGAAGAGATAGAATTACTAACCTCATTGATCTTAGCCATGCAAGCAAACATTGATTCAGAAGACTTGTCGCAAGAATCATCAGAATCAGATCCAGAATCATTATCTGAAGACATCACACTAGCAGTAGCATCTTGACAATCTTCATGTAATCCAATCATAGCTAAATTTGCTTGAACATCATTGCACAATAGCCTTTGAGACCAATCAGTTCCATCTGCTAACATCGCTTGTGTTGTAGATGTAGACGGTTTCTTTTCAGCATCACTTCCTTGTGGTGAAGAAGCGTTTTAACTTTGACCACGAGGTCCAGTGTATTCTTTTCTTGGTTTGTCGCATTCCTTCGCGAAATGACCGAATTCTTGACAATTATAACACTTCACCTTCAATTTGTCAAAACCCAACTTCTTGTTTAACGCTGGAAGATCTTTTCCAGTTCTCTGCATGAATCTTTTAATTTTACGAACGATCATGGCCATATTCCATTTTAAATCCATGATCTCTAAATCATCCGGATCTATTTGATCATAATCCTCATCTGTTAACTCACTCGTGGCAATTTTACTACTCACCAAGTTTTCATATGAAGACATAAATGCCGTCAGAAAAGCAAAGTTTTGCTCAGCTTCCTTCATATTCACACTAGGAGGTGTAGCAAATGGATTAGTACTAGAAGAACTTCCAGAACCACCTGAATTACCAGCAGAGTAGAAACAAACTTTTGTATCATTAAATAAAGCAGATTCTTTTTCACTTGCGGCATGAGTAAAAAAAGCAGTGATAGGTGAGATTGTTGAACTCAGAGGCATACTTCCACCATAGAAAGCCGGATCTTGATTTTCTTTTGAAGACTTTTGACACTTAAGATCATATTCTCTTGCTTCGATCTTTTGTAGGAATTCAAGTGCTGTCAAATCTTCATTCAGAAAATAATCATTCTCTTTCAAAACCATGAGAAATGTTGAATAGGAACTAGGAAGCACACTCTTGATAGTGTCAATTTTATCTCTTTCAGAAATTTCCATTCTCATTTTATCCATTTCAGCAATCAAATGACTAAATCTGGTAGTCATTTCTTCAACTTTTTCTCCTTTTAATAAATTAAAGTTTTGAAATTGAAACTTGAGCATCACTTTCTTACTCTCAGCTGTGTTTCCCATGCTTCTCATACGCAGATGTTGAAACAAAGATGCACATCTCTTGATACTTCCAACTTGATGAAAAATATTCTCTGGTAAAGCCATAGTCAATGTAGAATATGCTTTTATCTCAATTTCTAAAGCTTTCTTCTCTTCTTGTGAGTATTGAGAGACAGCTTTAGGAGTATACCCAACAGTATCATCACCAATCATTGGTGCAACATAAACCTCATCCAGACAATATGAACAGTCAGGATGAACCAATCCTAAATGTGCACGAAACCGAGGTTCCCATTTGGCAAAGTCACTGAACTTCATCAATCTTGGACATTTAGAATGTGAACCAATCTCGGTATCAAGTTGCAACATCTGTTGCATCAACATATTTTGAGATGCCAATGCATACATACCAGCCATCTTTGAAATTAAACAAGTAATAAAATATTTTAACGAATCAGTGAACAGTAGTAACGAATGGTGAACTGTTGTAACGAACTGTGATTAGTTGTAACGAACTGTGAACAGTTGTAACGAATCAAGTCTTAACGAATGAGAAGAATAGGTTAACGAATCAAAAGTCAACTAGGCGAGTCAACCTTAACGAATCACAACTAAGTTTAACGAATCACCCAAATGGCGAAACAGATAACGAATGTGAAAAGGCTTAACGAATCACAAGTCAACTTAACGAATTGATCAAGCGAATTAACCAAGTCAACTTAACGAATTGATCAAGCGAATTGACCAAGTCAACTTAACGAATTGATCACACGAATTGACCAAGTCAACTTAACGAATTACTAAGGAATGCTTAGCGAATCCAGATAACGAATCAGCTACAGTTGATAACGAATCAACACTATAGCGAATTAAATATAACGAATCAGGTTGTTACAACCGTTTGTAACAAACTTGATTCCTTTTTGCCACGTGGCAAAAAGTTGTTATGGCACAAATTCCAAGACAAACACGTGTCAAACGAATCAGTTATCTAGTTAACGAACTAGATAACACGAATTAATTAACTCACACGAATCAGTTAGCAAACTGATTAGCGAATGGCACGAGTTGATAGCGAATCAAGTTAAAGACTTAGCGAATCGCTTGAAACTTTATAGCGAATTGCCATCATCTTCAAATCTTCAAATATTCAAGAACAAATTTCCAGAAATATGAAGATCAAACCCAGAAATATATCAATTCCAGATCTGTAATACACACACAATTCTTAACCAAACTCAACACATAATATGCCAAAATGCTCGTAATCGCAAAGCGAATTCAATCCAGCACAACTCGTAACCGATTAACACCATACACGAACCAATTTCGACCAAAATCAAATCCCTGTTCACGGACTTAAACCGAAAGCACAATACACATCCCAAATCCAATTCACACTCCAATTCCACACAATTGAGCCTCAATAATACCTTAACTAAACCAAAATCACTCTAATCCATCCATATTCAATCCAAATCAACTCAAATTAATTCAAATTCAATCCAAACAGAAAAATAACACAAAACTATAATAATAACAATCAAAACCAAGTGAATTGAGCCCCGAAAGCTCTGATACCACTTGTTTGATCCCCTGATTAACACTCGTTCTAATCAACAACTCAGATCTGATCCAGATCTATATGTTGATATTAATTAAACGGATCTAACTCTTTCTATACCTTAGTTTGATTGTTATGTAATATATATTATCAATAATATTAATCGTGAAGCTTGTGAGAGAGAGAGAATACTTTAACTTATTTCAGAATAATATTAGTTCTCTCAAAAAACTTCTCCCAAAAACTTCTCTTTTTACAAGTGAATAGTGGTTCACTATTTATAGAAGACGATCTGGTTCGCTAACATCCCCTAGCGAACCAGCTTCCCCTTCGTTAACTTAAATTAAATTAACGAATCATCCCCTGATTCGTTAACATCCCCTAACGAATCAGGAGGGAATACATTATAAAGTCCTAGTTCGCTAACATTCCTAGCGAACTAGACCTAACCTTAACGAACTAGTCTTAGTTCGCTAACATTCCTAGCGAACTAGACATAACATAACGAATTAGATAAATAAACATTAAATATTACATTAAAATAATCAAATAAACATTTAACGATAATTACAAAGACTCGAGACGCAAAACCGTGCACTAACATCCAATCAGTACGCTACCGGGCCGATACGTTCAGTTATTTGGAATGGGCCAACGTATCTTGGATTGAGTTTCTTTCGCTTTCCAGAGCGAACTACACCTTTCCAAGATGAGACTTTCAGTAAAACATTGTCATCCACTTGGAATCCCAGAGGTTTTTGGCGCTTGTCGACGTAACACTTTTGGTGATCCCGTGTTGCTGCCATGCGATTTCGGATTTGGACAATCTTTTCTGAGGATTCAAGTACTAGTTCGGGACCAGTGATTTGGCTGTCACCCACTTCTACCCTGCAAAGAGGCGATCGACACCTCCGTCCGTACAACGCTTCAAACGACGCTGCTTTAATACTAGCGTGTAGCTTGTTATTATACGAAAACTCTACCAGGGGCAAGTGGGGTTCCCAACTCTTTCCGAAATCCAATACGCATGCACGCAACATGTCTTCCAAAGTTTGAATCGTGCGTTCACTTTGCCCATCCGTTTGAGGATGGTATGCTGTGCTCATATTGAGGCGGGTGCCTAGCGCGCTCTGTAGTGACTTCCAAAAGTGCGAAGTGAAACAAGGATCTCGATCAGATATGATTGAGACAGACACTCCGTGTCTAGCCACTACTTCTTTATTGTGAATGCGAGTCAGTCTTTCCATTTGTCTGATTCCTTGATCGCTAGGAAATTTGCATCCCGTCGGTGTTTTGGGTAAGCCTGTAATGAAGTGCATGGAAATGTGTTCCCATTCCCACGTTGGGATTTCATGTTGCTGTAATAGACCAGATGGCTTCTGATATTCCACCTTGACTCTTGCACAAGTCAAACATTAGCTCACGTATGTAGCAATGTCAGCTTTCATGTTTGGCCGCCAGTAAAGTACCTTTAGGTCATGGTACATTTTATTTGAGCCAGGGTGAATGGAATATCGGGATTTATGTGCCTCATCCGTCACCAGATTTCTCAAGTCTCCGTAACGAGGGACCCAAAATTCGGTTTTCGAAATATTAGACCTCGTCTGACTTGGTTTCAAGTTGCTTATCCATGCCCCGCATGAGTTCTGAAGGAAGGTTTTTGTAATAAATAGAACTTTAAAGATAAAAAAACAAATAAATAAATAATCAAAAAATAATAAATAAATCACCCCTAAGTTTAAACAAGATTTTTATCAATAAATAGATAGATAAATAAACAAATGATTATTATTTCTCCTCTTGTTTCCAAGTAATGATAATTCTGAAGTTTTTTTTTTAAAAGAAAGAAATAAAATATCATTAAACTAATAACATACACTTATTTGTATAATAATAATAATAATAATAATAATAATAATAATAATAATAATAATAATAAAAAAGTGAAAGAAATGCAATCACAAGTAGATAAGTGAGGGGAAAGGATAGAATCTTAGAAATCAAGAAAAATAGGTTCTTTTTGTGAAGGTGGTATTGATCCAAAGTATTACGTAACTTACCTTCGTTACAAAGAAAACTAGTTATAAATAAATGAGTCAAGACCTTTATACATTCACACCCTAGCGAACTTAATACTCTGAGGCTAAATTCCAGCAACGATTAATGTATCCTGCAAACAAAACTCAAAACAACAAAACAACACCCCGTCCATCTCCACCTTGGTCACCAAGAAAAGAGTAGGGTTAGGTTGTAGAGCTTTCACCATCATACCTCAAAATATATTTTCGTCAAAATACCGGTGATGACGGCAAGTCAATAACAAACTAAAACACCAACTACATAACCACACCACCTATCCTCACCTTGTTAATAACTTTCCGTCACTTCGCCACCTCTCGTAGAACTCAAAACAAATTTTCCGCCAACCCGTACTTCTTCCTACGAACTATTGAAGAAGAAAGTAAGGTTAAGTTATGAGCTTATTATTTCACCATTTCACTGAATTTGAGCTTGGTTAAACTGGTTTAATTTCAAAACTGATTAAACAAAAGACGAGGGGTTTGAAAACCATCCCCTGCACCATCTTTTTAGATTTTTGAGAAAACCATGGGTAAAATTTGTGTGGTTATTTAATATAAACAAACTTTTTAATACAAACCCATGTTGGTTTATATCCAGATATTATATATATATATATATATGTTAAATTCAATTAGCCAAGAAACATGTTTTATAATTTTATGAACTCTCTTTTTTATAAAATGTACCGTGCATGAATTTCATATATACTTCAAATAAAATGTTAGTTTCGAATTTATCTCTAAATCTTTTTAATTTAAAAGTAAATTAGCTCATTCTTATATAAAAGAGTGTGTATCATATTATAATATGATGTTAATTTTAAATATAATAGTGGAGATGTACCAAAAAAATCTTGATTTCCGGAAACCGGGCTCACATATACCAAAGATTTAAATATTATAAACACTATGCTAATATAAGATATATAACCCGTAGGTAGATAATTAGAATGCTCATATACAATTACCATCGTCTCGGAACAAAAAAAGGTACGGGATCTTTACCCCACTCTTCATTGCTTTCATATTCAATTGATATAAACCCAGTGAGTTAATATATATTTCATAACTCCTCACGTCTTTGAATTATAAATTCACTTGGATGTCCATTGTATTCCAATTCTGATTAAACATTGGTTTTAGCTTTCAAGTTATGCGATTCTATTATGTTTGATTATAATTATTATCCCATGTTCCGATATATGTTACGATAATATATTTTTTATTAGTTATGTGAATAAGACTTGTATTCCAATACCCTGAATGCCGCTTCTCGTGGAGTGTCCCACGAGCATGTTCTTGCGGCATCGACAACATGTGCACCACCCGTGACGGTGAGATCAGTTCACGGCGTCTCTTAAGTGAAAGTGTGGTACATATGGCCATTAGGAGGCGTATGGATCGATCCTAGGATTAATATTAACGAGATGGATAGCGGGTATGCCAACTCGCCATCTCGTGTGATAAATATTCAGGAGTAGCTACCTGTATTTTGTCACGTTTTATGTTCGCTCATGGGTACCTCCGTATGATACGATTTGATTTATTTAATACGGTTACTTTGCATCGTAAGTTCAAATAAAATCTCGTTTGATTACATGTTAATTTTTTAAGCCTATTATTCCGTGTTGAGCATTCGGCTCATTCCGTTATTTTTTTTATATACAGGTCCATAGGTTACATCGGGCGGTATTAAGAGAGAATAATAAAATATCAGGAACTTAAGTTTGTAAATTAAACTTATGTTTGGCTTGTCTAATGTATTATGCATTGCCAAATAAATAAAATAAAATTATGTCTTTTGTTCAGAAACTATGTTATTGTGACACTTCAGCCCTTCTGTGCCGGGGTGTTACATTTATGGTATCAGAGCAAAGGCTCTTTCCTGAATAAAACTAAACATAGTAATTAGGCATGTGAGAAATGGATAGATTAGGACTTAGGTACGTCTGGATTTTAAGATATAGGTAGATGTGTTTTCTTTATCCATATTTGTTATTTTAAACATGTATTCCTATTAGTAGACGTCTCTTAATGTTAATTCTGTAACTACCGCCGCTGAGCTATTACCAAATCTCGCTCCTGTAGGTGAATATCTTACTACCTTCGATTTTGCAAACCGCAGTTACGTAATATTAAAGTTTAACAAAATAGTTTTGAACTAAATTCCTAATATGAAAAAGCACTTCATTGAAAGAAGTTAATGATCTTGGCTCAAAAGTTTAAAACATGCTCTATAATAAGACAAGGGTAATATGTTCAACAATTACTATTATTTTGAAACCTCCACTAAGCTTAATAAGTAAAATAACATTGCTTATGTGTTAGTTCTGCACCAATAAGTTACACATAACGTTTTTCATTAAGTTTTTTGTGAATAAATAAATCTCTTATTTAAGTGTTTTATTAGACGTTAGTTATATAAATAAATACATTTAATTGTATTCATTAGATCACGTACCCTTACAAATGTCAAGTTCGATAATGCTTTGTTTATCCGTTAAAATAAGCCTCAACATTTACTTATTTTTGGCGTTCTGCATAAACCACAACTATGTTACCACCTTTTATGTAATTATTATACTATATTTTCACCCTAACTATTTTAATACCTAATGCAATAATTGTTTTTAACTTACTTTTTATTATAACCATTTACACTGTTACATGTCGTAACTATTTTACTGTGATAGTCTTTAAACAATCATTTAACCATATTTGTTTGACTATTATTTAAACAAAAGTGTATTACAACAACTGAGGAAAAAAGAAAAAGTTGAAAACACATCAATAATTTGATTATATAAAGCAATTTTAGATTTTTATCTATGATTTCTATTGTTGGCTATCTATAATAGTTTTTAAAATTTATTTGTCCTTAAATTTTGGTAACTGACAAGAATATCTCATGTGCTATTTTCAATGGATATGATTAATCTGGAAAGTGCTATAAATTCAATTATACCCTTGATTCTCCTTTAAAATTTCAATCAAGGTAGTTTGATCGCGTGTCATAAATCTCATCCATATGTTATCCAAATGAACGCCCAAGATATGTTCAACTGTTTTTATGAGAAACTCTATTTCTATAGTTACCATACTCACAACTTTAACTATAAATATTTTACTGTTATTGGTATCCAATAATATTTTAACATACCATTTCAAATATTGTTTTGATACTATTTTAAATTTCCATGTACCAATACAATTTTAACAAACCATGCACATATGATAATTGCTATAGTACACCTTGTCCGTTTTACACCATGTACCAAAATGTTTTCATGCTTTAGTAAACTAAAACAAGTTTAATACGAGATGCATAAAATGTATTTATTTGAATACATGCCTTGATAAGCTATCGTTACCATCATAACCGACTAAGGTATTTTTGAATCTTATATTGTTACCATACTAATAATAATATAGTAAAAAAATAAAATAAAATTTAGTAATGGTAATGATAAAACTGTTAATTCATAATAAATACAATATTAACTAGTGTAAAGTTTACATGTATATATGTGTTAAAAGATTTCCGGCGTTATTAAATGTTCTTCAAACAAAAATAGTTATGTAACACATTTTTTATTCTTTTAACACGTCTTTTAATATTATTCTGTTTAGTTTGTGAATCTTTGAACCTATAAACTAAAATATGAAATTTTTTTTAAAATAAAGTGTTGTTGGTCAATTATGAACTCCATTTTGAAGCCTAAAGACTTAATTTCAATTATTTATTATTTTGTTTAAGATAAAGTGCTGAAACCCTAGCAAACTTGTTGAGACCCTCTAATTTCTTTTATTTATTATTTTGAAAACTCTACCGTTAGTCAATCTTTTTAATTGTTTTTTTCTTTTAAACCCTATGAGTTGCCTTACAAATCTTCTTTAACTTATAAACTTTATACATTCATTTACAAGAATTGAAAGTTTTCAAGCATCACGTTGTAATTTTATTTATACCTTACATCACGTTGTAATTTTATTTATACCTTACAGGACGTCAATTTATTTATGCCTCTCTAAAACATCATTATTTTTTGTTAAATAATATTTTATATAAAAAAAAGTAAAATATGCCATAAGTATAAACGACACCATTAAATTAAAACGTGGTATATCTTATACACCAACAAAGCTCCGGCGGCATCTAGTTGTTATTGCACGGTTTTGCGTCTTGAGTCTTTGTAATTATCGTTAACGTATTTGTTATATATTTAATGTAATAATTAGTTAAGTTATTGTCTAGTTCGTTATATGTAAGGTCCAGTTCGCTAGGGGATGTTAGCGAACTAAGACTTAAGTTTATTCCCTCCTGATTCGTTAGGGAATGTTAACGAATCAGGGGGTGTTTCGTCTGATTTATGTTGTATGTAACGAAGTAGTGTCTGGTTCGCTAGGGGATGTTAGCGAACCAGACCTATCTTCTATATATAGTGAACATTGTTCACGTTTAATTTAAGAGTGGAGAGTTAATTAACGAAACCCTGTCCAAATCCTCTCTCGATCTTCATTCTAATATATACAATCACTAATACATATATACTGATAATACATAAACATATCTAACACTTAATCTATGGTAATTATGAGCTAGATCTATAGTTAAGGTATTAATCGATTAGACACAGATCTTAGATCTATTAATTGTTATTGGATTGATACACCCCGGGTTCCAACAAGTGGTATCATAGCTATCGGGTCTCAATTACACTAGATTTGGTGTTGATTTAGAGTATTGATTGGTTAATTAGTTTTACATATCGATATTGTTCTGTTTTGGTTGAATTTGGACAAATTTTAAGGTTAATTGAAGAATTATGGATGGTTTGGATTGAATTTGAGTTGACTTGAGTATTGGTAAGGTATTGGAAGTGGAATTGAGGTTTAGATTGATTTTGGACTGATTCGGTATTGGTTTGGTATGTGGCCGAAACAGGGTCAGTGTTTTGGCAAAATTGAATTGGTATTCGGAGATATTTGGTTCGAGGTTAGGAGTATTGGATTCACGATTGATTTACGAGTGTTTTGGTTGGTTATTTGTGTGATTTGGTTTAGAATCGAGATAGTATTACATATTTAAGTTTCTAGGTTGGTGTTCATCATTTCAGATTTCTGGAAATCTTTTGTTGAAGATTTGAAGATTCAAAGATGAACATGATTCGTTATCATCCTTATGGTGATTCGCTATCTTGTTTCATTTGATTCGTTATCTAAGTTAGTTGATTCATTATAAACTACAAGTGATTCGCTAGCCAGTTCGCATCAATAGTTGATTCGTGTTATCTAATTCGTTATTTGGAGTAACTGATTCGTGTGACACGCTTCTACTTTGGGATTTGTGTCATAGCAACCTGTGCCACATGGCATAAGGTGTCAGAGTTGTTACAAACGGTTGTAACAACCTGATTCGTTATAGTTGATTCGCTAATTAACTGTAGCTGGTTCGTTATCTATTTCACTAAGTCTTTCTTAGTGATTTGCTACTGAATACTTTTTAATTTGTCAAGATTTCTTAATCAATTCGTTAACCAGTTCGTTAGTCAATTCGTTAGTTTGACTTTTTGATTCGTTGACCTTCTGATTCATTAGATTGATTCGTTAAACTCAATTGTGATTCGTTGTCTGATCAACTGTTCACAGTTCGCTACAACTGTTTACAGTTCGTTAAAATTCTCATTCGTTAATCTTATTTGTTGGTTGATTCGTTACACCTTAAAAATTTTGGAAACTTGTCAACAATGGCAGGTATGTATGCGTTAGCGTCTCAAAACATGTTGATGCAACAAATGTTGCAACTTGATTCCGAGATAGGTTCACATTCGAAATGTCCAAGATTGATAAAGTTCAGTGACTTTGCCAAATGGGAACCTCGGTTTCGTGCTCATCTAGGATCAGTTCATCCTGATTGCTCATATTGTTTAGATGAAGTTTATATTGTTCCTATGATTGGGGTTGAAACTATCGGATTTAGACCTAAAGCTATATCTCAATACTCACAAGAAGAAAAGAAGGCACTAGAGATAGAGACGAAAGCATATTCTACTCTAACTATGGCTTTACCTGAAAATATATTTCACCAAGTGGGTAGTATTAAAATATGTGCTTCTTTGTTTCAACATATCCGAATGAGAAGTATGGGAAATACAGCTGAAAGCAAAAAGGTGATGCTTAAGTTTCAATTCAGAAACTTTAATTTACTCAAATGTGAAACTTGAAGAGATGACTACGAGATTCAATCACTTGATTGCAGAAATGGATAAAATGAAGATGGAAATTTCTGAGATTGACAAGATTGATACTATTAAGAGTGCATTACCAAGTTCATACTCTACTTTTCTAATGGTATTAAAAGAAAACAACTATTTCAATGAAGACTTGACTGCAAGTGAGTTTTTACAAAAGATTGAAGCTCGTGAGTATGATCTCAGGTGTCAAAAGTCATCCAAGGAAAGTCAAGATCCTACCTTTTATGGTGGTAGCATGCCTTTAAGTTCAACAATTTCACCGATCACTGCTTTTCTGACACAGAACGCAAAAGAGAATGAAACAATAATTTATAGTGATCCTAGAGCATGTTTTTATACCGCTGGTAATTCGGGATCACCAAATGTCTCTGCTGGTTCAGGAAGTTCATCTTCAGAAAATCAATACTCATCACCTCCAAACGTCAATATGAAAGAAGCTGAACAAAACTTTGCTTTTCTATCTGCTTTCATGAGGTCTTATGAAAATCTGGTTAGTAGCAAAATTGCCACTAGTGATTTAACTGATGAAGACTATGATCAGATTGATCCAGATGACTTAGAAATCATGGATTTAAAGTGGAACATGGCAATGATTGTTCGAAAGGTGAAAAGATTCATGCAAAGAACTGGAAAAGATCTTCCTGCTCTTAACAAGAAGTTGGGATTTGACAAGTTGAAAGTGAAATGTTATAATTGTCAAGAATTCGGTCATTTTGCAAAAGAATGTGACAAACCGAAAAAGGAATATAATGGTCCTCATGGTCAAAGTTCAAACTCTTCAACACCACGAGGTAATGATGCTGAGAAGAAACCATCAAGTTCTGGGTCACAAGCAATGTTGGCTAATGGAGATGATTGGTCACAACGATTACTGTGCAACGATAATCAAGCTAATTTGGCTTTATTCGGGTTGACTCAAGATTTCCATGGAAGTGAGGTGTCTTCTGATAATGACTCTGGATCGGATTCTGATGATTCTTGTGACAAGCCTACATCAGTCTTTGCATGCATGGCTAAGATAAACGAGGTTAGTCATTCTATTTCTGCTACCTCATCTGTTATTGTGCTGACTGTGAATCTTACAAACCTAAGTTAGAATCTTTAAAGAATCACAATGACAATTTAGTGAGAGAAATTGCTTCTCTAAAAGATACTTATCGACAATCTCTTGAATCTCAAATGAGATCTCGTGAAAAGATTGAAGCATTGTCGACAAGTAATCATGATCTCAAAGCTGAGTTATCTGTAAAAATGACAATTAATAATCAAAAGTTTCCAGAAATTTTGAAGCATCGTTCAAAGATAACCGAGCTTGAGAATGAGGTTCTTGAGTTAAAAAACAAATTGGGTAAATTTCGAAATTCATCTTTTCTATTGAATGAAATTATTGAAGTTTCTAGAAAACAAAAGGATTCAAATAAAGGTATAGGTTTTGTTGAAATTCCACCACCATTTCATAATGATTATAAAATTAATCCTTTTGCTCCAACTGAGGAAGATGTTATTCTTAAAGAGCCTGCGATTTCAGATAATTCTAAACATAGTAAGTCTGAAACTGTTAAAACCCAATCTGTTTCTAAGAAACCTCATGTTCAAAGCAACAAAGTTTTTGTTGAAAATGTTGACAAAGTTATCATTGAGGATGTGTTTGATGCGGAAATTATACACAAGAACAAGAACATTCCAATTTCAAATCACTTACTGTGTGAACCTCTTGAATTTGAGGAGGCTATGTATGGTTCGCACACAACTAAGATGAAACAAGATGTTTTTGTCAAACCAGTTAAGGCTAAGAAACCAGAAAATCCAAAATTTCTGATGAGGATTTGTTAAGTTTTATAAATCCTAATGCACTTAAGCCATCATCTGCTCGTGTATTTAAGCTAAAGGGGATGGATACAATGTTCACTGAAAAAGACATTCCAATAAGTATCATCAAACCTGAACTCATTGAGAGTGTGTTTTACAATGAAACCTCCAAGGTTCGTGAACTTGAACGTCAATATGCTCATTTGAAAACATCAGCTTCATCTGACACATTGACTAAAGCAAAACAAGTTTTAAAACAAGCTAAGAAAATTAACTTTGTGAAGTCAACTGGGACAGACACATTGAAAAGTTTTTCGAACGGTTCTAATTTAAATTTTTACTTGAAAAAGAAATCTGAATTATCTGATGATTTTGCTAAAAGCATGACTAAAAATGTAAGTCATCAGTCATCATCTGTGTCACATGTTCCAACAAACTTTCAACATCATCATGTTGACATGCGAAGTTGTTTTTTCTTTGCGGTCAACAAGGTCATGTATTAAGAAACTGTGGCCAGAAGAACTATCAGAATCTTCATCCTTTTATCAAGGATCATTCCAAACCGATTCCTTTGGTAAAGGAGATTCTGAAACGACCAGTATCGTGTGCTGATGATACTCATATTATGTTTTCGAACATACATCCTCGAAAAGTTGTTCATGTGAATGAAACTCATGGTTCTGTTAAACCTAAGTATATTCCTACTGAACCATTATGCAAAAATGTTAATTCAAATGTGGTTCAAGCTGCGTGTCTAAGAAGAAAGTCTAAGAAACCTGTAACTTATTATCAAGTTGCTGAACAACAATTGAATGCAACTAAAGTTAACTTTCCTCAAGGAAACCAAAAGGTGCCCAAGACCGAGGCTTGGGCTGCCTTTTTGAACTAATCATTTTTCTTTTGTGTCTAGGGTACATCCAAGACCATTTCTGGTGAAAACTGGATCATTGATAGTGAATGTTCTCGTCATATTACTGGGAATCTCAACCTCTTAACAAATGTGAGAAATATATAAGGGGGTTATGTGGCGTTTGCTGGGAATTCTGGGGGTATGATTACACAAGAAGGTGATGTGTCAAATGGGAATATTACTTTTGAGAAGGTTAACTATTGTGATAAAGTGGACCATAACTTATTGAGTGTGTCGCAAATCTGTGATAAGCAATACACTACAGTATTTACAAATAAAGAGTGTCTGATTCTGAAACCGGGTTATGTGATTCTCGAGGACATGGTTGTTATGAGATTACCACGATCAAATGATATTTATGTCTTGAATATAAATTCTAAAGTATCTACATCGATCGAAACGTGTTTTGTCTCGAAAGCAACCGAGAAAGATTCCGTACTTTGGCATCGAAGAATGGGTCACATACATGTTCGAAAGATGAATTATTTAATGGCAAACGATCTGGTAGAGGGGGTGTCGTTAAAGAATTTTAAGTTATCCGATCACTGTGTTTCCTGCAAAAATGGCAAACAGAAGTAGAAATCGCACCCATCTAAGTTAGTAAATTCCATTGATACTCCACTTGAATGACTTCATATGGATTTATTTGGTCTAGTGAATCGTGCGAGTATTTCTGGAGACTGGTATTACCTAGTAGTTACAGATGATTATTCACGATATTCATGGGTCTTATTTATGAGCTCAAAAGATCAAACACCGGGTCTTGTTCAAAATCTAATCACTAAGATCGAATCACTTTACTAAATGAAAGTGAGGAGAATTCGAAGTGACAATGGTACTGAATTTAAAAATACTGTATTGGATTTCTTTTGTGTACAAAAAGGAATTCATCGAGAATACAGTGCCCCATATGTACCACAACAGAATGGTGTAGCTGAACGCAAGAATAGAACGTTGATTGAAGTTGCTAGAACAATGCTTGCTGATTCAAAGCTTCCTGTCCAGTTTGGAATGAGGCGGTGAATATTGCTTGTTATACACTCAATCGAGTTCTAACTGTTAAAAGACTCAAGAAGACCAGTTATGAATTGCTGAATAATCGTAGACCTAATTTAAAGTACTTGGAACCATTTGGGTGTCCGTTTACTATGTTGAAAAGGGATGTCGGAAAGTTTGATGAAAAAGCCATTAAGGTTTATTTCTTGGGGTATGCGTCTCTTAAGAAAAGAGTGTTTAACTTTACGTCCGGTTGTGTTGAAGAATGGTACCATGTGGACTGTCAAAAGTACACTACTCCTTCCCAAGGAAAAGGTCCCGACTGGATGTTTGACTATGATGGCTTATTCAGTTCATTTACCACAACAACTGATCATCCAGATGAAGATTTAGTTTGTGCTTATTTTGAAGAACATTTGGAAATTCCAAGATTCGCAAGTTCAAATGATGTTGAAGCTCCAATTGCTGCTCCAACTGAAGAACCAGATAATGAGTCTCTTGTTCATTATGATAATGCAATTCTAGATCAAGTTATTGAACTTGACAGTGATGTTTCATCTCCTGAATTGGGTGAACATTACACTAATTTATTTGAAAATGTTGTTGTTTCTGAAAATCCTACTCCGAGGATTCATAATTACCATCCACAAAAAAACATTATTGGAGATCTTGATGTGGGGGTTCAGACAAGACATCAAGTTGTTTCTTCAAGTGAAAATAATGCTCTATGTGCTTATGCTGACTTACACTCATCTGAAATTGCAACTGTTGCTAAATTCACTTGTTTTCTATCTCAAGTTGAGCCAACGACTCCTCGTGTGGCACTTCAAGATCCTTCTTGGGTAGAAGCCATGCAAGAAGAATTACAGCAATTTGCACTTTTAGGTGGGATCTTATTTAATTTTTCACAACAACGATGAAAACGGAACGAGCCTTCAATACGAACCTTTCGATGCAAAATTAACGTGAGAGCTTGCATAATCAGCGTGAAAATATAAGGGGACATCGGATCACCCTGTCTCAGACCTCTTTTACCACTAAAGAACCCGTGTATATCGTGGAAACCATACCCAAAAAGAATATCACGAATGAAGTCCCAACTGACCGTATCATACGCTTTTTGGATATCAACTTTAAAAGCACATCTAGGCGGACCAGTATTAGTGTGGTAATTATGCATTAACTCTTGGGTCAAAAGGATATTATCAGAAATCCTACGCCCAGGCACAAACGCAGACTGATTGATATCAATTAACGACTCCAACCCCTTCATCATACGAACCGAGATAATCTTGGTAATGCATTTATATAAAGTGTTGCAGCACGAGATGGGACGAAAATCATTAGGAGTCACAATATTGGTCACTTTAGGAATCAGAGCAATAATAGTGTGGTTTACCTGTTTAAGGAGACTTCCTCTGTTGAAAAATTCATGAACTGCCAAACAAACATCTTTCCCAACAATATCCCAAGAACTCTTGAAGAAGGCCGATGAAAAACCATCAGGACCCGGCGCTTTGGAATTCCCAATAGAGAAAAACGCATCCTTGATTTCCAAATCGGAGATAGGTCTAACCATAAACTCCGCCTGAGAGGCCGAGAGCTTAGTAGTAAAAATCTGATTATCCGGTTTTCTCAATGGTTGCAAATCAGAACCAAAGATGTTCATAAAATGATTAACAAACACCGAAGGAACATCCAACCCCTCAAATAAACGGCCCTGAGCATCACTTATAATATCAATGCGACTCCTATGGTTCCGCATTTTCAAAGAATTGTGAAAGTATGCAGTGTTAGAGTCACCAAGCTTTAACCAATCGACTTTAGCCTTCTGTTTAAGGAAATCTTCCTCATCTTTAGCCGCCTCATGATAAGCCTTAAGATAGCTACTCTGCTCCCGAATCAACTCCAAACTAGTAGGGTCAATGTCAAGACGGGTTTGACAAGAATCCAGAAGGGTTCTAAGATCACTAACTTTCTTATGGAGATTGCCTTGCCGGTGCAGCAAGGAACGGATAGGATGTTTTAAGTTTTGGAGCTTCTTTACCACGCGAAACATGTGATAACCGTTAACCTCAATATTCCAGCCGTTAGCAATAATATCATTATAACCCGGTTTTCCAATCAAGAAATTAGGGAATTTAAACGGTTTAGGCTTACCTTTACTAAGCGAGGGGAATTTCAATAGACATGGAGAATGGTCTGAAATCCGTTACGGAAGGAACACCGCCGAAGAATCATTAAAAATCTCCATGAATTTAGAGTTTCCCATCACCCTATCAAGCTTTTTGAAAAGACCCATACCCGTTTTCGGTTTATTGCTCCAAGTGTACTGGAGCCCGACCCCATTAATATCCTCAACTTCAATGTTCTTAACACAATCACGAAAATCAATCATTCCAGTGGAGATTTTGGAAGAACCATGCAAGCTGTCTTCCAAATTAAGAGCACAATTAAAATCTCCCAGTAAAGCCCAAGGTTTACCATGAGTGAATTGTTTATGAACAAGAAGATTTCGCCATAACTCCCT
Source organism: Bidens hawaiensis (assembly GCF_021521415.1). NCBI lineage: Eukaryota > Viridiplantae > Streptophyta > Magnoliopsida > Asterales > Asteraceae > Bidens > Bidens hawaiensis. The sequence continues at coordinate 171,445 of NW_027492357.1, read as the reverse complement.
TCTTTTCAAATAACAATTCTCAGCATACACGAAAGAACCATACATCACCTTGCTATCAAGCTTGAACTTTAACTGAACGTGAAGAACCTGGTTCGAATAATCAATAACCATAAGATCAACCAAATCCGTATTCCACCCCACAATAATCCGAGTACCTTTATCACAAACACTACCATTGCTGGTCCAATCCCAATTTTTACAAATCTTCTTACAAACATCAAAAACCGCGTTTAATTTGACGTGAGACTCAAGAATAGCACATACCTGAATATTATTATCTTGTATTACCTTACGAACCTCTTTTTGTTTAAGAGGGCGGTTCAACCCTCTTATATTCCAAGTGGCGATGGTACCCATTAAACACCCAATTCACCGGGTGTGCTTGCACCCTCAGAACCAATATCCGCTTTCATAGCTTTAGCCACATCCGTAAACAGCTCCTCCACATCATCATCATCTTCATCACATTCCGATTCGTCCGCCAACTTACCAAACCTGTTACTGGTTTGGACAGTATGCTTCTCCTTTAACTGGACCCCCTCAGCCATAGAAGTTGTAGGTTTACCCACATAATAATTATTGTCTTGTCCTTGAGCGGATGGTTTATTTATAGGCACAGCAGGTTTAACCACCGGTCGGTAGACAAGATTATGTTTCTTGATTTGCGTATTAACTTTTTTCTTTCCCTTCACCCTCTGGAAACCATCATCATTAGTGACTTTCTTTTGTTCTTCATTTAACTTTTTATCGTGAACTTGTTTCGGGCATTGAGTGTTCGAATGGCCAAACACCTCACATAAAGAACATCTGGGTGGCTCCCAATCATATTCAATTTTAATCTCCGAGATCTTATTTGTCTCCCCCCACGTATCCGGAACAGCAACAACAAGCTTCCTTTTAATCTCCTGATTTGCATGGAGTTCAACCTGGACTCTAGCAAAACTACTTCTTCCCCACGATTCCTTACACATATTAGCCGTATAAGAATCCATACTTATCGGATCCCCAATTCTTGACGCGAGCATACTTAGACCCTCCTCAGTAAAAGCACCCAGGGGAATGTTCTGTAATTTGACCCAAACCGGAACAGACCGTACATCCTCCTTCTCCAAATCTGACTCCATAGTACAAATTTGGAGAATAATGGGGACATTTCTAATCATCCAAGGACCATCTTCAATCAACTTCATCATCCCAGCTTCCGTATGGAACTTGAAAAAGAAAAACCCTTTCGCATTCATCATTAGTCTCGTAAGCCCATATTTGTTCCAATTTTTCTTAGCAAAATCCTCAACAACCGGAAAAGGAAGCCTGTTACCCAAAAAATAGCCAAACAAAGTATTATTAAACCTTTCGTTAACTTTCTTGACAGATTCAACCGGGATAACCACATCAACTCCTTCCATTGTTGACTCCACATTTACTTTTCTTAATGTTGCCTTCGATGTTTTATTTTCAAGTTGAACAACACTCATGTAGGAAGGCTTTGAATTTTCCATATGTTTTTCCTTCCCTACATCCTTCTGAATATTAGAATATTCAGATCCAACCACCTTGTTTTCGTTCGAGACAAAGGCTGAAAAACCTTTATCTTGTTGACCATTTAGCGAAACTGATCCAATACCCTTGTTATCGCTCGAACAACCACTAACTTTGTTCCCCACGGCTGAACAACCACCATCATTGTGGATAACATCATTTAAAGGAGCAGTGAATGTAGTGTTTGCAGCAAACGAAACAAACGAACCCGTAACATTAGGGTTTCCCGAAGAACCAGTTTTCAGAACCCCCCTACGAGGGAGAGCCCCATCAATGTTCGTTACCCGATTAGCTGGAAACCCATGTATAACATGATCAACAAAACCATTACCACCCTTATGCTCCATGCAAATCCAATAAAAACCAGCCAAGATACCCCAAAATCAATACCAAGATCAAGATCAATAAACAAGGAAACACAAATCGGCCAAGATCAAACCAAATCAAGATCAAGATCTCGATCAAAATAAAACCAAATCAGCCAAGAACAAGATCCGCCAAGAACAAGATCAAGATCAAGGACAAGATCAAAAACAAATCAGCCAAGAACAAGATCAAGATCAAGGATCGGCCAATTTCCAAGAAACCAAGATCAAGATCAAGAACCAAGATCAAGATCCAAGAAACCCAGCCGACCAATCCAAGGAACCAAAAGGCCAATGAAACCCTAATCCAGATCTGCCAAAAGATCAAAGAACAATCAACCCAACGATCGATCAAGAACAAGAAACAACCCTAACCTTGATAACCACAAGATCCTTAATCAATTAATAGGATGTTATCGATCTAACTAAACTATAACAATAGCCGTGATCAATAACGAACCTACTAAGCAATCAGAATCAAGGATTGGAACAAGATTAATGCAACCAAAAGCCAAGAGAAGCCAAGAACCCTATGCGGCCGATCGCATAGGGTAATCTCCAAAATCGCCTTTCATGAGGAAGTGTTTGTTTTACAGCCTCCTGGCTTTGAGGATCCTGATTATCCTGACCGTGTTTACCGATTAAACAAGGCATTATACTACATCAAGCCCCGAGAGCTTGGTATGGCACGCTCGCCGACCATCTAACGGATAACGGCTTCAAACGTGGAACTGTTAACTGCACTTTATTTTATAAAAATATTGGTGATGATCTTCTGCTCTTTCAGATTTATGTTGATGACATAATCTTTGGGTCTACAAACGACATGTTGTGTAAGGAGTTCGAGAATTCTATGAAAACCAAGTTCGAGATGAGTTCGATGGAAGAGATGAATTTTTTTTAGTGTTGCAGGTTCATCAGTCTGAAAAGGGAATCTTCATTCATCAGACAAAATATGTGACGATGTCTTGGGCCGATTCAAGATTACTGAAGGAAAAATCCCTTCTACTCCTCTTCCCGTGGGTCACAATCTATCACCGGATGAATTGGAGGATACCATTGATCCGACCCCTTATCGTGCCATGATTGGTTCTTTGATGTATTTAACTGCTTCTCGACCTGACATAATGTTTGCTGTTTGTTTATGTGCTAGGTATCAAGCAAGTCCCCGAGTGACACACCTGGCAGCGGTGAAGCGTATTATGCAATATCTAAGGTGAAATCCTGACATCGGGTTATGGTACCCCAAAGATGATACTTTCGATTTTACCGCCTACTTAGACTCAGATTATGGAGGATGCAAGATCAATTTCAAGTCTACTATAGCGGGATGTCAATTCTTAGGAAGCCGGCTTGTTTCCTGGCAGTGTAAGAAGCAGACAACGGTCTCCACTTCAACCACTGAAGCTGAGTATGTTGCAGCCTCGAGTTGCTGTTCCCAGGGTTTGTGGATACAACAACATCTTCGCAACTACGGTTTGAAGTTTCTTACTACTCCCATCTTAATTGATAATTATGCTGCTATTAGTATCACCAAGAATCCCGTACAACATTCTAAAACGAAAAATATCGAAATTCGATATCATTTTATACGGGATTGTTATGAAAAGAAATTAATTGATCTTGAGAAAGTGCACATTGATTTTCAAAAAGCCGATCTATTTACCAAAGCATTTGATAAAACACGTTTTAACTTTTTTCTTGGTTTAAATGGATTGAAGACCCTTGCTGAGATCCTAAAGTTAGGATGATTATCTTTATTTTTAGTTTTGTTCTAGTTTATAATTTTTGTTTTTAAGTTTTAGGGGGTGAATTCTAGAAAATACAAAAATATTGTGCTTTTTTGTTTGTATAGATAAAACCCAAAAACATTAGAAAACTTTGAAAAATCAAAAATATTGTGTTCTTTCTTGTTTTATTCTAATATTTGAAAACCCAAAAACATTTTAAAATTAAAAAATACCAAAAACATTGTGATTTCTGTTTGTAGACATAAATTCTGAAAAAGTCAAATAGAAAGTGAATTTTCTTATTTTGTAAAGAAAAATCCGAAAAGACAAAAAGATTGTGTTTTTATGTTTGTAAAGAGAAAAACCAAAAAGATTTTTGCTTATGATCGCTGAAAATTATGTCATTTACTTCTATTTCGAAGAACATATACTTGTATATGTTTGGTCCTGATAATTTCTTGGAATCTTCGGGTTAGTCATTTATCTGACAAATGGAAATTACTTGGGGCGTTCGTTAAGCTGTCTAAATTATTTTCCTGCTGAAAATTTAGTCAGTTATTTAAGTTTGTGAAGCATGCTTGCATGTTTTGGTCATGTTCTCTACTTGTAGATGGATAGGATAGCCATTAATTTATGAACTTAAATTAACTGGGGAAATTAAATTATTTTGTTTTATGCTCCTCAAAATTTTGAGTTTTTGAAGCAAAAAGAGAAATTGATAGTACATTGATTATTTGACCCCAAATCCAGAAAGAAATAAGCTTAAAAGACTGCGTGCTTAATCATTGGTGTATTGATGGGTCTTAAGCAAGTTGTTAGAGTAAAATAAGTGATATAAACTTAAAGAAAAGCCAAATGGAAAGAGGTGTTAGTCTCTAGCAAAAGTCTTGGTGAAGATGGCAGAAATGTAATAACCGGTCATACTCAAGCCTTATAGTTGTTGATCACTAAAAATATAATAAAGCAAATAACAAGCGTTAGGATTCTGGACATTGTGAGTCTTTATGCGGCTTAATCATCTGGGTATTCATATGCATGAATATTTCACTCTCTTTCTAGAGCAAACCCAAAGTCATTAAACTTGATCACCGCTGTACTTTGTACAATCTAAATTACTGACTTGATAAAAATCCGTTGTTAGTCATACAATTGTTCCTCCCTTGCGTGCGTCTCAATACCAATAAGATTTGGACCCTAGGGGATACAATGTATGTAAGCCAACAGATGGACTCGTGCTTACTCACTCACAATAAAGGAAACTTGATGCATTGCTCAAAATTTCACAATTGGTATCAAAATTTTGATCAACACTATAATGTTTTAAGTCAAGTTGGGGTGATTTGGCAAAAATCAAATTAAGCTTGAACCGAGATTAGGGGCTGGTTGTTTATGATATTCTGTGCACTAATTGAACCATAAATCATATAACAAAAATGCTCTAAGGTTTGTTATAAGATTTAAGTGGACAACAATATCAATGACCAACTTAACGCCAGTTGTAATATCGCTGAAATATATTTATGTGATGGAAGGACATTTTGGTCAATATGATTCTCTGCTCAAACTCAACAAAAATACAAAAATATGTACTGCTTTTGATAAATCATTGAAAAACACAAAAAGATTGTCTATTTTTTATAAATATATTTTTTAATTTTTTACAAAATACCAAAAATATTTTATTCTTTGTTCTTTTAATTATTTAATGATTTTAATTTAGGTTTCGTAAAAGTGAAACGTTATTTAAAGTATTCAATTATCGGAATAAAAAGGTCTTCGATAATTTTTTTAAGTTTAAATTTTAATTATTTAGTGTTTTTTATTTAATTATTTATTAATTTAATTAATTTAATTATTTAAGTTAAAATTAAAAAAAGTTTTAATTCGTTATAAGCTACTTCGTTAAGTATGGATAAAGAACTAGGTGATTCTTTAGCGAACTGGTTTCTAGTTCGCTCACCTTATTCGCTTCCGCACTCTGTAACGAATCATCTCTACTTCGTTATACATATTTAACGAATCAAGACACGATTTACGTCTTGTTCGCTACTCTGAGGCAAAGAATTGGAATAGCGAATTGTCTAATTCGTTATTGAAAATTCAAACGAATCGCTTGATTCGTATAGAGAGTACCTTGGGTGGCGTGCTTGGCTATATAAGACAGAAAACACGAACAGTCCTTCACTGTTTATCATCTTTCTTCAACCTAAAGTCACCTTTTTCAAATTTTTCTCTGAAATTCGACCTTCAAATTTCAACATTTCAAGAATATAATTGTGTTACTAAGGTATAAACGATCACGGCAATGTGATTTTCTTCAAAAATGACGGAGTATTAATAGACTAATTATGAACTTTTGTGTTCTAAGGGTTTTCCGAATTCAAAAACCCTGATTTATTTATAATATACTGTGTTTTTGTAGTTAATATATAATCATTTGTGATCGGAATGCGATTCCGATACCCTTGGTATACTTTAATCAATGTTTGATTCTAGTTTGCCGGGTCGATTGTGTGCTAATGGTTTCGGGGTTTTGTATACTCTTGTTATCCTAAGTATTTCTGGGTGCTAAGTCTCAATCTCAACACCATGAGCTTCATACTATGTTTTCGAGTTCAATACACATAATGTTTTGATTATCCGACGATATTTATGGATTAATTGAAGCTTGATTTGTGTTGTTGACTATCGGTGTTCATTGTAATTTTGACTTTGACTATGCGGGTCAAAGATTAAGTCTAAATTATTGACCATTCGTTATCTTCAGCGAATTGGAACTGCTTCGTGTCCAATTCGCTAAAGAAATACACGAACTAGCTTAGCGAATCAGTTTCTTAACAAATCAAATATGGATTCGCCAAATCTGTATTAAACTTGTATAGTTGATTCGTTGTGTCTCTTTCGTTAACTTATTTACCTGATAACGAATCGCTTGATTCGTTACTAGATGGTAACGAATCACAGTAATATTTACACGAATGACATTCATTTTTTTTGGGAGGCATTCCGAGAAATATTCTAATATTTAATTATTTAATTAAATTTAAAATTAACATTTAAATTAAATAAACTATTTCAACCGTCTAAACGCGTAAATAAATTAATTACTCATATCATATGAAATTAAATACACCATTTATACATAAATAGATATATATATATATGTGTGTGTGTGTGTGCTAAATGTATTCTACGTCTTCACATTTCTTATATTTGTTCATATTTATACAGTAAAAATGGCTAAGCAAGTAAATCATGATCCACCAGTTGCTGATCAAGGGCAACAACCACCACAAGCGCAACCACCTCAAGTACAGCAGGAGGATGTTATTTTATTACCTTATGACATAAAACACAACATCTGTGCTTATATTGATCAAGATATTGATGATATTGATGTGTTCGGACACATGTTAGCGTTCTTAAGATGTTCAGTGATACGTTATGCAATCACTGCTCGACCTAGAGTGTCTCTAAGTATTATTAGGCAGTTTTGGGATAGTGCTGAGTTTGTTGAGGCGGAAAGTCATATTCGAGCCACAATTAATCAAACTGCTATTAAAATTGATGTGGGAGTGGTTCGCCGCGTGCTTCAATTTGGTGACAACGATGACAACCCGAGTGAATTTGACAAGCATTTGATCAAGGGTTTGTTTACTCGTCTACGTTATGGCGGTAATATTGATAAGTCTATGTTGAACAATAATGGTTTATGCCCACCATACAAGTATCTTCTTCATGTTCTAATTCATTGTATGAGTGGTCGACGTGGTGGATTTGACGAATGTAGAAGTAGTATACAGTCAGCTTTTGTTACTCTTATTCTCAACAAGCGCCGCGCCATGATTCCCAACGGATGTTAACTAAACGGATGCGGCTACGTTTGGTTCGTTTCTCATTGAGGTCCACGATTTCAACGGGTTTTTCGATCGTTTGCAAGGTTTCATCGATACGTACTTCGTCGAGAGGTATATGGAGGTTACCTTCGGCTAAGCACTTTTTGAGGTTTGAGACATGAAAGGTGGGATGAACACCGGCAAGTTCTTGCAGTAAATCGAGTTTATAAGCCACTTTTCCAATCCTTTCGAGGATTTTGAATGGGCCTACAAAACGGGGTGCTAGTTTTCCTTTCTTTCCAAAACGGACTACCCCCTTCCAAGGGGATACTTTGAGAAGGACAAAGTCGCCAAAATTAAACTCGAGAGGTTTTCGCCGTTTGTCGGCATAACACTTTTGGCGACTTCTAGCAGCAAGGAGATTTTTGCGGATTTAATCGATACGATCGGTAGTGTCTTGAACCATCTCAGGACCGGTGTTTTGGGCTTCACCAATCTCGTTCCAACAAATCGGAGAACGACACTTACTACCATAAAGGGCTTGGAAAGGAGCCATCTCAATGCTAGAATGATAGCTATTATTGTATGAGAATTCAATAAGTGGGAGATGATAATCCCAATTTCCACCAAAATCAAGAACACAAGATCGAAGCATATCCTCGAGAGTTTGGATTGTGCGTTCGGATTGGCCATCGGTTTGAGGATGGTAAGCGGTGCTAAGATCGAGGCGAGTGCCCAAGGCTTCTTGAAGCGATTTCGAAAAACGGGATGTGAAACGAGCGTCACGATCAGAAATGATGGTCAATGGAATACCATGGCGGCATACAATCTCACGAACATAGATTTGAGCGAGTTGTTCAACGGAGTACTTCTAGCGGATCGGGATGAAGTGAGCCGATTTGGTTAATCGATCAACAATGACCCAAATGCTATCATTTTGCTTTTGAGTGGGAGGCAATTTGGTGATAAAGTCCATAGCGATGCCTTCCCATTTCCAAAAGGGGATAGGAGGTTGCTCGAGTAAACCAAAAGGTTTTTGATGTTCGGCTTTAACCTTTGAGCAAGTAAGACATTTCGATACATAAAGTGCTACATCCTTTTTCATACTCGGCCACTAATAAATAGATCGAAGATCGAAGTACATTTTATCCGCACCGGGATGTACGGAATATCGTGACATATGAGCTTCATCGAGAATGAAAGTACGAAGTTCATCACGATCGGGAACCCACAAACGGTTGAGGAAATAAAGCAAGCCATCGGGTTTGGTTTCAAGTTGAAGTTCGGCTCCACATGACATTTCATAATACATATTTCCTTCATCAATGGAGGTGCATTGGGCTCGATAGATGCGGTCTTGGAGATCGGTTTGAATGATGATGCTATGAATCAGAACGGATTTGACATTAACTTTACGACTAAGGGCGTCGGCTACAACATTCGCCTTACCGGGGTGGTAGCGAATTTCGCAATCATAATCACTAAGTAATTCGCCCCATCGACGTTGTCTCATGTTGAGATCTTTTTGGTCAAAGATGTGTTGTAGACTTTTGTGATCGGTGAATACAACACACTTTGTGCCATAAAGATAATGTCTCCAGATTTTGAGAGCGAAAACGACGGCACCAAGTTCGAGATCATGAGTCGTATAATTCTTTTCGTGATCCTTGAGTTGCCTTGAGGCATATGCGATAACTTGACCTCGTTGCATGAGAACGCAACCGAGACCTTGGTTGGATGCATCCCAAAATACCACAAAGTCGTCGTTTCCATCGGGAAGGGTTACGACGGGAGCGTTGCAAAGCATATGCTTTAGAGTTTGGAAAGCTTCTTCTTGTTTCGGTCCCCATTTGTAAGGTTCTCCTTTATGAGTTAATGCGGTGAGGGGTAACGCGATTTTAGAGAAGTTTATAATGAATCGCCGATAATACCCGGCCAAACCAAGGAAAGATCAGATTTCCGTGGGTGTGGATGGAGTCTTCCAATCTTTTACGGCCTCGATTTTGGCGGGATCAACATGAATACCTTTATCGTCGACGACATGACCCAAAAATTGAACCTCTTTTAACCAAAATTGACATTTGGAGAACTTGGCATAAAGTTGTTCTTTTCTTAGGAGATCGAGAATGGAACGTAAATGATGTTCATGTTCTGCTCGAGTTTTGGAGAAGATAAGAATGTCATCGATAAAACAATCATGAATTTGTCCAAGAATGGTTTGCAAACACGGTTCATGAGGTCCATGAATACCGCAGGTGCATTGGTTAATCCGAAAGGCATAACCAAAAATTCGTAATGTCCATACAGAGTACGAAAAGCGGTTTTTGGAATGTCGTCTTCATGAACACGCAATTGATGATAACCCGATCGAAGATCGATTTTGGAAAAGCAAGTTGCGCCTTGAAGTTGATTGAAGAGGTCGTTGATGCGAGGCAAGGGGTAACGATTTTTAATGGTGAGTTTATTGAGTTCACGGTAATCGATACACATGCGAAACGAGCCATCTTTCTTTTTCACGAAGAGAACGGGAGCACCCCAAGGAGAAGAGCTTGGACGGATAAAGCCCTTATAGGAGAGTTCTTGGAGTTGATTCGATAACTCTTGCAATTCCGAAGGGGCTAAGCGGTAAGGAGCCTTGGCTACGGGAGTCGCGCCGGGCACAAGGTCGATTCAAAATTCAATAGGACGAACGGGTGGAAGACCAGAGACGTCTTTGGGAAAAACGTTGGGAAATTCACAAACAACGGGAATGTCTTGAATCTTCTTTTCTTTTGGATCTTTCACCACCGCTTGGGATAGGAATGGAACGTACTTTTGGCGCAAGTACTTACGAGATTGAGAGCAAGACATAAGGTTGAGTTTCTTGGGGATCGTTTTGCCAAATACTTTGAGAATTTTGCCATTGACGAGCGGGATACGAATGAATTTGTCATAACAAACAACTTCGGCACGGTGCAAAGCTAACCAATCCATGCCTACTATGATGTCGAAGCTTCCCATTTGCATCGGGATGAGGTCGATCGAGAACTCGTGCTTGCAAAGAGTGAGGATACAATCGCGAATGACCGAATCGATGATGATGGAATTTCCATTGGCGACTTCGACAGAAAAGGGGCGAGAAAGTTTAGTGCGAGATACGCAAAGAATAGATTCGAATTTAAAAGAAACAAAACTCCTATTAGCTCCGGTATCAAATAAAATTGAAGCTAAATGCTCATTTACTAAAAACGTACCGTTCACCACATCTTTGGCAACTTGAGCTTGGTTGGCGTTCATCATAAAGGCACGCCCTTGATTGCCGTGGTTAACTTGTTGAGCTGGAGTAGGTGGGATAGCTTGCATGGCTTTCAGATGTGGTGGAGGAGGAAGGGCTTGCATGGCTTGGATCGGTTGAGCGGGAGGAGCCAAGAGTTGCGAGATTTGGGGTTGATAAGTTTGAACTTGGTAGGCTTGGGTATGGTAGTAGGGTGTGGGTATGATTTGGGCTTGGTTAACAAGAGCAAGTCGAGGACAAGCATTGCGTAAGTGATTCGGGTCTCCACAATTGAAACAAGCCCTAGGTTGGGATGGAGGGTTTTGAGCAAAAGGAGTGGGACGATTTTGGTTGGATGGGGCAAACCTCGGTGGAGCGGGTTGCCCACGAGAGGCTCTTGACACACGTTGTTAGTGTGACCATAGCGGTTACACTTGGTGCAGTGGCGAAAAGCAGAGTAGGAGGGATGATGACGTTGACAAGTGTTACATAATGGGTGCGGGCCGGAATACGGTTTTCGGTTTTGGAGTGCGTGGGATTGAGATTGAGGTTGTGAGGGGTGGGTGACAGCATAGTTTCGGTAGTTTGCTTTGATTTTCTTTTTGGTGTGGTGGGTGGAATTGGAGTAGTTGATGGCTTGAGGTTGTGGGTCGACTTTAGCTTGAGGGGTTGGTTCGGGCTTACTCTTGTCACTCGTTTTCTTGATGGTGAGGGTACCGTCTTTGACATGGTTTTCAGAAAGAGCACCGGCGAAGGTAATAGCATCATGAAGGGTTTGCGGGTTGCGACTCATCAGCGAGTCGCTGATTTGCATAGGCAAACCGCCGACATACTTGTCAATAGCCCTTTCAAGGGGAGTGACCAAGTGAGGAACCAAGAGACTAAGCTCCTGAAAGCAGTTGGAGTAGGTGGAGTTGTCACCACTCTCTTGCTTGAGTTCCCAAAATTCGGATTCGATTTTTTGAAGTTCATGTTTTGGGCAAAATGTTTTCATCATGACTTCTTTGAGCTTGGTCCATGAGTAGGCCATAGCTACTTCCGCTCCATGGGTGGAAATCTCGCTATTCCACCAAGTGCGGGCGGTATTCTCAAAGTTGCTAGAGGCATACGTGGTCTTTTTGAGTTCGGGGCACTCACAAAGAGTAAACACACTTTCTATTTTCTCGAACCATTGTAACAAAGTGGTGGCACAATTCGTACCAAAGAATTGGGATGAGTTGGCACTAGTGAGGTTTTTCAAAGCGAAAGGTATGGGGTTGGGTGTGGTTTGAGTAACGGTGGGTTGGGTGGCTTGTATTTGAGTTATAAGTCCGGGAATCACAGCGGCGATTTCTTTTGCTACCATTGCGGCCATCCGACGACCGGGGCTCGGCTTGCGTAGTTGGCGACGGATTGGAGGCATTCTAAAATAATAAAAGAGAAATAGTATAAGTTTGGGGTATTTGATATAAGTATGAGGGAAAAAGAGTAAATGTAGGGTTTAATGATTGTGAATCATAGAGTTATGAGAATGAGAATGTTATTAAAAACCATTTTATACTTGCATCAAAGGATAAAAATGTATATATATTTTTAAGTTTCAAACTTTTGCCATTCAAAAATTGGAGGTTTTGAGATTTTGAAATTTATATATATAGTCGGGAAAATCGTAAATGAAATCACCAGGGTTTGATATCCCGACAAATAAAGTTGTATAAAATAATAGGTGGAGTCGAACATGTGCACTTACCACCGCGTCTTAATTATGTTGTTGTGACTCAAATAATGATAATAACATATAATAAAAACGGAGATACAATGAGATGTTAAAAACAACTTGTATTTTTAACACCAAAAAAATATAAGGAGGCATCCGGAACGCTTGCTTTCGACAACTTAAAGTATTGACATATATAACACGATTTGTAAACCTAGAAAACGCACACTATAATTCAACCATCCCAGGTAAGTATATCACCTTTGATTCTTGGAATCTTTTTGTCAAATGGTCGTTTCATAGTGTTTCGCTTTCCATGATGGCTACAAACCCGATATAAATGCAACCTTTAAGGAGATCTTAAATAACGGGATCCAAATTAAGTTTGTGATCCATAAAACACATTATGAAAACTAATGTTTTTGCGTTTTAAGGTAAGGATAACTTGGAATACTATGAGAGTGTGTGCATGTGTATATTTTTTGAAGATTAAATGAAATAAATAAGCAATTAAATGTATAAGTGTAATGAACAACCAAGTAGGGTAACACGTATAAGCAACAGGTATAAGGATCCTAAAGCAAAACTATACTAGGCCGTTACGTCTAACAACCTATCTTATAGTCTTGGCTCTGATACCAATCTGTCACACCCCGACCAAAGGCGGCGGAACATGCCGGGGTGCAACGTGATTGGACAAATACACAAGACACTATTAAAGTGACAATATTTAATCAACTCATTAATTTCATTCAATCACCAAAGTAACACATATTGTTCATACAAATAACATCAAACCATAAGAAATAGATATTGTTCATTCTTCTAATAACCTAGCGGTATCAAAATAGAATGACGTCTTCAAACTCCAACTCAAGTAATAATCAAACCTGTAAGATGCATAAAATAATATTTGTCAACACGTATGTTGGTGAGCAATTTCATAGTTTTAAGTATATATAATATGAGTGAAATCCACAAACGTATATGAGACTATAAATAAAAGCATCAATCATGGTATATAAAACATATGTAAATGAGGATCCTTTCTAATCGGTAAGAATACCGACATACTTGGATAATGAGGCCCTATTCTACTAGCACAAGACTAAGTAGTTAGGGGAGCGTATGATCAAACTTAATGAGGCTCAACAACAACATAAAAATAAACACTCGCGCACGTAAAGCATATGAGATAACACACAATAGAGCAAGTATTCTAGCATCATATACCCTAAAGTTTGTGGTTTGAGAAATGAGTATAATATAAATCATTTTTGTTTGAATAAGTATGCATGTTACCCCCAAAAGATAAAAGTGAAAACGGGGGATGAATTGTACTCACGTTAACTAAGTAACTTGAAAGATTGATTCGTGAATAATCGGAGATCGGCTTTAACGAGCAAGACCTAGATTAAACGGGTCTTAAGTTAGTAGGTAGTCTTGGAAGGGTTTAAAATAAAATATGACAAGTAAAGTAAATAAATGAAGTTTTTTTTGGGTAAAGGGTTCTACCCGGTTAAATTCATTCCACACAACCAACAAAGAACAAGTAATATGACAAAGTGCCATATTAGTTCTCATGTATGACATGCCATACAAGAGTAAACAAAACCAAAACCACCAAACAATGGTAAACACTGCTAAAGCCTACACAAGAACCAAAAAAACAAACATAACAAAAACAAATCAACCATTATCATCAATTTGGTGTGAAACTCCTCTCGGAAAGTGCCAATCTTCAAGAACCCGATTGACCCGTTCAGAATTCTTGAACTTTTGAGTCATTAGCTTTAGGCGAGTACCCTTAATGATTTCATCAGCAACAATCTTTGGAGTCTTCAAAGAGTTCCTGAAAAGCCTGTTATTTCGTTCCTTCCAAATTACGTAAACCGAAGCCCCAAGTAACAGCCGATTAATAACATTATAAATAGAGTTGGACATTCCAAATTGAGACACATATTGAAGAATATTCGCCCAACCATTCATGCATCCCTGAAACTTACCTTTCATTTTGACAATACTCCAAACCTCAGCAGAGAACTTACACTCAAAGAAGAGATGATTACGAGAATCCGGCTCTCCATTACATAAAAGGCAGCAATACAGGTTATGATTTGGATACCCACCAATATTCCACCCCATTATACGATTCTGCGTGCTCAACCTATCATGAAGCACAATCCACAACATAAAGGAGTGTTTTGGAACACATTGAGAGAACCAAACAACATGCATCCAAGAAACCTTATCAGCCGGTATTCGAAGAAGTTGCCATATTCCTGAAGCCGAGAAATTCATTGAAGTCCCATTCTCATCCATTACCACGATCTTGTCCCTCTTTTTCGGATAAATACCCCCTTTAAGTTCGAAAGAATTGGGAATCTCGAAATCCAATCAGGCGGCCATCCCCAGTTATTATGAAGAACAACATCACTGACACAGGTTTCTAAAGTCAACCCAGCCCCATGTATAGCTCTCGGGTTAATATAATCACTTAAAGGACATAAATCATCCCATTTATCATACCAAACTGAAGTAGATCTCCCATTACCGATTTCATGCCATATAAAATGTCTAATACGGGGACAAAACTGAAGAATTTTCCTCCACCCCCAAGTACAAGAGTTAGGAATATGAAAGCTCCAAAAATTTCGCCCCCTCATTTTATACTCATGCATCAATTTAACCCACAACGACTTACGATCATTGATTAAACTCCAAATATGATAAACCAGAAGAGAGTTATTGACATCCCGGATACGCCGGATACCCAAACCACCTTCACTTTTCGGCTGACAAACAATATCCCAAGAAACTTTATGCTTTCCCTTTTTGTGTCCAAAGTCCCAAAAGAAATTTTTAATCCGTTTTTCAAGATCAGCAATAAGTCTAGAAGGAAGTGAGAAAACAGCAAACCAGTAAATATATAAGGACGACAGAACAGACCTGACCAGCTGAAGTTTACCCGCAAAAGATAAAGTTTTATTCTTCCAATCTCCAATCCGATTATCCATCGATCCAGCAACCTCTTACAATCACGGTAATTTAGCCTCGTAGAAATAAGAGGAACTCCCAACTATTTAACCGGGAGCCTACCTTCAACGAAGGGCATAATATTCAAAATCCCACTTTTAACGCGATCCGAAACATTACAGAAAAACGCGGTACTTTTCGGTACACTAGGAGTAAGCCCGGACATATCTTTGAAATCATTCAGAGCCCCCATAATAGTTTTAGCGGAATCCACATCGCCTCGAGCAAACAGGAACAAATCATCCGCAAAGAAAATATTGATAATATTAATTTTTCACAATGACTATGAAAACGAAACGAGCGTTCAATACGAACCTTTCGATGCAGAATCAACGTAAGAACTTGCATAACCAGCGTGAAAATATAAGGAGACATCGGATCACCCTGTCTTAGACCTCTTTTACCACTAAAGAACCCGTGTAAGTTCCCATTTATGGATATCGAAAAGGAAGAAGTGGTTATGCATTCCATTATCCAATGGATCATCCTATCGTGGAAACCATATCCATAAAGAATATCCCGAATGAAGTCTCAACTGACCGTATCGTAAGCTTTCTGAATATCAACTTTAAAAGCACATCTAGGCGGTCCGTTATTAGTGTGATATTTATGCATTAAAAATAAATGAAGTTTATGGTTTAAAAATGTAAATACTTGGGAAATTAAAGACATATTCTAAAAAGTAAGTTTACTCGAAACCGGGTCTTGGTATTTCATTCATAATTATTACTCAACCTATGTTAAGTAACTTATGTGGGTTATAATGCACTAATGCAAGACCCTTTGGTATATGAACACCAAAACAAGGTTTTAATCGAGTGTTCGGATTTGTTAACTTGGGTCTAGATAATTAACTAAACTCAAAGTTAACTTTCCAAAATTTTTGAGATAACTCAATAAAATCGAAAGACTTAACCAAGTATATAGTTCTATCATGAAGAACCTTAACATCCGTTAAGAGTGTATTTGGTATCACCGGTCCAAGCTTGTTATAAGATCTAGTTGGATAGCGACACACCAAGTAAGTTGATAAAATACTTAAAATTAGTTTAAAATACATTCTTGAAGAAAAGATGAATTTCGATGGCCAAAAACACACTTGTGTGTCTTAGGCAAGTGAACTCGGTTTAGTTCGGTTTTGGTTCGGTCCTTGACTCGGAATGATACCGAGGATGGTTGCCACATACCCAAATACAATAGAACTATCAAAATGGTTTTAGAAGTTACAAGGTTCAAATTTTTCATAAACATGTTTATTTAACTATTTTAAACAAAACTAGTAAACAAAACTATTTAAAACAAAAGCTAGTAAACAAGAGTTCGGTCTTGGTTCGGTCTTGATTCGGGTCTAATCTCGGGATGAAACGGAGACTAGTGACTTCATACCCAACACCATGGAACTCTTTAAACATGAATTAAAACTAAACTACTTACAATATAAACAAAAGAATTAAAGGGAAATAGTATAAACAAGACTAGTAAACAAGAGTTTGGTCTTGGTTCTGTCTTGATTCGGGTCTAATCTCAGGATAAAACCGAGACTAGTGACTTCATAACCAATACCATGAAACTCTTTAAACATGAATTAAAAGCTAAACTACTTACAATATGAACAAGACTAGGAAAGCGTTAAAGGAAAATAGTATAAACAAGAACTACAAAGAGTTCTCCATGTAGCCTGCCTTGTAGCATATCACCTCCCGAAGAAGATGAAAGCCTAAGGAAACAAGGGGTGCATATTATATATATGTTGTGCCACAAAATATGAATTAATAAGTAACAAACAAGAATTAAAGAAGGTTATTGCTTGATTATTAAGAACCTTAGAGGTTAGAGATATGAACTTTATTTGGGAGAGAAAGAAGATGAATGAGCAAAGAATAATGAAGAGGATGGGGTTGTTTATATAGGGAAGGAGTCAAACTTGTTTTCCTTGTTTTATATCAATACTTGCACATGTTGTTTTTAAAAGGTTTAAATAATACAATCTAGTAACAAATTTAAAAGGTAAGAGATGATTATGAAACATAAAAATCCAACATTTTATATTAGTGAAATATTTGCTTTATAAATCGAGTCGGGTTTTGATACAAATAAAAATACAAAAAAGATCGAAAATGACGAATGTTACAGTTTCCATTGAAAGAATATGTGTATCGACTTATAAATTTCTAAGGACGAAATTTCTGTTAAGGGGGTAATAGTTGTAATAACAAAAATTTTAAAGATACAAAAACAAATAAATAAATAACCAAACAATAATAAATAAAGCACCCCTAAGTTTAAACAACACTTTTATCAATAACTAGATAGATAAATAAACAAATGATTATTATTTCTCCTCTTGTTTCCAAGTAATGATAATTCTGAAGTTTTTTTTTTTTAAAGAAAGAAATAAAATATCATTAAACTAATAACATACACTTTTTTGTATAATAATAATAATAAAACTGAATGAAATGCAATAACAAGTTCAGTGAGGGGAAAGAATAGAATCTTAGAAATCAAGAAAAATAGGTTCTTTTGGTGAAGGTCGTATTGATCCAAAGTATTACATAACTTACCTTCGTTACAAAGAAAACTAGTTATAAATAAATGAGTCAAGACCTTTAAACATTCACACCCTCAGCGAACTTAATACTCCGATGCTAAATTCCGGCAACGATTAATGTTTCCGGCAAACAAAACTCAAAACAACAAAACAACACCCCGTCCATCGCCACCTTGGTCACCAAGAAAAGAGTAGGGTTAGGTTGTAGAGATTTCACCATCATACCTCAAAATATATTTCCGTCAAAATAACGATGATGAAGACGAGTGAAGAACAAACTAAATCACCAACTATATAACCACGCCACCTATCCTCACCTTGTTAATAACTTTCGGTCACTTCGCCACCTCTCGTAGAACTCAAAACAAATTTTCGGCCAACCCGTACTTTATCTATGAACTATTGAAGAAGAAAGTAAGGTTAAGTTATGAGCTTATTATTTCACCATTTCAATGAATTTTAGCTTGGTTAAACTGGTTTAAGTTCATAACTCATTAAACAAAAGATGTGGGGTTTGAAAACCATCCCCTGCGCCATCTTTTTAGATTTTTGAGAAAACCATGGGTAAAATTTTTGTGGTTATTTAATATATACAAACTTTTTAATGCAAACCCATGTTGGTTTATTTCCAGATAAGATATTATATATATATATATATGTTAAATTCAATTAGCCAAGAAACATGTTTTATAATTTTATGAACTCTCTTTTTTATAAAATGAATAATCACTATTAATCGATAGCTATTTTTTTAACAATACTGTTTGTAATGTACCGTGCATGAATTTCGTATATACTTCAAATAAAATGTTAGTTTTGAAAACTTATCTATAAAGCTTTTTAATTTAAAGTAAATTAGCTCATTCTTATATGTTAGAACTCCTTATTCGTATCAATCCAGTAACAATAACAATAACAATAACAGATCTCGGATCTGTGTATAATCAATTAATACATTTACATAGATCTAGCTCATAATTACCTTAGTTTAAGTGTTGTATATGTTTATGTATTATCAGTATATATCAATTGTTTGTATAATATTAGGTTGAAGATCGAGAGAGCTTTTTAACCGGGTTTGGATAATTAACTCTCTCAAAAACTCTTCTTAAGCGTGAACAGTGTTCACGTATAAATAGAAGACGAACCTAGTTCGTTAACATCCCTTAACGAACTAGAGTTCGCTTCGTTTTTTTTTTTGGGTAAAGGGATTCACCCTGTAAAATGCATTCCACACAACCAAAAATTACAAGTAATATGACAGAGTGCCATATTAGTTCTCATGTATGACATGCCATACAAGATTAAACAAAACCAAAACCACCAAACACTGGTAAACACAGCTAAAGCTTACACAAGAACCAAGTAAATAAACAAAACAAAAACAAATCAACCATTATCATCAATTTGGTGGGAAACTCCCAGCGGAAAGTGCCAATCCTCGAGAACCCGATTAAACCGTTCAGAATTCTTGAACTTTAGAGTCATAAGCTTTAGGCGCGTACCCCTAATGATTTCGTCCGCAACAATCTTAGGAGTCTTCAAAGAGTTCTTGAACAGCCGGTTGTTTCGCTCCTTCCAAATAACGTAAACCGAAGCCCCAAATAGCAGCCGATTAACAACATTTTCAATAGAGTTGGACATTCCAAAATGAGACACATATTGAAGAATATTCGCCCAACCATTCCTACACCCCTGAAACTTCCCCATTTTTACAATACTCCAAACCTCAGAAGAGAACTTACACTCAAAGAAGAGATGATTACGAGAATCCGGCTCTCCATTACAAAGAAGGCAGCAATACAAGTTATGATTTGGATACCCACCAATTTTCCACCCCATAATACGATTCTGTGTGCTCAACCTATCATGAAGCACAATCCACAACATAAAGGAGTGTTTTGGAACACATTGAGAGAACCAAACAACATGCACCCAAGACACCTTATCAGCCGGTCTCCGAATAAGATGCCATATTCCAGAAGTCGAGAAATTCATTGAAGTCCCATTCTCATCCAAAACCACGATCTTGTCCCTCTTATCCGGACAAATGCTAACTTCTTTTAAGTTCGAAAGAATTGGATACCTCAAAATCCAATCAGGCGGCCAACCCCAGTTATTATGAAGAACAACATCACTGACACAGGTCTCTAAAGACAAGCCAGCCCGATGAATAGCTCTTGGGTTAATATAATCAATTAAAGGACAATGATCATCCCATTTATCATACCAAACTGAAGTAGATCTCCCATTACCAATTTCATGCCATATAAATTGTCTAATATGCGGACGAAACTGAAGGATTTTCCTCCACCCCCACGTACACGAGTTAGGAATCTGCAAGCTCCAAAAATTTCGGCCCTTCATTTTATACTCATAAATCCAATTAACCCACAACGAGTTACGCACATTGATTAAGCTCCAAATATGATAAACCAGAAGAGAGTTATTGACATCCCGGATACGCCGGATACCCAAACCACCTTCACATTTCAGCCGACACACAATATCCCAAGAGACTTTATGCTTTCCCTTACTTTGACCATAATCCCAAAGGAAGTTTTTAATCCGTTTCTCAAGATCAGCAATAAGTCTAGAAGGGAGTGAAAACACAGCAGACCAATAAATATATAAAGACGAATGAACAGACCTGACCAGCTGCATTTTACCCGCAAAAGATAAAGTTTTATTCTTCCAATCTCCAATCCGACTATCCATACAATCCAGCAACCTCTTACAATCCCGGTAATTTAACCTTGTGGAAATAAGAGGAACCCCCAAGTATTTAACCGGGAGCCTTCCTTCAACGAAGGGCATAATATTCAAAATACCATTTTTAACACGGTCTTGGACATTGCAAAAAAACGCGGTACTTTTCGGAACACTCGGAGTAAGCCCGGACATATCTTTGAAATCATTCAGAGCCCCCATAATAGTTTTGGCAGAATTCACCTCACCTCCAGCAAACAGGAACAAGTCATCCGCAAAGCAAATATTGATAATATTTAATTTTTCACAACAACGATGAAAACGGAACGAGCCTTCAATACGAACCTTTCGATGCAAAATTAACGTGAGAGCTTGCATAATCAGCGTGAAAATATAAGGGGACATCGGATCACCCTGTCTCAGACCTCTTTTACCACTAAAGAACCCGTGTAAATTCCCATTAACGGCTATCGAAAAAGAAGAAGTGGTTATGCACTCCATTATCCAATGAATCATCTTATCGTGGAAACCATATCCAAAAAGAATATCACGAATGAAGTCCCAACTGACCGTATCATACGCTTTTTGGATATCAACTTTAAAAGCACATCTAGGCGGACCAGCATTAGTGTGGTAATTATGCATTAACTCTTGGGTCAAAAGGATATTATCAGAAATCCTACGCCCAGGCACAAACGCAGACTGATTGATATCAATTAACGACTCCAACCCCTTCATCATACGAACCGAGATAATCTTGGTAATGCATTTATATAAAGTGTTGCAGCACGAGATGGGACGAAAATCATTAGGAGTCACAATATTGGTCACTTTAGGAATCAGAGCAATAATAGTGTGGTTTACCTGTTTAAGGAGACTTCCTCTGTTGAAAAATTCATGAACCGCCAAACAAACATCTTTCCCAACAATATCCCAAGAACTCTTGAAGAAGGCCGATGAAAAACCATCAGGACCCGGCGCTTTGGAATTCCCAATAGAGAAAAACGCATCCTTGATTTCCAAATCGGAGATAGGTCTAACCATAAACTCCGCCTGAGAGGCCGAGAGCTTAGTAGTAAAAATCTGATTATCCGGTTTTCTCAATGGTTGCAAATCAGAACCAAAGATGTTCATAAAATGATTAACAAACACCGAAGGAACATCCAACCCCTCAAATAAACGGCCCTGAGCATCACTTATAATATCAATGCGACTCCTATGGTTTCGCATTTTCAAAGAATTGTGAAAGTATGCAGTGTTAGAGTCACCAAGCTTTAACCAATCGACTTTAGCCTTCTGTTTAAGGAAATGTTCCTCATCTTTAGCCGCCTCATGATAAGCCTTAAGATAACTACTCTGCTCCCGAATCAACTCCAAACTAGTAGGGTCAATGTCAAGACGGGTTTGACAAGAATCCAGAAGGGTTCTAAGATCACTAACTTTCTTATGGAGATTGCCTTGCCGGTGCAGCAAGGAACGGATAGGATGTTTTAAGTTTTGGAGCTTCTTTACCACGCGAAACATGTGATAACCGTTAACCTCAATATTCCAGCCGTTAGCAATAATATCATTATAACCCGGTTTTCCAATCAAGAAATTAGGGAATTTAAAAGGTTTAGGCTTACCTTTACTAAGCGAGGGGAATTTCAATAGACATGGAGAATGGTCTGAAATCCGGTACGGAAGGAACACCGCCGAAGAATCATTAAAAATCTCCATGAATTTAGAGTTTCCCATCACCCTATCAAGCTTTTTGAAAAGACCCATACCCGTTTTCGGTTTATTGCTCCAAGTGTACTGGAGCCCGACCCCATTAATATCCTCAACTTCAATGTTCTTAACACAATCACGAAAATCAATCATTCCAGTGGAGATTTTGGAAGAACCATGCAAGCTGTCTTCCAAAATAAGAGCACAATTAAAATCTCCCAGTAAAGCCCAAGGTTTACCATGAGTGAATTGTTTATGAACAAGAAGATTTCGCCATAACTCCCTTCTTTTCAAATAACAATTCTCAGCATACACGAAAGAACCATACATCACCTTGCTATCAAGCTTGAACTTTAACTGAACGTGAAGAACCTGGTTCGAATAATCAATAACCATAAGATCAACCAAATCCGTATTCCACCCCACAATAATCCGAGTACCTTTATCACAAACACTACCATTGCTGGTCCAATCCCAATTTTTACAAATCTTCTTACAAACATCAAAAACCGCGTTTAATTTGACGTGAGACTCAAGAATAGCACATACCTGAATATTATTATCTTGTATTACCTTACGAACCTCTTTTTATTTAAGAGGGCGGTTCAACCCTCTTATATTCCAAGTGGCGATGGTACCCATTAAACACCCAATTCACCGGGTGTGCTTGCACCCTCAGAACCAATATCCGCTTTCATAGCTTTAGCCACATCCGTAAACAGCTCCTCCACATCATCATCATCTTCATCACATTCCGATTCGTCCGCCAACTTACCAAACCTGTTACTGGTTTGGACAGTATGCTTCTCCTTTAACTGGACCCCCTCAGCCATAGAAGTTGTAGGTTTACCCACATAATAATTATTGTCTTGTCCTTGAGCGGATGGTTTATTTATAGGCACAACAGGTTTAACCACCGGTCGGTAGACAAGATTATGTTTCTTGATTTGCGTATTAACTTTTTTCTTTCCCTTCACCCTCTGGAAACCATCATCATTAGTGACTTTCTTTTGTTCTTCATTTAACTTTTTATCGTGAACTTGTTTCGGGCATTGAGTGTTCGAATGGCCAAACACCTCACATAAAGAACATCTGGGTGGCTCCCAATCATATTCAATTTTAATCTCCGAGATCTTATTTGTCTCCCCCCACGTATCCGGAACAGCAACAACAAGCTTCCTTTTAATCTCCTGATTTGCATGGAGCTCAACCTGGACTCTAGCAAAACTACTTCTTCCCCACGATTCCTTACACATATTAGCCGTATAAGAATCCATACTTATCGGATCCCCAATTCTTGACGCGAGCATACTTAGACCCTCCTCAGTAAAAGCACCCAGGGGAATGTTCTGTAATTTGACCCAAACCGGAACAGACCGTACATCCTCCTTCTCCAAATCTGACTCCATAGTCCAAATTTGGAGAATAATGGTGACATTTCTAATCATCCAAGGACCATCTTCAATCAACTTCATCATCCCAGCTTCCGTATGGAACTTGAAAAAGAAAAACCCTTTCGCATTCATCATTAGTCTCGTAAGCCCATATTTGTTCCAATTTTTCTTAGCAAAATCCTCAACAACCGGAAATGGAAGCCTGTTACCCAAAAAATAGCCAAACAAAGTATTATTAACCTTTCGTTAACTTTCTTGACAGATTCAACCGGGATAACCACATCAACTCCTTCCATTGTTGACTCCACATTTACTTTTCTTAATGTTGCCTTCGATGTTTTGTTTTCAAGTTGAACAACACTCATGTAGGAAGGCTTTGAATTTTCCATATGTTTTTCCTTCCCTACATCCTTCTGAATATTAGAATATTCAGATCCAACCACCTTGTTTTCGTTCGAGACAAAGGCTGAAAAACCTTTATCTTGTTGACTATTTAGCGAAACTGATCCAATACCCTTGTTATCGCTCTAACAACCACTAACTTTGTTCCCCACGGCTGAACAACCACCATCATTGTGGATAACATAATTTAAAGGAGCAGTGAATGTAGTGTTTGCAGCAAACGAAACAAACGAACCCGTAACATTAGGGTTTCCCGAAGAACCAGTTTCCAGAACCCCCCTACGAGGGAGAGCCCCATCAATGTTCGTTACCCGATTAGCTGGAAACCCATGTATAACATGATCAACAAAACCATTACCACCCTTATGCTCCATGCAAATCCAATAAAAACCAGCCAAGATACCCCAAAATCAATACCAAGATCAAGATCAATAAACAAGGAAACACAAATCGGCCAAGATCAAACCAAATCAAGATCAAGATCTCGATCAAAATAAAACCAAATCAGCCAAGAACAAGATCCGCCAAGAACAAGATCAAGATCAAGGACAAGATCAAAAACAAATCAGCCAAGAACAAGATCAAGATCAAGGATCGGCCAATTTCCAAGAAACCAAGATCACGATCAAGAACCAAGATCAAGATCCAAGAAACCCAGCCGACCAATCCAAGGAACCAAAAGGCCAATGAAACCCTAATCCAGATCTGCCCAAAGATCAAAGAACAATCAACCCAACGATCGATCAAGAACAAGAAACAACCCTAACCTTGATAACCACAAGATCCTTAATCAATTAATAGGATGTTATCGATCTAACTAAACTATAACAATAGCCGTGATCAATAACGAACCTACTAAGCAATCAGAATCAAGGATTGGAACAAGATTAAAGCAACCAAAAGCCAAGAGAAGCCAAGAACCCTATGCGGCCGATCGCATAGGGTAATCTCCAAAATCGCCTTTCCTAGAGAGAAAACCTTTTTTATCTTTTTATCGCATAAGTGCAATGATTAGAGTTCGCTTCGTTACATACACTTAAATAACGAAACACCCCCTGATTCGTTAACATCCCCTAATGAATCAAGAGGGAATAAGCTTAAGTCTTAGTTCGCTAACATCCCCTAGCGAACTAGACCATACATATAGCGAACTAGACAATAATTAAACTAATTATTACATTAAATATTAAACGAAAACATTAACGTTAATTACAAAGACTCAAGACGCAAAACCGTGCACTAAAAGACACCCCCTCGTCTTGAGCTCTTTGTCTTTAAATTACTTGAAGCGCTTGGACTGCCAGTCTCTGCAACTATGAATTCCATGTTTTTTTTGGGTAAAGGGATTCACCCGGTTAAATGCATTCCACACAATCAAAAAGTACAAGTAATATGACAGAGTGCCATATTAGTTCTCATGTATGACATGCCATACAAGAGTAAACAAACCAAAACCACCAAACATTGGTAAACACAGCCAAAGCTTACACAAGAACAATGTAAATAAACAAAACTAAAACAAATCAACCATTATCATCAATCTGGTGGGAAACTCCCCGCGGAAAGTGCCAATCCTCGAGAACCCGATTAACCCGTTCAGAATTCTTGAACTTTAGAGTCATAAGCTTTAGGCGCGTCCCCCTAATGATTTCGTCCGCAACCATCTTCGGAGTCTTCAAAGAGTTCTTGAAAAGCCGGTTGTTTCGCTCCTTCCAGATAACGTAAACCGAAGCCCCAAATAGCAGCCGATTAACAACATTTTCAATAGAGTTGGACATTCCAAATTGAGACACATATTGAAGAATATTCGCCCAACCATTCCTACATCCCTGAAACTTCCCTTTCATTCTTACAATACTCCAAACCTCAGCAGAGAACTTACACTCAAAGAAGAGGTGGTTACGAGAATCCGGCTCACCATTACAAAGAGGGCAGCAATACAAGTTATAATTTGGATACCCACCAATTTTCCATCCCATAATACGATTCTGCGTGCTCAACCTATCATGAAGCACAATCCACAACATAAAGGAGTGTTTTGGAACACATTGAGAGAACCAAACAACATGCACCCAAGACACCTTATCAGCCGGTCTCCGAATAAGATTCCAAATTCCAGACGCCGAGAAATTCATTGAAGTCCCATTCTCATCCATTACCACGATCTTGTCCCTCTCATCCGGACAAATGCTGACTTCTTTTAGGTTCAAAAGAATTGGATACCTCAAAATCCAATCAGGCGGCCAACCCCAGTTATTATGATGAACAACATCACTGACACAGGTCTCTAAAGACAAGCCAGCACGATGAATAGCTCTAGGGTTAATATATTCAATTAAAGGACAAATCTCATCCCACTTATCATACCAAACTGAAGTAGATCTCCCATTCCCAATTTCATGCCATATAAATTTTCTAATCTGAGGACGGAACTGAAGAATTTTCCTCCATCCCCACGTACACGAGTTAGGAATCTGCAAGCTCCAAAAATTTCGCCCCTTCATTTTATACTCATAAATCCATTTAACCCACAACGAGTTACGCACATTGATTAAGCTCCAAATATGATAAACCAGCAGAGAGTTATTGACATCCCGTATACGCCGGATACCCAAACCACCTTCACACTTCGGCCGACACACAATATCCCAAGAGACTTTATGCTTTCCCTTATTTTGACCATAATCCCAAAGAAAGTTTTTAATCCGTTTCTCAAGATCAGCAATAAGTCTAGAAGGGAGAGAAAACACAGCAGCCCAATAAATATATAAAGACGAAAGAACAGACCTGACCAGCTGCAATTTACCCGCAAAAGATAAAGTTTTATTCTTCCAATCTCCAATCCGACTATCCATACAGTCCAGCAACCTCTTACAATCCCGGTAATTTAACCTCGTGGATATAAGAGGAACCCCCAAGTATTTAACCGGGAGCCTTCCTTCAACAAAGAGCATAATATTCAAAATACCACCTTTAACACGGTCCGGGACATTACAGAAAAACGCGGTACTTTTCGGAACACTCGGAGTAAGCCCGGACATATCTTTGAAATCATTCAGAGCCCCCATAATAATTTTAGCAGAATTCACATCACCACGAGCAAACAGGAACAAATCATCCGCAAAGCAAATGTTGATAATATTTAACTTTTCACAACATCGATGAAAGCGGAACGATCCATCAATACGAACCTTTCGATGCAGAATCAACGTGAGAGCTTGCATAACCAGCGTGAAAATATAAGGGGACATCGGATCACCCTGTCTCAGACCTCTTTTACCACTAAAGAACCCGTGTAAATTCCCATTAACTGCTATCGAAAAAGAAGAAGTGGTTATGCACTCCATTATCCACTGAATCATCTTATCGTGGAAACCATACCCAAAAAGAATATCACGTATGAAGTCCCAACTGACCGTATCATAGGCTTTCTGGATATCAACTTTAAAAGCACATCTAGGCGGACCTGTATTAGTGTGGTAATTATGCATTAATTCTTGGGTCAAAAGGATATTATCAGAAATCCTACGCCCAGGCACAAACGCTGACTGATTAATATCAATTAACGACTCCAACCCCTTCATCATACGAACCGAGATAATCTTGGTAATGCATTTATATAAAGTGTTGCAGCACGAGATGGGACGAAAATCATTCGGAGTCACAATATTAGTCACTTTAGGAATAAGGGCAATAATGGTGTGGTTTACCTGTTTAAGGAGACTTCCTCTGCTGAAAAATTCACGAACCGCCAAACACACATCTTTCCCAACAATATCCCAAGAACTCTTGAAAAAGGCCGAGGAAAAACCATCAGGTCCCGGCGCTTTGGAATTCTCAATAGAGAAAACCACATCCTTGATTTCCAAATCGGAGATAGGTCTAATCATAAACTCCGCCTGGGAGGCCGAGAGTTTAGTAGTAAACATCTGATTATCCAGTTTCCTCAATGGTTTCAAATCAGAGCCAAAGATGTTCGTAAAATGATTAACAAACACCGAAGGAACATCCAATCCCTCAAATAAACGGCCCTGAGCATCACTTATAATATCAATGCGACCCCTATGGTTTCGCATTTTCAAAGAATTGTGAAAGTATGCAGTGTTAGAGTCACCAAGCTTTAACCAATCAACTTTAGACTTTTGTTTAAGGAATTCTTCCTCATCCTTAGCCGCCTCATGATAAGCCTTAAGATAATTACTCTGTTCCCGAATCAACTCCAAATTAGTAGGGTCAGTGTCAAGGCGGGTTTGACAAGCATCCAGACGGGTTCTTAGGTCAGTAACTATCTTATGGAGATTGCCTTGCCGGTACAGCAAAGAACGAATAGGGTGTTTTAAGTTCTGGAGTTTCTTTACCACGCGAAACATGTGATACCCGTTCACCTCAATATTCCAGCCTTTAGCAATAATATCATGATAACCCGGTTTTTCAATCAAGAAATTAGGGAATTTAAACGGTTTAGGCTTACCTTTAATAAAAGAGGGGAATTTCAATAGACATGGAGAGTGGTCTGAAATCCGGTACGGAAGGAACACCGCCGAAGAATCATTAAAAATCTCCAAGAATTTAGAGTTTCCCATCACCCTATCAAGCTTTTTAAAATGGCCCATACCCGTTTTCGGTTTATTGCTCCAAGTGTATTTGAGTCCGACCCCCTTTATATCCTCAACTTCAATGTTGTTAACACAATCACGAAAATCAATCATTCCAGTAGAAATTTTGGAAGAACCATGCAAGCTGTCTTCCAAACTAAGAGCACAATTAAAATCACCAAGTAAAGCCCAAGGTTTATCACGAGTGAGTTGTTTATGAACAAGAAGATTACGCCATAACTCCCTTCTTTTCAAAACAATTCTCAGCATACACGAAAGAACCATACATCACCTTGCAATCAAGCTTAAACTTTAACTGAACGTGAAGAACCTGATTCGAATAATCAATAACCATAAGATCAACCAAATCCGTATTCCACCCCACAATAATCCGAGTACCTTTATCACAAACACTACCATTGCTGGTCCAATCCCAATTATTACAGATCTTCTTACAAACATCAAAAACCGCGTTTAATTTGACGTGAGACTCAAGAATAGCGCATACCTGAATATTATTATCTTGTATTACCTTACGAACCTCTTTTTGTTTAAGAGGGCGGTTCAACCCTCTTATATTCCAAGTGGCGATGGTACCCATTAAACACCCAATTCACCGGGTGTGCTTGCACCCTCAGAAAAAATATCCGCTTTCATAGCTTTAGCCACATCCGTAAACAACTCCTCCACATCATCATCATCTTCATCACTTTCCGACTCGTCCGCCAACTTACCAAACCTGTTACTGGTTTGGACAGTATGATTTTCCTTTAACTGGACCCCCTTAGCCATGGAAGTTGTAGGTTTACCCACAGGATAATTATTGTCTTGTTCTTGAGCGGATGGTTTATTTATAGTTTGTGGCACAGCAGGTTTAACCACCGGTCGGTAGACAAGATTATGTTTCTTGATTTGCGTATTAACTTTTTTCTTTCCCTTCACCCTCTGGAAACCATCATCATTAGTGACTTTCGTTTGTTCGTCATTTAACTTTCTATCGTGAACTTGTTTCGGGCACTGGGCGTTCGAATGGCCAAACACCTCACATAAAGAACATCTGGGGGGCTCCCAATCATATTCAACTTTAATCTCCGAGATCTTATTTGTCTCCCCCCACGTATCCGGAACAGCAACAACAAGCTTCCTTTTAATCTCCTGATTTGCATGGAGCTCAACCTGTACTCTAGCAAAACTACTTCTTCCCCACGATTCCTTACACATATTAGCAGTATAAGAGTCCATACTTATCGGATCCCCAATTCTTGACGCGAGCATACTTAGACCCTCCTCAGTAAAGGCACCCAGGGGAATGTTTTGTAATTTGACCCAAACCGGAACAGACCGTACATCCTCCTTCTCCAAATCTGACTCCATAGTCCAAATTTGGAGAATAATGGGAACATTCCTAACCATCCAAGGACCATCCTCAATCAACTTCATCATCCCAGCTTCCGTATGGAACTTGAAAAAGAAAAACCCTTTCGCATTCATCATTAGTCTCGTAAGCCCATATTTGTTCCAATTTTTCTTAGCAAAATCCTCAACAACCGGAAAAGGGAGTCTATTACCCAAAAAATAGCCAAACAAAGTATTATTAAACCTCTCTTTAACTTTCTTGACAGAATCAACCGGTATAACCACATCAACTCCATCCATCGTTGATTCAACATTTACTTTTCTTAAAGTTGCCTTCGATGTTTTGTTTTCAAGTTGAACAACACTCATGTAGGAAGGCTTTGAATTTTCCATATGTTTTTCCTTCCCTACATCCCTCTGAATATTAGACGATTCAGCTCCAACCACCTTATTTTCATTCGGAACAAAAGCTGAACAACCCTTATCTTGTTGACTCTTTAGCGAACCTGATCCAATACCCTTGTTATCGCTCAAGCAACCACTAGCTTTGTTCCCCACTGCTGAACAACCACCAACATTATGGATAACGTCATTTAACGGAGCAGTGAATGTAGTGTTTGCAGCAAACGAACCAAAAGAACCCGTAACAATAGGGTTTCCCGAAGAACCAGTTTTCAGAACCCCCCTACGAGGGGGAGCCCCATCAATGTTCGTTACCCGATTCGCTGGAAACCCATGTATAACCTGATCAACAGAACCAATGCCACCCTTTTTCTCCATGCAACCCCAATAAAAATCCAGCCAAGATACCCCAAAATCAATATCAAGATCAAGATCAATAAATAAGGAAACACGAATCAGCCAAGATCAAACCAAATCAAGAACAATATCTCACTCACAATAAACCAAATCAGCCAAGAACAAGATCAAAAACAAGATTCGGCCAAACCAAGATCAAGATCAAGATCAAGAACAAGGTCCGCCAATAACAAGATCAAGATCAAGATCAAGAGCAAGATTCAGCCAAGAACAAGATCTCACGTAACAGCCAAGAACGAAGAAACCAAGAACAAGATCAAGAACCAATAACAAGAACCTTAATCCAGCCGAATCCAAGAAACCCAAGCCAGCCGAATCCAAGGAACCAAGAGGAGAATGGAACCTTAATCCAAATCTGCCCAAAGATCCAAGATCTAACAACCCCAAGAACGAACAAGATCAAGAAATAAGAAACAACCCTAACCTTGAAAACCACAAGATCCTTAATCAATTAATAGGGTGTTATCGATCTAACTAAACTATAACAATAGCCGTGATCAATAACAAACCTACTAAGCAATCAGAACCAAGGATTGGAACAAGATTAGAGCAACAAAAAACCCAAGGAAAGCCAAAAACCCTATGCGGCCGATCGCATAAGGTTAGCTACCAAAATCGCCTTTCCTAGAGAGAGAAACTTAAGACATATTATTATTGATTGATATATCTATTTCTTTTCAAAAATAAAGTTCTTGGGGTTCGAACAGACGTCTACACAGAGATGATATGTTAGATAGTCTACCACTAAACCAGAAGTAACACCTATGAATTCCATGTTCATGACATACACGAACAACTCGTTGGAATTGCATAGCCAGGTCGTAGTCTTCATGGCGCTTGAACAAAATCTGCTTCCTGTGGAGCAAGCCATTGTCTGTCTCTGATAAATTAACCAACCACATCGGGTCGATTATCTTGATGAGCTCAGTCTTCAGTCCTCTACCAAGAACAATGACGGCCTCGCCAGTACGATTGTCATAGTACTAGCGGTTGAACGATAGATACATATTTTGAGGCATCGTCTTCACAGGAACCCTCGGGTGGGCAAAAGTGAAATTGCACTAATTTTGACGTTATTTTACTAATCTCGTGAAAATAACGTTAAAAGTGACGGACGGTTAATCAGGCATCATGTAGTGGCGTTGATAGCCGAAAGACAAGGGTACATGCACCGATCAGCCGGTGTCCCGATGATTGAGTGTTATGTGCCTTATGTCCAAGGCTTGATGCAAAACTACTATCGAGCCGGGGGTCTCACCGGAAGCAGCCTCTCTATCCTTATGGGGTAGAGGTAAGGCTGTCTACATCTTACCCTCCTCAGACCCTACCATAGCTTTGCTATTGGTGGGATATACTGAGTACGATGATGATGATGATGATGATGTCTTCACAGGAACCTGCTTCATCATTTTTGGCGGCTTCACCTTTAGGACAAGTTTCCTCCAGCCAGTCCTAGGATCAATCTCGTCAATACGTTTACGCCTAGGGACCTGAGACTTGAAGAAATTGAAGCCATGATTGACCTCGAACAGTAAGTGTTGGTGAAACCACTCAGCTGTTCGGTAACCCCCACGATTGATAAATGGACGTCTCGCGAGGGTAAGAACATCCCACCGCGGCAAAGTAAGAACATCTATTATCGTCTCGTAGTACTGGACCCCATTCTCCCAATTAACTATACATACTTTAAGCTCAGAATCATAGAGCCATGAGACAATATCACCATGTAACTTGGTAACAGTCTTGAAGGATGTCACATGGTTTTCTTTAACCCATGCAGCAGCAGTGTCTTTACGTTCTTGATCAATGTATCGATACGCACTGATGATTTTTCCCACTTTCTGACGTTTGAACCATCTTGCAATATCATCATCAGTTATGACTTCAAGTGACTGAACTGTCCGCTTACACTTCAACACCTTTTCCAATTCATCTTCTGTCGCTTTAACTTTCGGTTCATCAAATACCGGAGCACCTTGATCAACATTAGTGTGTTGAAACAAGTCTGGATACTCCTCAGCAGTTACATCTTCCATCTCAACATCCTCATCTTCATAAATAAAGTCCTTATTCATCTGAATTGACGGATCATCCGATATACCTTCCTCAATCACCACCTCGACATCAGGCTCAGTCACTAAAGCAGTCAACTGATCGTCATTCAGCCCAAGCAATATAAAAATCTGCTCCCGTGTCAGAGACCTATCCACAAACTCACCAACCTCTATCTCATCTCTGTTCACCACACTCCTAACCATCCCCGATCTATCCACAAATATCACAGTGTTAGCTGCAATCATCTCAATAGGCTTAGAGGTAGTTGGATCCTGATATATAATAATCTGTTTACCCGAGTCTTCACCGCCACTTGTACCAGCACCAGAAGATGAACCGTGCGATTGTTTAGGCTCACCTCCTGCACCAGACTCGTCAGGATCTTGGTCATCATCTTTGAGTTTCTTAAGGGCATCTTCTTTGCAAGTCAATTGCAAGATCAATTCTTCTTGTTCCTTCATTTTCACCCCCTGAGACTCAACAATCGCCCGAAGCGCTTTAGTCTCTTTTTGACAAAAAGATATATAGCTCATCATCCGTCGTTGATTCTCCATGAGGCGTTCTTGATTTTGACGGTCAGCTGCCATTTGGTTTTCATAAAGGTGGAGAAGATTTAGCAGCATCTCAGTCTGACAGTTTGATGACAAGTTGTATAGTGAGGGATGAACAGGTTGAATCAGTCCCTGAGTCGAGTGATTCGTATAAACGAGACATCACTAGGATGTGGTGGAGTAGGAGGACGAGGAGGAGGAGGCCTCATCGATGGTATTGAAGGGACGGTAGATAATGTAGCAGGAGGCCTTGGTATCTCAGATAAGGCCATTTAAGGGATTAAACCAAGCCTTTCATGGGACACCAACGTCGTCGTCAATGTAAGCATCAGAGTGCTAGTAGTAGGCGGCACTGCCGAGCATTGAGGCATTGATTGAAGTGGTGGTGGAACACCAATAATTACCCCAGCCCCCGCTGGAACACGTCTTTTCTTTGATGGCTCACCAGTTGCCACCGCTTTCCCTTTCCTTTTCCTTTCTTGTTGAGCTGCAATGGTGGCAGCTAAAGCAGCATTTACTGCCTCTTTCTGCTCTTGAAAGGCAGCATCACCAGCTCCACCATCACCATCATTTGCATCATCATCGTTCCCATCATCATCGTTCCCACCTTCTCCCCCTTCACGCTCGGAATCCGAGTCGTCATGGATCTAGTGTTCATTAAGAGGACATTCATAATTCAGATTAATTATATGGCCAATAATTCGTTCATACCGAGGCTTCTCTTTACGATAAGTTAACATTCGATGCACCGTATCAGCTTTCATGTGTTCCATAGGAAGCACATCATTCACCTGAGTTGGATCAATGGCTAAATTGGGAATTAAGTCTTGAATAATCAGCTGTAGGAAGCGAGGATACATTAAGAAATTCTTCGACTGAACAATTTGCTGAACTTGTTCTTTCAAATGATCAAAGACTAGTTCCGAGAAGTTAAATGGCTTGTTCAGGATCAAAGCTACAAAAGCTGATTGTAAACTGAGTCTACATTCATCAAACCCACCACGACGACCACTCATACAGTGAATTAGAACATGTAGAAGATACTTGTATGGTGGACATAATCCATTCTTATTCAACATAGATTTATCAATGTCCCCACCATAACGCATGCGTGTGAATAAACCCTTGACCAGAGTCCTATCGAATTCACTAGGGTTGTCAACATTATCAGCAAAGTGAAGTACACGGCGAATAACCTCAACATCAATTGTAGTCGGAGTTTTATTGATTGTAGCACGAATGTGGTTTTCTTCCTCAACATAATCAGCTGTCTCCCAAAATTGCCTGATAATACTCAGATACACTTTAGGTCTAGCAGTTATAGCATAGTGTATCACTGAGTGTCTTAAGAAAGTTAACACATCCCCAAACACATCCAAATACGCAACATCTTGATTCATGTAAGCACATATATTATGTTTCTTGTCAAATGGTAGTAAAATAACATCGTCTTGTTGTTCTTGTTGTGGTGGTTGATCTTGTGGAGGTTGTTCTGGTGGTGGTCACTCGTGTTGCCCTTGATCGGCAATCGGTGGATCTTGATTTACTTGATCAGCCATTTATACTGAATAAATAGAAACAGATATAAGGAATGAGAGGACGTAATATGTATTAAAAATCAAAATATGTCTAGTTATGTATAAATGGTGTATTCATTGTCATAAGATATGTGTATTTAATTTATTTACGCGTTTAGACGATTTAAATACGTTAATTAATTTAAAAGTGAATTTTAAATTTAATTAAATAATTAAAATTGAATGTCATTCGTTAAATATCACACTGATTCTTTACTATTTAGTAACGAATCAAGCGATTCGCTATCATGTAAATTAGCTAACGAAGTAGACATAGCGAATTACTATTCAAAATGACGAACTAAGGATCTAGTTCGTTATATTTTTAACGAATCCATATCTGATTCGTGAACTAAATTATTCCCTAAGCTAGTTCTTGTATTTCCTTAACGAATTGGACACGAAGCAATTACAATTCTCTAAGGATAACGAATGGTCAATAAAATTTTGACTTGATCTTTGACTTTCATAGTCAAGGTCAAAATTAGTTCACAGATAGTCATCAATATGAACCCAAAATCAATTAGTCCATAACTATGGTTGAATAATCAAGACAATGAGCATGTTGAACTCGGAAACACACCATTAAGCTCATGGTGATGACATTGAGACTCAAAACCTAGAGATACTGAGGTTAACCGAAGCAAACAGAAACACAGAGACCATGAAAACATAATCAACCCGGCAAACTATAATAAAACGTCGATTAAAGTCCACCAAGGGTATCGGAATCGCATTCCGATTATATTGAAACATAAATAATCTATATTATCACAATGGTGCATAAACAAAACAGGGTTTAAGAACTCGGAAAACCCTTAGACAACAAAAGTACATAATTCATCTATCAAAGCACAATCATTTTTGACGAAAAACTCCCTTGACCATCTATACCTGAGAAACACAAAGATATCCTTGAAATATCGAAATTTGGAAGTCGATTTTCAGAGAAAAATTTGAAACAGGCGTCTTTAGAGTGAAGAAAGAGGAACAGTGAAGGACTGTTCGTCTTTTTCTGGCCTATATAGCCTAGCACGCTACCCGAGGTACACAGTGTACGAAGTACGCAATTCGTTTGAATTATAAATAACGAATTAGATAATTCGCTATTACAGTTCATTACCTTAGAGTAGCGAACAAGACATGACTCGTGTCTTGATTCGTTAAATATGTATAATGAAGAAGGGATAATTCGTTACAGAGTGCGGAAGCGAATTAGGTGAGCGAACTAGAAACCAGTTCGCTAAAGAATCACCTAGTTCTATATCCATAATTAACGAAGTAGATTTTTAATGAATTAAAACTTTTTTTAATTTTAAATTAATTAAATAAATTAAATAGTGAATAAATCAAATTTTAACTTAAAATCATTACCGAGAACCTTTTTATCTCGATAATTAAATACCTTAAAATACGTTTCACTTTTACGAAACATAACTTAAAAACATTAAATAATTTGTAAAGTAAGAAGAATAAAATATTTTTGGTATTTTGTAAAAAAAATAAAAAATTAAAGAATGTATTTACAAAGAAGCATCCGAACATAAAAATTGGACAATCTTTTTGTGTTTTTCTATGATTTATCAAAAGAAGTACATATTTTTGTGTTTTTGTTGAGTTTGAGCAGGGAATCATATTGACCATAATGCCCTTCCATCACAATTTTATATTTCAGCGATATTACAACTGGTGTTAAGTCGGTCATTAATATTGTTGTCCACTTAAATCTTATAACAAACCTTCAAGCATTTATGTGATATGATTTATGGTTCAATTAGCGCACAGAATATCAGAAACTATCAGCCCCTAATCTCGGTTCAAGCTTAATTTGATTTATGCCAAATCACCCCAATTTGACTTAAACCATTATAGTGTTGATCAAAAAATTTTGATACCAATTGTGAAATTTTGAGCAATGCATCAAGTTTCCTTTACTGTGAGTGAGTATGCACGAGTCCATCTGTCGGCTTACGTACATTGTATCCCCTGGGGTCCGTTTCTTATTGGTATTGAGATGCACGCAAGGGAGGAACAATTGTATGACTAACAGCAAATTTTGATCAAGTCAGTAATTTAGATTGTACGGAGTACAGTAGTGATCAAGTTTAATGACTTTGGGTTTGCTCTAGAAAGAGAGTGAAATATTCATGCTTATAAATACCCATATGATTAAGCCGCATAAAGACTCACAGTGTCCAGAATCCTAACGCTTGTTATTTTCTTTATTATATTTTTGGATGAACAACAACTATAAGGCTTGAGTATGACCGGTTATTACATTTCTGCCATCTTCACCGAGACTTTTGCTAGAGACTAACACCTTTTTCAATTTGGCTTTTCTTTAAGTTTATATCACTTACTTTACTCTATCAGCTTGTTTAAGACCTATCAATGCACCAATGGTTAAGCACTCAGTCTTTTAAGCTTATTTCTTTCTGGATTTGGGGTCAAATAATCAATGTACTATCATTTTCTCTTTTTGCTTCAAAAACTCAAAATTTTGAGGAACATAAAACAAAATAATTTTAATTGCCCCAATTAATTTAAGTTTATAAATTAATGGCTATCCTATCCATCTACAAGTAGAGAGCAGGACCAAAACATGCAAGCACGCTTCACAAACTTAAATAACTGACTAAATTTTCAGCTAAAACTAAAGTAGAAAGCTTAACAAACGCCCCAAGTACTATCCATTTGTCAGGTAAATGGCTAACCCGAAGATTTACAAGAAATTATCAGGACCAAACATATACAAGTATATGTCCTTCAAAATAGAAGCAAATGACATAATTTTCAGCGAGCATAAGCAAAAATCTTTTTGGTTTTTCTCTTTACAAACTAAAACACAATCTTTTTGTCTTTTCGGATTTTTCTTTACAAAACAAGAAAAAATTCACATTCTTTTTGACTTTTTCAGAATTTTTCTGTACAAATAGAAATCACAATCTTTTTGGTATTTTCTAATTTTAACATGTTTTTGGGTTTTTAAATATTAGAATAATACAAGAAAGAAAAACAAGAAAGAACACAATATTTTTCATTTTTATATGTTTTCTATTGTTTTTGGGTTTTATCTATACAAACAAAAAGCACAATATTTTTGTATTTTCCAGAATTCACCCCCTAAAACCTAAAAACAGAAGAAAATTAAACTAGAACAATAAAACAAGTAAAGATAATTATCCTAATTTTAGGATCTCAGCAAGGGTCTTCAATCCATTTAAACCAAGCAAAAAGTTAAAACGTGTTTTATCAAACGCTTTGGTAAATAGATCGGCTTTTTGAAAATCAGTGTGCACTTTCTCAAGATCAGTTAATTTCTTTTCATAACAATCCCGTATAAAATGATATCGAATTTCGATATGTTTTGTTTTAGAATGTTGTACGGGATTCTTGGTGATACTAATAGCAGCAGAGTTATCAATCAAGATGGGAGTAGTAAGAAACTTCAAATCGTAGTCGCGAAGATGTTGTTGTATCCACAAAACCTGGGAACAGCAACTCGAGGCTGCAACATACTCAGCTTCGGCGGTTGAAGTGGAGACCGTTGTCTGCTTCTTACACTGCCAGGAAACAAGCCGGCTTCCTAAGAATTGACATCCCGCTGTAGTAGACTTTAAATTGATCTTGCATCCTCCATAATCTGAGTCTGAGTAAGCGGTAAGATCGAAAGTATCATCTTTGGGGTACCATAACCCGATGTCAGGATTTCCCCTTAGATATTGCAGAATACGCTTGACCGCAGCCTGGTGAGTCACTCGGGGACTAGCATGGTACCTAGCACATAAACAAACAACAAACATTATGTCGGGTCGAGAAGCAGTTAAATACATTAAAGAACCAATCATGGCACAATAAAGGGTCGGATCAACGGTATCCTCCAATTCATCCGGTGATAAATTGTGACCCACGAGAAGAGGAGTAGAAGGGATTTTTCAGGCAGTAATCTTGAATCGGCCCAAGACATCGTTCACATATTTTGTCTGATGAATGAAGATTCCCTTCGCAGACTGATGAACCTGCAACCCTAAATAGAAATTCATCTCTTCTATCGAACTCATCTCGTACTTGGTTTGCATAGATTTCTCGAACTCCTTACACAATGTATCGTTTGTAGACCCAAAGATTATGTCATCAACATAGATCTGAACGAGCAGAAGATCATCACCAATATTTTTATAAAATAAAGTTCAGTCAACAGTTCCACGTTTGAAGCCGTTATCCGTCAGATGGTCGGCGAGCGTGGCATACCAAGCTCTCGGGGCTTGATGTAGACCATATAATGCCTTGTTTAATTGGTAAACACGGTCAGGATAATCAGGACTTCCTCGTGAAGTTCACCATTGAGAAAAGCACTCTTAACATCCATTTGATACACTTTGATATTCTTGTAAGCAGCATATGCAAGGAAGATTCGAATCGACTCTAATTTTGCAACTGGAGCATACACCTCAGTGTAATCAATACCCTCTTGCTGATGAAAACCTTGCACCACTAGACGTGCTTTGTTTCTCACAATTACTCCACGATCATCTTTCATACACTTATATACCACTAAGTCGGAATTGCCTTCTTGACTCTAGAAGGTTTGTCAATAAGATCCCAAACACCTAAATGTGCAAATTGTTCTAATTCTTCTTGCATAGCTTCTACCCAAGAAGGATCTTGCAGAGCTACACGAGAAGTTGTAGCCTCAACTTGAGATAGAAAACAAGTAAATTTAGCAACAGTTGCAATTTCAGATGCGTGTAAGTCAGCATGAGCACATAGAGCACTATTGTCACTTGAAGAGGCAACTTGATGTCGTGTCTGAACCCCTACATCAAGGTGTTCAATAATGTTTTCTTGTGGATGGTAATTATGAATCCTGAGAATAGGATTTTCAGAAACAACGATATTTTCAAATAAATTAGTGTAATGTTCACCCAATTCAGGAGATGAAACATCACTGTCAAGTGCAATAACTTGATCCACAATAGTATTATCATCAGATGAAGTAGATGCATTATCATCATGAACAGGAGATTCATTATCAGGTTCTTCAATTGGAGCAGCAATTGGAGCTTCAACATCTTTTGAACTTGCGAACCTTGGAATTTCCAAATGTTCTTGAAAATAAGCACGGACTAAATCTTCATCTGGATGATCGGTTGATGGAGTGAATGAATTAAATAAGCCATCATAGTCAAACATCCAGTAGGGACCTTTCCCTTGTGGAGGAGTAATGTACTTTTGACAATCAACATGGTACCAGTCTTCAACACAACCAGATGTAAAATTAAAAACCCGTTTCTTAGGTGAAGGATACCCCAAGAAATACCCTTCAATGGCTTTTACTTCAAACTTACCCCCATCCTTTTTCAGCATAGTACAGGGACACCCAAAAGTTTCTAGGTACTTTAAGTTAGGCTTACGATTATTCAATAATTCATAACTGGTCTTCTTGAGTCGTTTAACAGTTAGAACACGATTGAGTGTATAACAAGCCGTATTCACCGCCTCATTCCAAAACTGGACAGGAAGCTTAGAATCAGCAAGCATTGTTCTTGCAGCTTCAATCAAGGTTCTATTCTTTCGTTCAGCAACACCATTTTGTTGAGGTATATATGGTGCATTATATTCACGGTGAATTCCCTTATGAATACAAAAGAAATCCAATATAGTGTTTTTGAATTCAGTTCCATTATCACTCCTAATTCTCCTCACCTTTTGCTTGTACAGTGATTCGATTTTAATGATAAGGTTTTGTACCAAAACAAGCGTTTGATCTTTAGAACTCATAAATAAGACCCATGAATATCTCGAATAATCATCAGTCACAACTAGGCAATACCAGTCTCCAGAAATACTCGCACGATTCACTGGACCGAACAAATCCATATGAATTCGTTCAAGTGGAGTATCAATGGAATTCAACAATTTAGATGGGTGTGATTTCTTCTTCTGTTTGCCCTTTTTGCAAGCAACACAGTGATCAGATAACTTAAAATTTTTCAACGACACCCCCTCTACCAAATCGTTTGCCATTAAATAATTCATCTTTCGAACATGTATGTGACCCATTCTTCGATGCCAAAGTACTGAGTCTTTCTCGGTTGCTTTCGAGACAAAACACGTTTCGATCTATGTGGATACCTTAGAATTCATATTCAAGACATAAATATCATTTGATCGTGGTGATCGCATGACAACCAAGTCCTCGGGAATCAAATAACCCGGTTTCAGATTAAGACACTCTTTATCTGTAAATACTGTATTGTATTGCTTATCACAGATTTGTGACACACTCAATAAGTTATGGTCCACTTTATCACAATAGTTAAATTTCTCAAATGTAATCTTCCCATTCGAAACATCACCTTCTTATGTAATCATACCACCAGAATTCCCAGCAAACGCCATATAACCCCCTTGAATATTTCTCACGTTTGATAAGAGATTGAGATATCCAGTAATATGACGAGAACATCCACTGTCCATGATCCAGTTTTCACCAGAAATGGTCTTGGATGAACCCTACACACAAAAGAAAATGATTAGTTCAAAAAGGCAGCCCAGGCCTCAGTCTTGGACACCTTTTGGTTTTCTTGAGAAAAGTTAACCATAGTTGCATTCAGTTGTTGTTCAGAAACTTGAGAATAAGTTACAGGTTTCTTCGACTTTCGTCTTAGATACGCAGCTTGAACCACATTTGAATTAACATTTTTGCATAGTGGTTCAGTAGGAATAAACTTAGGTTTAACTGAACCATGAGTTTCATTCACATGAACAACTTTTCGAGGATGTATATTTGAAAACATAATATGAGTATCATCAGCACACGACACTGGTCGTTTCAGAATCTCCTTTACCACTGGAATCGGTTTGGAATGGTCCTTGATAAAAGGATGAAGAGTCTGTCTTCTGGCCACAGTTTCTTACTACATGACCTTGTTGACCACAAAGAAAACAACTTCGCATACCAACATGATTATGTTGAGAATTTGTTGGAACATGTGACACAGATGATGACTGATGACTCACATTTTTCGTCATGCTTTTAGCAAAATCATCAGATAACTCAGATTTCTTTTTCAAATAAAAATCTAAATTAGAACAGTTTGAAAAATTTTTCAATGTGTCAGTTCCGGTAGATTTTACAAATTTAACTTGTTTAGCTTGTTGTAAAACTTGTTTTGCTCTTGTCATCGGATCCGATGAAACTGATGTTTTTGCATGAGCATATTGACGTTCAAGTTCACGAACCTTGGAAGTTTCATTGTAAAACACACTCTCAATCAGTTCAGGTTTAATGATACTAAGAGGAATGTCTTTTTCAGTGAACATCGTATCCATCCCCTTTAACTTAAAAACACGAGCAAATGACGGCTTAAGTGCATTAGGATTTATAAAACGCAACAAATCCTCATCAGAAATTTTGGGTTTTTCTGGTCTCTTAGCCTTCACTGGTTTGACAAACAAACCTTGTTTCATTTTGGTTGTGTGCGAACCATACACAGCCTCCAAAAATTCATGAGGTTCACACAGTATGTAATTAGAACTTGGAATGTTCTTGTTCTTGTGTATAATTTCAGGTTCAAACACATCCTCAATGATAACTTTATTAACATTTTCAACAAAAACTTTGTTACTTTGAACATGAGGTTTCTGAGAAACAGACTGGATTTTAACAGTTTCAGACTTACTTGGTTTAGAATTTTCTGAAATCACAGGCTCTCTAAGAATAACATCTTCTTCAGTTGGAGCAAAAGGATTAATTTAATAATCATTGTGAAATGGTGGTGGAATTTCAACAAAACCTATACCTTTCTTTGAATCCTTTTGTCTTCCAAAAACTTCAATAATTTCATTTAACAGAAAAGATGAATTTCGAAATTTACCCAATTTGTTCTTCAACTCAAGAACCTCATTTTCAAGCTCGGTTATCTTTGAACGATGTTTCAAAATTTCTTGAAACTTTTGATCATTAATTGTCATTTTCACAGATAACTCAGCTTTAAGATCATGATTACTTATAGTCAAAGCCTCAATTTTCTCCCTTGAATTTATTTGAGAAGTTAAGGATTGCCTATAAGTGTCTTTTAAGGACACAATCTCTTTTAGCAAATTA
Source organism: Bidens hawaiensis (assembly GCF_021521415.1). Lineage (NCBI taxonomy): Eukaryota > Viridiplantae > Streptophyta > Magnoliopsida > Asterales > Asteraceae > Bidens > Bidens hawaiensis. The sequence continues at coordinate 128,161 of NW_027492357.1, read as the reverse complement.
TCATTTTGGAGTTTTAATGAATCAATTTTAGATTTATTATAATCACAATTAACACATGACACCTTAGAAGTAGATTCATTAACCTCATTTTGTTTGGCCGTACAAGCAGATGTGGAAGAATCACTGATTTTTTCCATACAAGCAAAATTGATTGGAAGATCTTTACTTGACTCATCAGACTTAGATCCAGAAACATTATCAGAAGATAGCTTACTTCCACTATCCTCTTGAACATTTTCAGTAAGCCCAAGCATTGCCAGATTTGCTTGGGTATCATTACACAGTAGTCGTTGTGACCAATCATCTCCATTATCTAACATTGCTTGTGACCCGGAACTTGATGGTTTCTTTTCAGCATCATTACCTCGTGGTGTTGAAGAGTTTGAACTTTGACCACGAGGACCAGTATACTCCTTTTTCGGTTTGTCACACTCTTGTGCAAAATGACCGAATTCTTGACAATTGTAACATTTCACTTTCAACTTATCAAATCCCAACTTTTTGTTTAGAGCGGGAAGATCTTTTCCGGTTCTTTGCATGAATCTTTTCACCTTTCTAACAATCATCGCCATGTTCCATTTTAAATCCATGATTTCCAAGTCATCTGGGTCAATCTGATCATAGTCTTCATCAGTTAAATCACTAGTGGCAATTTTGCTACTAACCAGATTTTTATACGAAGTCATGAAAGCAGATAGAAAAGCAAAGTTTTATTCAGCTTCTTTCATGTTGACATTTGAAGGTGCTGAATAGTGAGTTGTATTGGATGAACTTCCCGAAGCTCCAGTTGATCCAGAAATACCAGAAGATCCAGTACTTCCAGCTGTATAAAAACAGGCTCGTGGATCACTATACAGTGTAGTTGTATTCTCACTTGCCGCTTGAGTAAGAAAAGCAGTCAATGGAGAGATGGTTGAACTAAGAGGCGTATCCACCATAGAAAGAAGGATCTTGACTTTCTTTTGAAGATTTCTGACACTTAACATATTCTCTGGCATCAATCTTCTGTAAGAATTCAATTGCAGTCAAATCTTCATTTAAAAAATAATTGTTTTCCATGAGAACCATTAAAAATGTAGAATAAGAACTTGGGAGTACACTCTTAATAGTGTCAATTTTATCCCTCTCAGAGACATCTAATTTCATCTTGTCCATCTTAGCGATCAAGTGATTGAATCTCGTTGTCATTTCTTCAACCGTCTCACCCTTTAGTAAATTATAGTTTCTGAATTGAAACTTAAGCATCACCTTTTTGCTTTCAGCCGTGTTACCCATACTTCTCATTCGAATATGTTGAAACAAAGAAGCACATATTTTTATACTACCCACTTGGTGAAAAATATTCTCAGGCAAAGCCATAGTTAGAGTAGAATAAGCTTTTGTTTCTATCTCTAATGCTTTCTTTTCATCAACAGAATACTGTGAGATAGCTTTTGGTGTAAAACCAATAGTCTCATCTCCAATCATAGGTATAGTATAGACTTCATCTAAGCAGTATGAACAATCAGGATGAACTGATCCTAAATGAGCACGAAACCGAGGTTCCCACTTGGCAAAAGTCATTGAACTTCATCAAACTTGGACATTTCGAATGTGAACCTATCTCGGTATCAAGTTGCAACATTTGTTGCATCAACATATTTTGAGAAGCTAATGCATACATACCAGCCATTTTTGACAAGTTTCAAAAATTTCAAGGATGTAAGTGTAACGAATTAACAAGCGAATAAGATTAAAGAATGGTAAATGTAACGAATTGCAAACAGTTGTAGCGAATGTGAACAGTATCTAACAAATCAACCCTTAACAAAGTTAAGATTGATCAGATGGCGAAACAGATGAAGAATTAGAGTATTGGTTAACGAATCAAAAAGTCAATGCATAGTCAACTTAATAATTGACCAAGCGAATCAAAAAGGATTAACTTACTGAATTAGAGAATAATCAGTAACGAATCACTAAGGAACTCTTAGCGAAATAAGATAACGAATTGGCTATAGTTGATAACGAATCAAACTATAGCGAAACATGTTGTTACAACCGTTTATAACAAACTCTGACACCTTATGCCACGTGGCAAAGGTTGTTATGACACAAATCCCAAAGTGGACGCGTGTCGCACGAATCAGTTAATCCAAGTAACGAATCAGATCACACGAACTAACAAATGATACGAACTGGCTAGCGAATCACTTGAAAGTTATGACGAATCAACTAATTTAGATAACGAATCAAAGTGAATAATAATACGAATCACCATAAAGATGATAGCGAATCATATTCATCTTCAAATCTTCAAAGAAGATTTCCAAAAATATGGATTTGATGAACACTAAACCCAGAAACCCAGAATACGTAAATTTGTAATACAACCTCGATTCTTAACCAAATCACACGAATAACCTACTAAAAAACTCGTAATACAATCGCGAATCCAATACACCAAACCTCTTAACCAATTAACACCGATAAATAACTCAATTATCCCAACACATCATCTCTGTTTTGGCCTTAAACCAAACCGATATCAAAACACTCCAAAACCAATCCAAAATTCAATTCCAATTCACAAAACCATTCCAATACCTTAACCAACTCAAATTCAATCCAATTTTTCCATAATTCAATCAATTCAACACAAAATTGATTCGAATTAACCCAAACATAAAATTACCAATATCAAAACTAATTAAACACCAATTCAAGTGTAATTGAGCCCCGAAAGCTCTGATACCACTTGTTAGAACTCCTGATTCGTATCAATCCAGTAACAATAAAAATAACAGACCTCAGATCTGTGTATAATCGATTAATACGTTTACATAGGTATAGCTCATAATTACCTTAGATTAAGTGTTGTATATGTTTATGTATTATCAGTATATATCAATTGTTTGTATAATATTAGGTTGAAGATCGAGAGAGCGTTTTGACCGGGTTTGGATAATTAACTCTCTCAAACATTCTTCTTAAGCGTGAATAGTGTTCACGTATAAATAGAAGACGAACCTAGTTTGTTAACATCCCCTAACGAACTAGAGTTCGCTTCGTTACATACACTTAAATAACGAAACACCCCCTGATTCGTTAACATCCCCTAACCAATCAGGAGGGAATAAGCTTAAGTCTTAGTTTGCTAACATCCCCTAGCGAACTAGACCATACATATAACGAACTAGACAATAATTAAACTAATTATTACATTAAATATTAAACGAAAACATTAACGTTAATTACAAAGACTCAAGACGCAAAACCTTGCACTAACATTATATAAAAGAGTGTGTATCATATTATAATATGATGTTAATTTTAAATATAATAGTGGATATGTACCAAAAAAATCTTGATTTCCGGAAACCGAGCCCACATATACCAAAGATTTAAATATCATAAACACTACGCTAATATAAGATATATAACCCATAGGTAGATAATTAGAATGCTCATATATAATTACCATCGCCTCGGAACAAAAACGGTATGGATCTTTACCCCACTCTTCATTGCTTTCATATTCAATTGATATAAACCCACTGAGTTAATATATATTTCATAACTCCTCACGTCTTTGAATTATAAATTCTCTTGGATGTCCATTGGATTCCAATTCTGATTATACATTGGATTTAGCTTTCATGTTATACGATACTATTATGTTTGATTATAATTATCATCGCATTTTACGATATTTTTTACGATAATATATTTGCTATGAGTTATGTGAATAAGACTTGTATTCCGATACCCTGAGTGCCGCTTCTCGTGGAATGTCCCACGAGCATGTTGTCGCGGCATCGACAACATGTGCACCACCCGTGACAGTGATATCAGTTCACGGAGTCTCTTAAGTACAAGCGTGCTACATATGGCTATTAGGAGACGTATGGATCGATCTTATGATTAATATTAAGGAGATGGACAGAGGGTATGCCAACTCACCATCTCGTGTGATAAATATTCAGGAGTAGCTACCTGTATATTGTCACGTTTTATGTTCGCTCATGGGCTCCGTATGATACGATTTTATTTATTTAATACGGTTACTTTGCATTGTAAGTTCAAATAAAATCTCGTTTGATTTTATGTTAATTGTTTAAGCCTATTATTCCTTGAGCATTCGGCTCATTCCGTTATTTTTTTTATATACAGGTTCACAGGTTACATCGGGCGGGATTAAGAGAGAAGAATAAAATATCAGGAACTTAAGTTTGTAAATTAACCTTAAGTATGCCTTGACAAGTAAATAAAATAAAATTATGTCTTTTGTTCAGAAACCTTGTTATTGTGACACGTCAACCCTTCCAGGCCGGGGTGTTGCAGTTTTCGTCTTTCAAAGCGTCGAGTTGAGCACGACGAATCTGATCAGGTAAGTTGGCAAGAATCGTGAGTTGTAATGCTCGCACCCGTCTAGGCTTAAGAGTTTCCTTTCTGCTAAGAGCATAGGTCACCACATTGGCCTTGCCCGGGTGGTATTTGATGGCACAATCATAATCCTTAAGTAGTTCGACTCAACGACGCTGTCGCATGTTCAATGGTAAACTTATGGTCGGTGTAAATGGTAAACTTGGTACCGTACAAGTAATGCCTCCATATCTTAGGGGCAAACACCACAGTTCCGAGTTCCAAGTCATGGGTCGTATAGTTCTTCACGTATGCCCGTAGTTGTGGAGAGGCATAGGTTATAACCTTCTCAAGTTGCATTAGTACGCAGCCGAGACCCAGTATCGATGCATCACAATGTACTGCAAAATTCTCCGTTCCCTCGGGAGGGCTAGGATAGGAGTGCTACAGAGTTTTGTTTTCAAAAGTTGGAAGGCAGACTCCTGCGCATCACCCCAATTGTACTTAGTACCCTTGTGTGTCTGTGCGCTGAGGGGTTGAGCAATCTTTGAAAATCCTTCGATGAAACGTCTGTAGTAGCCAGCCAGTCCTTGGAATTGTCGCACCTCAGTCGGAGTCTTAGGTGCTTCCCAGTTTTTGATGGACTCTACTTTGCCTGGATCAACATAGATACCACTCTCATTGATCACATGTCCTAAGAAGTGAACTTCGCGAAGCCAAAATTCACATTTAGAGAGCTTGGCGTACAATTGTTCCTTCTTTAGTAATTCCAGGATTAGACTTAGGTGTTCGTCATGATCAGTCTTGTTCTTGGAGTAGATGAGGATATCGCCAATAAAAACAATAACAAACTTGTCGAGATACGCCTTGCATACTCTATTCATGAGGTCCATGAATACGTCTGGTGCATTGGTTAAGCCAAAAGGCATAACCAAAAACTCATAGTGCCCGTACCGAGTCCTGAATGTCGTCTTCGAAATGTCTTCGCGCACTCTTAATTGATGGTAACCAGATTTCAGATCGATCTTCGAGTTGTAACTCGATCCTTTAAGCTGGTTGAAAAGATCATCAATTAGGGGTAGGGGATAACGGTTCTTGAGCGTCACCTTGTTCAGCTCCTGGTAGTCGATGCACGTGCGGAAGTCCCGTCTTTCTTTCGAACAAATAGAACAGGGGCTCCCCATGGTGATGAGATTGGTCGGATTAAACCTTTATGCAACAAGTCATGTAACTGAGTGGACAACTCTTGAAGCTCTACTAATGCGAGCCGATACGGGGCTCGTGTTATGGGTGTAGAACCTGGGGCTATGTTGATTTGGAACTCGACTTATCGAATGGGTGAGAGTCCTGGAAAATCTTCCTAGAAGACTTCGGGAAAATCTCGCACAATCGGTATGTCTTTGATTTGCTTCTCCTCCACGGGTTTCTCAATAACATGAGCTAAAATCTCTGGATGACCCTTTCGTAAATATTTCTACGCCTTCATGAGGGTGATGATGCTAGTAGTCATGCCGCTTTTCTCGCCCTATATTGAGATGGTTTCGCCGGAAGGAGTAGTGATATGAACTATCTTGTCGTGGCATATAATCTCAGCTTATTCTTGGATAGCCAGTCCATGGCGAAAACAACATCGAAACTACCAAGTGTAAAGGGTATTAGGTCGATATCGAAGATATGACCCGATAGTTTCAATTTACATCCCGCTAGTACCTGTGTTGTTTCTATAGACTTACCGTCAGCTAATTCCACAGTAAACTTAGCATCTAACGGTGTCGGAGTTAAGTCTAACAGCTTAATAAAGGCTTTCGACACAAAACTCCTACCAGCTCCAGTGTTAAACAGAATAGAAGCAAAACAGTCGTTTACAGGAAACTTACCGGTAACCACGTTCGGATCGCTTCGAGCCTAGCCCGATACAATGACAAAGGCTTCCTTACTACCACCTTCGTTGCAGCTATTGCCTCTGTTGCCCTTATTTTGTTTCAGTTTAGGATAGTCCCTCCTAAAATGACCCTCCTGACCATACTCAAAGCACCCTTTCGTTGTTGCGGGCTATTTAGGAGCACTCTTTCCCGCGAGTTCTCATCTATAGTCCTTAGCCTGATGACCCAATTTACTGCATCGCAGACATTTGATACGGTCGCATGGGCCAGCATGGTGATAGTTACACTTGTTGCACTTTTGGTACTTTCCAGCATAGTTACTCGAATGCTGTCCGCCACCGTTGTTATTTTTGGAACTCTGATTATTGAAGTTCTGAGTGGGTTCGGGTTTACAGTGGTGTTGTTGCTGTGGAGGGTTCGATGATGAGGACCTCGTGTTGTCAAACTTCCTCTCTCCATTCCTAGTGTTGTTGTTATCGTTGCTCGAGTTGTCAAGGGTTTTACAGGTGGAACCTCTAGGTGGTAACGCACCTTGTGCCACTACTTGATTCGTCGGTTTGTGGGCTATTCGGATTGCTTGCTGAATAGTGGTCGGTTTGGAAGACGTCACCAAACCCTGAATCTGGGGCACAAAACCATCGATGTACATCTCAATTCTTTTACTTGGCGGATCTACCATCCACGGGCACATCACTGCCAGTTCGTGAGAACGGGTGGTGTAGGCTTCGATTTCAGAGCCCACCATCTTCAAGGCCCTAAATTCTGACTCCAGCTTCGAGATCTTCTCTCTAGGACAACACTCTTTCTTCATCATGTTCTTGAATTCTTCCCAATTCATAGCATTCGCCAACTCCAATCCGAGTATCTGCAAATTGGAATTCCACCAAGTGAGAGCTGAATCTTGCAGTGTTCCAGCATCAAACTTGACCCTGCTGGTTGGTGGACAGTTGCACATCTCAAAGGCTGACTCCTCCTTCTCGGCCCAACGCATGAAACCTATGGCTCCCTGAGTGAACTTAAACGAATTGAGTTTACAGTTCAGGTAATTCTTGAAATTATAGACTCCGGCTTGATTTGAACATGAGCAGCAAGAGCTGCTACCACATGGTTGTTCATTAAGGCTTGGAGTTCTGCTGCAGTCATGTTGATGTTACCGCGACCATGTCCAGCGTTTCTTCAAGACATCTCCAAAAATCACAGCATAAAATGTTAGACATGAACTCTCGGTTTCATATGCAACACACCATACATGTAATAAAAGATAGGAAATAAAGGAGAGAAAAGAAATAAAAACATTGCATCACAACCATCTAATTATCTAAATAATAATTCTTGATTAAAACCACTGTATCTGCTACAAAATATTTAAAATCAGTCCTTGAAATTATAGAAAATATAAGATGGATGGAGACAACCCCTCCATCTAAGTGTTATCATCTTTAGATGTCGTCATCTGAGGACACGTCCGAGTGTGCCCCCTCCTCATCCGGCTCTTGCTCTGGTTCTTCTTCAGGTTCCTCCTTAGGATCTTCTTCAGGATCCTGCTCCGGTTCTGCTGCGTTTGGAGCAATTTGCGCCTCTAGTGTCTCGCAACGAGCTAGAGCTACTGCTGAATGGCCTCTTGCGTCTTTGACTTCTTCCTGCAAGCCTATCATCTCTGATTACATCTTGATCACTAGCTTCATTTGCTGAACATGAGCTTCCTGAACTTCCTTCATGGCTTCAGTCAGGTAGGAAATTCTCTTCCTAGCCTCTACTCCATCCCCTATCAATCCAGTAACATTCGCTATTGTCGAGTGCATAATGTCAACTTTACGATCCATACAGGAGGCGAGAGCTGCGAAAGAGCGTTCCCTTGGTTGGGTTAGGGGTGGTAGTATGTTGAAGGGCATAGGACAACCCGGGAGAGGTAGTGGAGGAACTTGCTCAAGGTAAATAAACCGCTCGATCAAACTCGGGTACCAACTCCAGTTACCATTGTTCTCGTACGCGACTCCAGATGGGCGGTGCCTCTTCGAAGCAGGGGTTGCCAGTGTTGGACTGCTCGAGGTGGTGATGGGTTGGGAAACTGCGGTTCTTTTCCTGGGGCGTGGGACACCGGGTCGGATGATGATGATGGCGTTGACATCCCTACATGATAAATCGTGTATGGTTTACGCGCGTATGAGTGAATGAGGAAAAGAAATAAAGAAAGTGAACAGTCAAATATATATCGTATATATATATATACTTATATACAGTGCGTAAGATCATAATTAATGGGTCGTTGCGGTTATAGTCTAGTATGAATGCAATTCTAGTTCGCTATAACCAATGGCTCTGATACCAATCTGTCACACCCTCAAAACCCACTAACAGGGTTTTGGGGTTAGAGGGTGTGAACTAACAGGATCGGAATCATTAGTTATATCAAACATCCCAATTAAAGTTTTAAAAATAACCAAGACATCAAGTCTTAAGTTAAACTGTAAAGTAAATAGTTCCGCCACACAGGACGACTTAAAGCAACAATTATCATGACAAAATTTAAAATATTTTGAAAAACATAAGAGTTCAGTGAATGCATGTCCTATACCGCTCGCCCGCCTCGTCTACCTGAGATAAACACACAAGAAATTGTCAACACAGGGTTGGTTAGTTCACAGGTTTAAGTAAATTTAAGCGTTGCGTTATAGCGTTACCAAATAGTGTTATGTCAATATATATCAATAGGCAGCTAACATATCAAGCATGTATTACTAAGTGTTCGACACCGAAGCTGATTGTTTATACGATTGCCTTGCCACCATGTAAACCACGACTATGGTAATGTGTTAGTCAAAATTACACCCGCTCGACCTACAATCGAGTTTAGAGTTGGGTGGGGTTTGTCAAACCCAGTAGTACTACTCTACACTGACTCGCTATTATCCAATATTAACGGGTTCGATTGTTCAAAAGGACTTAGTTGGTTTATTTCCACTTAGTCTTACAAGTGATATATAAAGTATTAACAAAATGTAAAGCGTTAGAGTATGTTATCTCCCCCTAATAAAAGCGTTAAAGAGTAAAAGGGGCCGTGAAACTCACTGTTTGCGAAGTTATCAGAAATCCGAGAAAAGCGTGCGTCAAAGAAATCCTCACTAGTGCTCTAAAAAATGAGATTTCTAAGTGTTTGAACTATGAGTGAGTCTCTAGTCTCGACAAATAAAGGTTATGCATGAGATGTGTTCGTGTTACGTTTGTGAAACAAGTGCGACTCGACAAACACGTTGCTGATATGTTATAGGTGTGAACAAGTATAGTGTTAAGTGTTACTACAGTACATCATCATTAAAATATCTACCACAAGGGCAAATATGTCAAACACATTGCAAACATCGGACAACGTGTCACTTTTCATGTTTAATTAAAGAATTCAACAGCTAAATTACCGAGACAGATTTTTACACGTCAATATTACTCTATTTAACTAATCATAACATGTAGATAAAATCATCAAAATCCATCACAGAAGCACACGTGAGTTAGGTTTCTAAAAATATTTTTATTATATTTTTATTACGTACGATGTTATCACAGGAATCAAAATAACACACGAAGCACACAACAGTAATTATCATGCGCAAGGAAACGTTCTTTACTATTCCCATTACTTGTTTAATCCAATTAATGCAAAATTAATTGGGTTAGATTCCAAACTCAAATTATTAACTTCTAGAAGTGGAATCAACTCAATTGGTCTTGTCATTTGTGAGATACACTATTTACAAAAGAGCCTATAAGAAGGCTTCCCAAATCAGACTTGCGCAACAGATTTGTAAATTAATAAAAACTAATTTCCACACGTCCAAAAATTACAAACTCAGATTCTTTAGAAACTAGAATCGACCTACTATATCATAGAATCAATAATCATTTCAAAACATATTATTAACATCAAGTTACAGCCGCTTTAATATGCAATTATGATTCTATCCAGCATCAGTTTTCACCAAAAATTCATCAAACTACTAATCTATGAACAAATAACCATGTATATAACCCTAACTCATCAATAATAAATATATTTAACATTTAGGGTTTATGATCATCATGTGTAATCATGCAAACTAATCAATGGAATTGGTTAAGAGAGTGTTTAGGTACCTTGTTAATACCTTAAACCTTCAAACAAGCTAGTAGGAGTATTGTATGTGTGTGTGTGAGAGTTTCGGCTGATCCAAGGGGGGGGGGGGGCTGCCGTTCGCAAGAGGGAGGGAGAGGAGAGGGAGGGTTAGGGTTTATTGATTAAGTTGTTTATATATTAATCAATTATATTACAAGTTACACATCACACCCTAAACTTCTAGTTTAGTTTAATTCTAGCATAAACTAGTCAATTACATCCATAATATGATGTTATACATACAAGCACAAATTTAAACATATAAATGTAACACGTAATTATACCAAGTATTTGTTTATAATATTTATTGTTTGTTCACCAACGGTTTGAGTCGACTCGTGTGTGATTCGGTGAAACTCCGAAAGACTACTTGTGTAATGATTGTCATGTGTCATTTAAACTCTAATTAAATGCAATGAGAAATTCATTAACTGGAATGACATAGTTCGTGTGATCTTGATTTTGAATTAACGAAGTTCGGATTAACGGAGTTAACCTGAATTTGACAAGTGTCACAGAAACCCTAATTGATTTTCCTTTGTATTGTTGATTCTATAAATGGAAATCTTTTGAGTTACAGTTTGTGTTTTTTACCTTTGTGATTATTAAGCAAAATTTAGTGTGTTAGTGTGTTATTACTCTAAATAGTAAGTCATTAACCCTCTTGTCAACACATAACCGTGTGGGTTGTGATATTGTGGGATTGATCGATATATACGGGACCGACAAGTGGTATCAGAGCTGATTATGCTGTTTTTGGTTAAAGAACTGTTGCTGACTTGAAGATGACGAATGACGACAGCTGACCACTGTTACATTGATTTGTGACGTCAGTTGTTTAGTTTTTCATTTTTCAGATATACATTTTGTTTTGAGATTTAAAAGTCAAATCTGTCTCAAATTTTATTTTCTTTGTTATTATTCTTGCTCTTAGTTGTCCAGATATATCAGATCTGAGGTTTTTCTCCACATATCTGATTATTTTTCAAAAGATTTTTTAAGTTGTGTCTAAAATTCTAATAATTTTTTCTCTGTTTTTCAAATTCCTTTATAAAAATACCAAAAGATGTCTGGATATGAGGAGCAAGAAGTGTCTACTAACAAAATTCCCGGATTGTACGGACAGGATAACTTCATAAAATGGAAAGTGATGTTTGAGGCCGCAGTATGCTACAACAATGTAGAAATGTGGAAATCTATCATGAACGGACCCTATATGGCTGATGGAATAAACAACACCCCTACTGTTGAAGCTAGAATGAAGAAGGTTGATGATAGAGCCTTAGACATGCTGAATTGGGGTTATCTTGGGAGATTCTGACAAAGGTTGCTCACCAACAAATTGCTAAAGCCATGTATGATGCCTTATGGGAGATGTTTGAAGGAAATTCAGAATTGAAGAATTTCAAGAAAGAGAGGCTGAATCAACAACTGGACCTATTCAAGTATAAATATGGAGAAAGACTGAAATCTGTCTTAGAAAGGTTCCTGACCATTGTAAATAAAATCAGGAAAACTGATTATGTGGTGACTGATTCTGACTTGGAGACAAAGATGCTATTATCTTTATCAAAAGAATGGTATACTGCAGCAAATTCGTTAGCCAGCAAATTCATTAGACAGAAACCAAACTATATGCTTCTAGCAAGCAGCTAAGATAGATATGATTGTAAATGAGATGATTAAAGAGGACAAACCTTGTTTTCAAATTTCCAATGCACTCATTGCACCAATGGGTAACTTTTCCATAAAGAGCCAACAACAAATTCCAATTATTGAAGAACCAAGTGAGCATGGTGATGATACACGAAAGGGATTTGTTGCTGGAAGTTCAAGTAACCATGGTGGATGATGTACATAGAAATATACATCTTTTCGGCATCAAATAATCTTTAAAAATTGCAATTTCTATCTAATAACATAACATAATCTAAATTTGCTGTTTTTAAAGGATATTTATAAGAAGATTGCTTGAGGACAAGCAATGTTCAAGTGTGGGGATGTTTGATGTACATAGAAATATATATCTTTTCGGCATCAAATAATCTCTAAAAACTGCAATTTCTATCTAATAACATAGCATAAAAGGCTACTTATCATAATAAAACACAATTTCAGGTGAAACCAAGCCCCAAACGAAGAAACAAGCATTAAGACGATGAAAAACACAAGAAAACAAAGAAACACGCCCCCATGCCTCAAAAAAACACGCCCCATGCTTCTGACACAAGAAAAGACAAAATCTGGAAGCAAAAGCACGGGGCCGTGCTCATCATGCACGGGGCCGTGGACGAGAATGCAGAAAAGACAAAGAAGAATTGAGCACATGTCATTAAAAACCACGAGGTCGTGCCTACCAACCACGGGGTCGTTGCCACCTCACAAAAAAGACAAAACAAATCTTGCACATGTCATAAAAATGCACGGGGGCATGATCATCAAGCACGGGACCGTGCCTCACATCCAGATTGCCTATAAATAGTGGCTCATGTTGCATTCATTTAGTGTTCCTTGAAGAGAGTTCTATCCGGTTTTCACTTATAAAACACACGCTAACACTCACATTGAAGTCTAGTGAAGAGTTTGAAGGCTTGGAGGTCATCACCATCAATCATCATCCATCCATCTACCATCATCATTAAGAAGGAAGATTCATCCACATTTGGTTAGATTGTTCTAGCTTAATTATGTGTTTGTTATTATCGTCCATCCTAATGTTCATAATAATGCTCATCATGAGCTAAACTCCATTCACCATCTAAAATCTATGAAGAAGCTTTGTTTTGCTTGATGATTATATAAAACATGTGGGTTAGTCTAGAAAAGTACATGGTTATATTACAATTATCTTTTGATGAGAAATGTTTCACTATCTTAAATCACTAATTCAAAGTTGGTGATTGTTAATCCCATTGGCAATCATTCATGATCGATTCATGTTCTTGAAAAATAGAAATACTTTGATACATTATCGAAACACGGACCCTTATATTGTACATAGAAATGATGAGATATAAGTTATGATGTATTTCTCTAAACCTTGGTAATCCGAAAATGGCTTTGCATAGGATATCAAATTAGTTAAAGAAGTCATATGTTAATGGAATGTGTTATTATAACCTACATAAATCAACCAAGGGGAGGTTGTGTGAGTTAACTACAACCACCCGAAGTTATTGAGGTGGCATGATATTAAGAAAGGATGGACTTTAAAATGCGCATGCTACCTTCTTCGTGCCAAAGATGCTCACTTAAGGCTTAAGGAGCTATCTATCATATATTGCTACGGCAAGTCTACTACATGTTTTTATATCAACTATCAGTGCTAAAATGGAGTGGACTTTTGATCTTAGATGGTAACCTTCGCATAATTGAACTACTCGTTTAGAATCTCTTGTCTTGGTCACCTATATATTATATATAAGTATTTATGTTTTATAAAAAGTTCGAAACTAACCCCAAAATGATTAAAACCTCCAATTAAAGCAAAACAACGATCTATTATTAGAAACCTTTGTGTCCACGGATCGATACTTGGTTCTTACCAATACTATTCTACATATACGATAGGTACACTTGCCTATTTTGTGTGTGTTTAGTCATTGTAGAAATCACTTTTATAAATTTAAAACACAATCTTGTGCAAAAGAAAATCATCCCATTCTTCTCTATTTTACGCCGCACGCGTAGCACACATCAAGTTTTTGGCGCCGTTGCCGGGGACACGGTACGTTTCTAAGAACGATCCAATTTTTAAATTAATCATTGTCTATAGTTGTACAAATTTTTAATTTCTATTTTACTTTATTTTTAATTTTTACTAAATACTAAAATATATAATTTTACGGCTAGCCTAATTTTTACCTTTATTTACCTAATCTTTACTTTAGCTTAATTAATTTAGACATTAGTTTAAAATAGCTTAGCTTAACTCATAGCTTAATATTAGACTAACCTTTTAGACTAACTTTAACTAACTTTTACTTTAGTGTTTAATTTTGATTTAGTCCAATATATGTCCTCTACTTTTGGGCCTGAGCTTGTTTCTCTAATTTCTGAACCGGAAAGACTCTTTCGTCGACGAAATCGTAAACGGACTACAGAAACCGCAGAAGAAATCTAAGACGAATCAGTAGACGCCACCACATCAGGAGAAAATCAAACCGAAGACATGATGGCGGCCTAGAACAATGAGCCGAACATGAGCCAGTATGCCAAGCCATCTCTCGAAGGCTACGACAATGGAGTGGCTCCACCTGAAATTACCGAAAATTTCGAAATCAAATCAAGCACTATTCATATGATGGAAAATTCAGTTCAATTTCATGGTCTCCTCGACGAAGACCCTCTTTCTCATATATCTCAATTTCTACGAATCCGTGGAACCTTTAAAATCCAAAACTGTTTAAAAGATCAAATCAAGCTTAAACTCTATCCTTTCTCTCTAAGGGGCTAAGCCCTAGAATGGATAGAATCTCTTTCTTCTCGTTTCATCACCACTTGGGACCAGATGGTTGAACAGTTTCTCCTCAAATATTTCCCGCCCGATAAAACTTCCCAATACCGAGCCAGCGTTACTAGATTCCGGACCGATGATGATGAATCGTTACACGCAGCATTGGAAAGATACAAAAGTCTTCTAAGAAGATGCCCACATCATGGACTGAGCGTATGGTTACAAGTACAAACTCTCCTTGACGCACAATCCAGTAAAACAAACAGGCCATCGACCAGATCGCTGGTGGAGACCTGGGATCCAAATCACCTGACGAAGCATTTGAAGTTCTGGAGAAGGCCGCAAAGAAAAATTTCGCTTATAGCCCACCAAGATCTACACCTACCCATAAAGGAATACACCATGTTGACTCCAACACTCTTGTCACAGCACAGCTTGAAGCCCTTTCTAAAATATTCGAACAACTTCAAGCGGAACTATCAAAAACCAGGCTCACCTGTGACACTTTTGGAGGAAATCATAAGACGAGTGACTGTAAACAAGTCATCATGGCCATGGAAGAAGTCGATTTCATTGCTCGACAGAACAACGCTATCAGCAACAACTACAATCCAGGATGGAGAAACCGTCCGAATTTCAGCTGGAAAGACAGGAGGTAACACCCAACCCCTACCAGGATTCGAAAAGAGACCGATGAATCAATCCTTCCATCCTAAACCTCAATTTCAAGATCAAAGTTCTAGTAGCCATCAAAACCCAAGCTACTCGAAGATCGAAGAAATGTTGATCCAACTCATGACTAAAACAAATGAAGCAGAAAAAAAGATCGACTCAAGAGCTGTTGATATCAGCGGAGTATTATTAAAACATTAAGCCGATCTCAAAAGCCAACAAGCATCACTTCAAAACCTAGAAACCCAAATCGGATAAATTGCCCGACAATTATCCGAAAGACCACCTGGCACTCTTCCAAGAAACACAATCACCAACCCGAATGCAACAGCTAACGCCGTTACACTCAGGAGCGGTAAAACCACTGTTATCTCACCAACTTCAGAACCAGTTATGGAGAAAAGGTCTCCGGATGAAACGCAGGAAAGGCTGACCCCAACAAACACAGTACAGCCTAAGGAGCCAGTCCGAACCTATGTTCCGCCTATTCCATACCCTGGAAGACTGAAGCAGGAGAGATTGGAAGCCCAGTATGGTAAGTTTCTAGAACTCTTTAAACAACTCCATATCAACATCCCTTTTGTCGAAGCTATTGCTCAGATGCCAAAATATGCCAAGTTTCACAAAGAAGTACTGACAAACAAAAGGAAGCTGGAGGAGCTCTTGCATGTCACCTTAAGTGAAGAATGTTCAGCTGTCCTCCAAATCAAGCTACCGACAAAGATGACCGATCCAGAGAGCTTTACTATCCCTTGTCTCATAGGAAATTTATCTGTTAGCAATGCCCTGGTTGACCTAGGAGCTAGTATTAATTTAATGCCTTATGCGGTTTTTTTCAAAACTAGGGATAGGAGAACCAAAGCCCACCCGCATGAGCATTCATTTAGCTGACCAATCCGTTAAATATCCTCGGGGCATTGTTGAAAACATGCTTGTCAAAATTACCAAGTTTAATTTCCAAGTAGATTTTGTGATTCTAGACATGGAGAAAGACAAAAGTGTACCTCTAATTTTAGGAAGACCCTTTTTAGCCACCGCAAAGCCTATCATTGATGTTTGCACCGGTAAACTCACTCTCAGGGTCAATGACGAGGCAATCACTTTTGACATAGGAAAATCTATGCAATATCCGCAACAGCACGATGACATCTTATATTGTGTTGACATCATAGACTCCATCGTAAGTTGCTATATGCGAGATTCCTCCATCAATACTCCTTTAGAAACACAAGTCTTAGACAAAACACTCAACAAACTCATTTTAGAAAACGAAAATCTCAACAATGACTACCACGAAGAGTCCGAAATGATATACGAAATCCTTGAAAACAATGAAAAATCAAAACCATCAATCGAAGAACCACCAGCCTTAGAACTAAAAGAACTACCAAAACATCTCGAATACGCCTTTCTAGAAAAATATTCTTAACTACCAATAATTGTTTCATCTCACCTTTCTAAAGAAGAGAAACACGAACTTCTTAAGGTTCTTAAAAACCATAAGAAGGCTATCGCATGGAAGATCATGGATATCAAGGGCATCAGTCCTTCCTTTTGTACTCACAAAATCCTCATGGAGGAGGAATACAAACCCGTGGTCCAACATCAAAGACGTCTCAATCCCAACATGCAAGATGTGGTGAAGAAGGAAGTAATCAAACTGCTTGATGCCGGATTAATCTACCCAATCTCGGATTCACCTTGGGTAAGTCCCGTTCAAGTAGTACCCAAGAAGGGAGGAATGACGGTCGTAATGAACGAAAAGGAAGAACTAATACCAATGAGAACCATCACAGGCTGGCGAGTTTGCATTGATTACCGGAAGCTTAATGATGCCACAAGAAAAGATCATTTTCCACTTCCTTTCATAGAACAAATGCTCGAACGATTATCTGGAAAAATGTTCTACCGTTTTCTTGATGGATTTTCTGGATACTTTCAGATTCCCATTGCTCCTGAAGATCAGGGGAAAACCAGTTTTACATGTCCACACGGAACCTTCGCCTACCGAAGAATGCCATTTGGACTATGTAATGCTTCAGCCACCTTCCAGTGTTGCATGGTGGCCATCTTTCATGAAATGATCAAAAACTCTATGGAAGTTTTCATGGACGACTTCTCAGTCTTTGGAGACTCCTTCGGTCATTGTCTGAAAAACTTAGACAAAATGTTAGCTAGGTGTGAAGAAGTAAATCTAGTGCTCAACTGGGAAAAATGCCACTTTATGGTAAAGGAAGGCATTGTTCTAGGAACAAGATTTCTCAAAACGGACTAGAAGTTGATAGGGCCAAAATAGAAACCATATCCAAACTTCTGCCGCCAACATCAGTCAAAGCCATTAGAAGTTTTCTAGGTCACACGGGTTTGTACAGCCGCTTCATAAAATACTTCTCAAAAATCTCAAGACCTATGACCAAACTTCTGGAGAAAGACGCACCATTCGTCTTCTCTGAGGAGTGTGTTGAATCATTCAATACACTAAAAGAAAAACTTGTCAACGCACCAATCATGACCACACCCGATTGGACCCTTCCATTCGAAATCATGTGCGATGCAAGTGACTTTGCAGTTGGAGACGTACTCGGACAACGCAAAGAAAAACACTTTCACCCAATTTACTATGCCAGTAAAACTCTTAATGATGCACAAGAGAATTACACCACAATAGAAAAAGAGTTACTAGCAGTAGTATTTTCCTTTGAAAAATTTAGATCATACCTAGTTCTTTCCAAAACTATAGTTTACACCGATCATGCTGCAATACGTTACCTATTCAACAAACAAGATGCCAAACCCAGACTCATCCGGTGGATCCTACTACTCCAAGAATTTGACATCGAAGTTAAGGACAAAAAGGGAGCAGAAAATGTAGCTGCAAACCATCTTTCACAATTAGAATGTCCAACTCCCGAAGAACTTCATGAAGAAATTATCAATGATAATTTTCCACATGAAATCCTCATGCGCATTCAAGGAGTCATAGAAGAAAAAGACGAAAGTCCTTGGTATGCCGACTTCGCAAATTACTTAGCTTGTAGGATCCTCAGAAAAGGACTTACCCACCAACAGCGGAGGAAATTCTTCTCCGATCTTAAGTTTACTTCTGGGAAGATCCATACGTATTTAGAATAGGTGCGGATCAAGTCATTCGTAGGTGCGTAGCAGACAAGGAGGCCTTAGAAATTCTCAAACACTGCCATGAAGGACCAACAGGTGGACACCATGGTATCGCCACCACGGTCAGGAAAGTGTTTGATGCAGGATCTTTCTGGCCCACTATATACAAGGATACACATACTTTGATCCAAGCATGCGATGCTTGTCAAAGAGCCGAGAACATCTCATCAAAAAAAGAGATGGCTCAAAAGGGCATTCAAATTTGATCTTTGATGTATGGGGAATAGATTTCATGGGCCCGTTTCCTAACTCATTCGGAAAAAATACATCCTTGTAGCAGTCGACTACGTGTCTAAATGGGTAGAAGCACAAGGTCTTCCCACCAACGATTCTTGAGTAGTTGAACGATTTCTGAAAAAGTTATTTTCAAGATTCGGTACTCTGAAAGCCCTAATCAGTGACAGAGGTACCCACTTCTGTAACACCCTGATGGACAAGGTCTTAGCACGGTATGAGGTTCATCACAGATTGGCAACACCATATCACCCTCAGACCAGTGGGCAGGTAGAGGTCTCGAATCGAGGAATTAAGAGAATTTTGGAAAGAAGTGTGGGGATGAATCGCAAAAATTGGGCAGAAAAGTTAGATGATGCATTGTGGGCCCTCAGGACGGCCTACAAAACTCCCATAGGAACGACACCCTTCAAGCTCGTTTACGGGAAGGCATGTCATCTACCAGTAGAATTAAAACACAAAGCCTACTGGGCCCTCAGAGCAGTGAATTTTGATCTAACGTCCGCCGGAGCAAATCGGGAAGATCAAATTCGTGAGCTCGAGGAACTGAGAACATTGGCCTACGACAATTCCTGGTCCTACAAGGAAAGACTAAACGCATACACGACGTTCATTTAAAAGGAAACAAAATATTTCAAACTTGCGATCGTGTGCTATTATACAACGCTCGTTTACGTCTTTTCCCAGGAAAATTGAAGTCCCGGTGGATAGGTCCATACGTAGTTGAATCAGTTTTTTACTATGGGACAATCGAAATTTCAAATTTAAACGGCCAAAAGTTCAAGGTAAATGGACATCGATTAAAGCCATACATCGACGGTCCACTTAAAGAAGTGTTAGAGGTATTAACCTTCCAAACTTTTTAAATAAGAAATTAAGGAAACAAGGTCTGGCCCATTCCTTCACAAAAGTAGGCCTTGTAAATATTTAAATATATATATATATATAAATATATATATATATATAATTTTAGAAAACCACGGGGGCGTGCTCTCAGAAGCACGGTCCCGTGCCTAAAAATACAGGCCGACATCTACGCTGCAAAAATCTCAGTCAGACTGGTTTGTAACAGAATTGTCAGAACAAAAACACGGGGGCGTGCTTCCAAAAGCACGGTACCGTGCTTGGCTACCTGTTTGGTTATAAAAGGCACCTTGTGTCATTGCATCTCTTGCACAAACCAAAACCAAAACCAAAAACCTCTGAAAATTCAGCATGCCAACTTAGATGAATGAAGCAATTCCCGTTTCCCGACATCCGAGAAACGATGCCCATCATGTTTCCAAAACCGAGCTTCTCTTGAAACTTCATGAACTCGTGAAAGAACTCACCGAAATGAATCTCCTTGCTGAGATTCGTCTCATGCAACTCACCGAATCAGTGGAAAACATGAAAATGGAACTCCGAGACATCAACGAGCAACTCCAGTTTCAAGTTCTCGGTTTCACGTATTTTCCACCACCAGGACCATTCGGAAGAGGGGAGCCTTTCGGGGAACTCTAGGAAACTTAAATTTCTGTTTTCATATGTAAACAAGTGCATTAAGCACAATGTGTTAGGACTTCGGGCTTAAACCGATTATTTTCTTTTCTTAGGAAACCCGGGCTTATCCAGTAATTGTTCTAGGATCTTTATTTAATGAAAAGTAATTTTTAGATAACCAAACTTCAAATATCATAATAAACGTCATTCTAAAAAATTTCGGATCTTAAATCGTGTTGAAAAATTAAAAGGAAATTCACGTGCTTTCCTAAGCACGAGGCCGTGGTCACCCAGAATCTTCAGCATGATACGCGCTGACTCCGTACAATTCTCTGACTCAGGAACATTTATTCCTCTAGCAGCACGGGGCCGTGCTTCTAAAAGCACGGTGTCGTGTTCAACTTTCCAGTCTCTATATAATGCATGCATAAATTCACTATTCCATTCACACCAAACACAAACTACCTAAATGGAAGGAAAACGGGTTGAATGGAGGCCTGTGAAAAAGGGGAAACAACATGAATCTTCCTTTCTTGAGAAAGAAATCATGAGACTCCAATGCATCGTAAGAGATCAAGTTGAGAGCAACATGCAAACCGAGGCTCGAGTAGTCGAGTTAATTAACAAAGTCGACCTGCTTAGGTTCGAAAACTTCCATGTTGTGGATGGCCACCACAAAGATGTGACTTCCAAACTTGTTCGGGAGTGGTGGCCGTTGAAGTTCTGACTTCGTTTCGTGTTTAAGTTGTTCCCGCTAGTACTATGTGTTAGGACACGAGAATTGTTGTACTTTTCATTTCATCTATCTTTAATTATGTCTTTAGTTTTATGTTTTTAATGAAATCTAGGAGTTTTAATTACCATGTTAAAATAACCAGAAAATAAAAAGCCAGCTCGACAAATAAACAAAATAAACAAAACAGTACTGTCTGCACTAAGCAGCACGGTACCGTGCTCCTGAAAGCACGGGGCCGTGTTTTTGGTCACAGAGCAGTTACGAGTTTTTATCCTAATAAATAACTTTCTCCAACATACAACCCTAATATCACTGCATTCTGAACCGAAAACCGCCGACCTTCAAATATTTTGGGAATTTCTTCATCAAATCCTCGTTTCAAAACCTAAGGTATGTTAATTTAACACTTGCATGGTCCAAATTCGTCATTTTAGGTTTAGTTTAACCCTAAAATCGCTCAAATCGACCAAATCAGGTCAAAACCCGAAGAGGGTATGGGTTAATTTGCTTGCATTTGATGAATAGATTGTTGAATGTTTGATGGTTAGGGTTTAATTGAAAGAAACAATTCAGGTTTTGGGTATTAGCATAAATACCCGACACACCATTAAACCCAATTGATATAGTCGGTTAGAAACGAGGGTTCGAGTCTGGGTAAGTTAGAAATCGATATTAAAAACACGATCTGTGCCTAAAACAACACTAGTCGTGGTCAACCAAAAAGTCAAACATCAAAGGAAACTGAACCATAAGCAGCAGCACGGGGCCGTGCTTCTAAAAGCACGCCGCCGTGCTTTTCTCTCTGTGTTGAGCAATTTGAAAATCTTTCACGAATTTTGACTGATTCGGGTGTAAATTGCAGATGGCCGAGTATGGGGAAGACGTTCATGCATTTTTTGTCTTCACCAGACCTGATGCAAGAGACAGACAAGCCAATTCAAGGATAAGCCACTTAAACAGAAGATTCCCTGAACCAAATTTCTATGCTTGCCAAGACACCCTACGCCAAGTTAATCAATGGAACAGATACAACACATTTGTGACTGAGCCGTGGAAGAAGGTCTTTGAGCAAACAGGGGAGGTGGTAACAGAACTAAAAGGGAATTTTTGGCATTCTTTAACAAAAAGAAGAAGAATTTGGATATGTGGGACGAAGATGAAATTGAGTTCCGATGTGGAGGTGTGTGGCGCACAACGTCTCTTACCCAACTTGGGATTGATATGGGAATTTACACGAAAGAAGAGACAGAACGATAGATCTGGGCCTACGCAAAGATAGCATTTGAAAAGGAAGACGATAAAGAAATTAGGGATACACAAGCACGAGCATGGGAATTGTTAGGTTTTGAGGATGAAACAAACCACATCAATGTTTCGAGAAGCACAGCCTTATGAGATCCACTGGTGAATTTACGGGATCTGTGGGCACTTTACTGTATAAGGAATAAAGTTTACTGCATCATTACTTATCTCTTCTGTCAACCTTTTAGGACCAATGCAACCGTTGAATGTCCTAGTACCCCACTCTTCGGCGGTGCATGGATCTACAAGATTTACGAAGCTTATGACATAGACATGGAAGGAACAGAAAGCCCGAAACATATTGCTCTTAACCTCAAACTCTGTTATAAAATGCAGATAGCTCAAATCTTTAGTGCAAGACCAGAACTTTGGAGGTTCGTCAACAGCCGTGGCCACATTTGGGACCCGGAAAGCCAGTTGGAAATGATGATGGAGGATGAACGAAAAGACATAATACAAGCTGAGTACGCACGAACAAGGATTCGTAAGCCATCCACGGGTAACTGATGACCGGAGGCACTGGTAGGTCGGGCACGGGCACGGGTTGGTAGTATTTTATGAACTTATTATGTTTGTTTTGAACAATTTACTTTTCGTCGTACTTGTTTGTTTGTTTTTATGTTGGTTTGGATACTTTTATGGCCGTGGGTGCCAAAGATATTATGCTAGGTACTAATTTAGCCTGATTGGGCAAGGGATGGATGATTCCATACCCAATTTTCAGCAGTTTATGATTGGTTGTTTGTGGATGTTTGCAGTGTTATATTATACATGTACAAAAACAGGAAAACGGACGAAAAACAGGGGATGCTCTGTCGAAACTTCGTTAAACCTTAGGGAAGTAACTCTCCATTTCTACCCAAGATACTCAATTAGAAGTTTTATATTTTCATGAATCTTGTCACATTGAGGACAATGTGAGATTCAAGTGTGGGGAGGGGAATTACTTGACTAATTGCTTGTCCAACTAATTATAAAAATTCTCTAAAACAAATATTTTTGCAGCAAACAAAGATTACTTAAAAACCTAAAGAGAAAACCAAGAAATTTTTTTTTTTTTTTGCAAACAACCAATCATTACATAAAAGTGAAAAAGTAAGAAGAAGTTTTGTAATATTGAGAATAAGTTTATGCAAAATATGGCATTAATACCCAATTCCGCCGTTACTGTGAGATAAACCTCATGCCATATAAATATTTTTTCGGAATCTTTGAGTTAGTCATATGTTTCGTGTGATTTAGAACTTGTCGCAATTATTCATTTCAAGACCGCACGAAGCGTTGTATAAGGAAGAAGGTAATATCTACACAATTCAATCAAACCCATTACCAAAATTACAAAACCCAAAAATCTGATCACCTTATCCACTTTCACCGGTTAAATACAACACTGGTCTTTTACCGGCAGACCCTAAAGAACTGGAAATGCATTCTTTCGATTTCAATTTCCTTTGTTGCATACACTTCACAAAACCTAGGTTGCCTCCAGAACTTAGGGAGAGAATCTTTCTCTTTAGCAATGAGGTAAGGAAAAAGTGGCGCCAAAACGAACAAAGGCCACCATTCTGTGGAATTTCCAAAAACGCAATGAAGAGAAGAGCAAAAAGATATGAACGATGCTTAGGTTGCGGAAACTGGTCCCACGAAGGAAGATGTATAAAAAGTCAAACTCAGTCTCAGCATGAATATATCGAACTAATGAGGGTGGGGGCTATTAGGCTCAAAGCCGAACGATCCATTAGAGTTGGAAGTTATATTCAGAATAGGATTGAGGAAGAATTGATCCACATCCTCGATAAAACTGGTCTTGACGATCTGACCTTAAAAGAGTCATTAGGTATATATATTTATATATATATATATATATATATATATATATATATATATATAAACCTTAGAGAAAAGGAGCTATCCATTGAAGACATCTCAAAACTCCCGACAATCAATGGAAGTTGTATTTACCATTCTCATTAAAATTTTAACCACCACAAAATACCAATTCCTACTCACACTAAACCAAAACCCTTTTTACCTTCTGATCTATGCAACCCTTCAAAAGGTGGAGATTTGAATTTGTTACAAGCTTATTTATCACAGGTTGCATTTTTGCTAAAGAGTGTTCACATACATACACCACGGGTATGATCAGATATAAAACCTAGTGTGAGTGAACATTGTGAGAACGTGACGTTTTGCATAAACGGAAGCTCATAAAAAAAAGTTCTCTCTTTTTCTTTTTTATCACTAACATAAAGATTGGTTATTTTGTTTCATCTTCTTGGAGCTCACTTAAGGAATAACGATAATCTAAATTTGCTGTTTTTAAAGGATATTTATAAGAAGATTGCTTGAGGACAAGCAATGTTCAAGTGTGGGGATGTTTGATGTACATAGAAATATACATCTTTTCGGCATCAAATAATCTCTAAAAACTGCAATTTCTATCTAATAACATAGCATAAAAGGCTACTTATCATAATAAAACATAATTTCAGGTGAAACCAAGCCCCAAACGAAGAAACAAGCATTAAGACGAAGAAAAACAGAAGAAAACACATGAAAACAAAGAAACACGCCCCCATGCCTCAAAAAAACACGCCCCATGCTTCTGACACAAGAAAAGACAAAATCTGGAAGCAAAAGCACGGGGCCGTGCTCATCATGCACGGCGCCGTGGACGAGAATGCAGAAAAGACAAAGAAGAATTGAGCACATGTCACTAAAAACCACGGGGCCAATCCTACCAACCACGGGTCCGTTGCCACCTCACAGAAAAGACAATACAAATCTGGCACATGTAATAAAAATACACGGGGGCGTGCTCATCAAGCACGGGGTCGTGCCTCATCATCCAGATTGCCTATAAATAGTGGCTCATGTTGCATCCATTTGGTGTTCCTTGAAGAGAGTTCTATCCGGTTTTCACTTATAAAAACACACACTAACACTCATATTGAAGATCAAGTGAAGAGTTTGAAGGCTTGGAGGTCATCACCATCAATCATCATCCATCCATCTACCATCATCATTAAGAAGGAAGATTCATCCACATTTGGTTAGATTGTTCTAGTTTAATTATGTGTTTGTTATTATCATCCATCCTAATGTTCATAATAATGCTCATCATGAGCTAAACTCCATTCACCATCTAAAATCTATGAAGAAGCTTTGTTTTGCTTGATGATTATATAAAACATGTGGGTTAGTCTAGAAAAGTACATGGTTATATTACAATTATCTTTTGATGAGAAATGTTTCACTATCTTAAATCACTAATTCAAAGTTGGTGATTGTTAATCCCATTGGCAATCATTCATGATCGATTCATGTTCTTGAAAAATAGAAATACTTTGATACATTATCGAAACACGGACCCTTATATTGTACATAGAAATGATGAGATATAAGTTATGATGTATTTCTCTAAACCTTGGTAATCCGAAAATGGCTTTGCATAGGATATCAAATTAGTTAAAGAAGTCATATGTTAATGGAATGTGTTATTATAACCTACATAAATCAACCAAGGGGAGGTTGTGTGAGTTAACTACAACCACCCGAAGTTGTTAGAATTGGTATTTGAGAAATCGAAGTTAATCCTAATCTTTCTACTTTATGAAACTACTTGCCAACTTAAATTGACATTATTGAGGTGGCATGACATTAAGAAAAGGATGGACTTTAAAATGCGCATGCTACCTCCTTCGTGCCAAAGATGCTCACTTAAGGCTTAAGGAGCTATCTATCATATATTTCTTCGGCAAGTCTACTACATGTTTTTATATCAATTATCAATGCTAAAATGGAGTGGACTCTTGATCTTAGATGGTAACCTTCGCATAATTGAACAACTGGTTTAGAATCTCTTGTCTTGGTCACCTATATATTATATATAAGTATTTATATTTTATAAAAAGTTCGAAACTAACCCCAAAATGATTAAAACCTCCGATTAAAGCAAAACAACGATCTATTATTAGAAACCTTTGTGTCCACGGATCGATACTTGGTTCTTACCAATACTATTCTACATATACGATAGGTACACTTGCATATTTTGTGTGTGTTCAGTCTTTATAGAAATCACTTTTATAAATTTAAAACACGATCTTGTGCAAAAGCAAATCATCCCATTCTTCTATATTTTACACCGCACGCGTAGCACACATCAGTGGATAATCAAGGTTTAATGTTCAACTAGTTAATGATAATGACTCTGCCTCAATGGCCAATGGGCATACACCTTATGGTGGTGGTAATGCTAGTCAAGGAAATGAATATCAAGCCTTGTTTTCAATGTTCACAGATTCCTGCAATGCCTTTGTTGCAAAGAACATGATCCATACCAGTGTTGTTCAAGATGATCTTGAGAAAATAGATCCAGATGATCTAGAGGACATGGAATTAAAATGGAAAGCTGCTATGTTGGCATTGAGGAGCAAGATATTGTTCAACAAGACTGGAAGGTCTCTTGTGTTAGGTCCAAATAAAATAATTGGTTTAGACAAGTCAAAAGCTATATGCTACAACTGTCAACAGCCTGGACATTTAGCAAGGGAGTGCAATCAACCAAGAAGCTTCCAAAACAATCAGTTGGCACAACCAAGAAACAATTATCAATACCAGCAAGGCCACCAAAGAAACTATAACAACAACTTTAGCAACAATTACAACAACCAACAGCCACAACAACACAACCAGCAAGTTATTCCTCGAAACCAGAATTATCAAAGAAACAATAATCAAAACCTTCCACATGCTCCACATGCTCATGCTAACACCAACAGAAATAATGTTAACCAAACCAGAAATTAAGGCTATGTTGCATTGGCTGCTCATCAACAAGACGGAGAATTTGATTGGAGTAATCATGCTGAAGATATAAGCAAAGGCAATTTTGCACTCATGGCTCAAGCTGAAAATGATGTTGGATCTTCTTCAACTCAGTTGCATTCAAACTCAACTCTTGAATTACTTGAAATCATTTAATCATTAAAATTGAAGATAGGAAAGCTTGAATGTGAATGTTTCAAAAAGCAAAGCATAATCAATGTATATGAAACAGGTGATGTGACCTATGAATATATGATCAAAAGTGTTGAGCAAGACTGTATGGATAGTTATAGAAAACAGTCTAGATATGTGACTGAGATTGATGGTTTGAAGAAAATGGTGATTGATGAGAAAGTGAAGAATATCACACTTCAGGTTGAGAATGACTTCTTAAAAAAGTTGTCTCAACATGAAATGTTTGTGGAATTCAGAACAAAAACTAGTAGAAGACAAATATAAGGTTGTTTCTCCACCTTTAAATGACAATTATTCATTGAAAGGTGATTATGAGAAAAGGGAGGCATACCATAATCAATTTAGAGATGTGTTCAAAGATAAAGAACATTTTCTTGAAAATTATGAATTGGTTAAAGTTGATGAAGATGGGGAGTTTGTGTTGTAGGAAGATGTGAAAGTGGAAAAATCTAATGGTATTCAAGTCTCAGAGGATGACTTTGATGAAGATTGCTTGAATGTGGATGACCATGTTGGCAGATACCTTCTTGCCCGTTACTTTTTGGGCAGAAGCAATCAACACTGCCTGCTATGTTCAGAACAAGGTACTTCTCAACGAAAGTCAAGACAAGACTCCTTATGAGATTTCGTTTAAAAGAAATCCCTACATCAAGTTTCTCAAGACATTTAGTTGCAAATATTAATTGTTGAAAGCTTATAGAGTGTATGTGAAAGAACATTTGAGTGTGATTGAATCATCTGATGTGGTTTTTAATGAAAACCAGTTCAATACAGCTGATGGAGCATCATGGATGTTTGATCTTGAGAAGTTAATAAAGTTCATCAAGATTTATCTTGAGGACTTTGATAAAACTTTTTACAAAACAAGTGTGCATGAAGAGAATAATCAAAAGAAGATTGCTGGAAAAAGAACTGAATATAAATTGGATCCCTCACCTGCTGAAAATGAACAAGTTCAAAATCAAGACCAAGGTCATAATCCTGGAAAAGATCAAAAACATGATAATGAAGAAGTTCAAGATGATCATATCTTGAATGATGAAGATTCTATCTAGAAAGTAACATGAAATTCAAAGACAAGCTGAAAGAGAAACAAGATTTGAAAATTTGTTTCAAAACTTGAATATTGGAAACAATGGTGCATCTACTTCACAAATGAATAATGAAGAAGCACCTGAATTTCATGATGCAACAACTGATTTTGTCATTGATCAACCTGGTCTCAATGATACAAATGTTTTTTACAAATATGTCTACTGATGTGATTGTACAATCCTCATATGTTGAAGAAATCATCCACCTGAGTACATCATTGGGGATATCAATGAAAGAGTAACAAGAAGTGCATCTGAATATGTAAAAATTTGTTTGTATTCCTACTTTCTATCTCAAATTGAACCCAAGAACATTGTTCAAGCTTTGAAATACAATTGCTAGGTAGAAGCAATGAGAGAGGAGTTGACTCAATTCAGAGATCTGCAAGTATGGGAACTTGTATATAAGCCAAGAAACAGATATGCCATTGGAACCTATTGGGTTTTCAGGAACAAAAGGGATGAGAGAGGAATTAATATAAAGAACAAAGAAAGACTTGTTGCATTGGGATGCTTACAAGAAGAAGGGATTGACTTTGAGGAAGGTTTTGCTCCTGTGGCAGGACTTGCAGCCAGAAGAATTTTCTAAGCTTATGCTGCCTCAAAGAACATAAGAGTATTCCAATTGGATGTTAAATCTTCATTTTTGAATGGAAAAATAGAAGAGGAGGTATATGTGACTCAACCACCACGAATTGAGGACCCTGATTATCCTAACAAAGTGTATAAGTTAAACAAGGCTTTTTATGGATTACATCAAGCTCCAAGATCTTGGTATGATGAGTTATCAAACCACCTGCTTGCTAATGGTTTCCATAGGGGAGCCATTGACAAGACCCTCTTTTACAAAAGGAGAGGAAGAGATTTACTCCTACTTCAAGTCTATGTGGACGATATTATTTTTGGTTCAACAAATGAACAAATGTATCTGGAGTTTGAAGAAGTGATGAAGTCCAAATACAGCATGAGCTCTATGGGAGAAATGAACTTCTTTCTTGGACTTCAAGTTCAACAAAAGGCTGATGGTATCTTCATATTTCAGTCAAAGTATGTGTAGGACATATTGAATAACTTCAAGTATCAAGACCTCAAAACTGTTTCAACTCCAATGGACACCAATGAAAAGATGACTGCAGATGAAAAGGGGGAGCCTGTTGATGAACATGAGTATAGAGAAAACATTGGGTCTCTAATGTATCTGACTGCTTCAAGGCCATACATCATGTTTGTTGTGTATGTTTGTAAGATTCCAATCAAGTCCAAAGACGTCTCATATGACTACTATCAAGAGGATTTTTAGATACTTGAAACGAAAATCTGATTTGGGGATATGGTACCCAAAGAATCATGCCTTTGATCTAATTGCTTATACTGACAGTGACTATGATGGTTATAACATGAGTAGAAAGTCCACATCTGGAGGTTGTCAATTTCTTGGAGACAGACTAGTGTCATGGCAGTGCAAGAAACAAACTACAGTGTCCATATCAACTTCTGAAGTTGAGTATATTGTTGCATCTGCCTGTTGTGCACAAGTTCTTTGGATTCAAAATCAGATGCTGGATTATGGTTTGAACTTTTTGAACACCCCTATCTATATTGATAATACTGCTGCTTTGTTTGTTGTTAAGAATCCAGTTGAACACTACAAGACCAAGAATATTGAAATCAGACATCATTTCATTAGGGATTGTAATGAAAAAGCTCTAATTGAGATGAAAAGAGTTGATACGAGTGACAATTTGGCTGACCTATTAACAATGCCACTTGATAAAACCAGATTCCACTTTCTTCTGGAAGCCCTGGGAATGATCAACTCTTATGAAGTCTGATTAATGATGTTTGCTCATTATGCTAATTGACTATCTTTAGGAAGGTCTTGATGAGTGATTTGTGTTTGATGTGTGAAAATGTGTTTATTCATAACTGGTAGATGCTTTGAATAACTTTTTGTGTGACTTAGGTATCTTTGATACCTAGGTTTGTTATTATTTAATGTGTGTGATATCAGGGTAAGTATTTGAAATGATCTATTTGTGTGTACTTATTTGATGCTTTTGATTGTGTGAATTTTGATTATGTGAATAATCTTATATGATGATGTGATTAGGATAGGATAGGCTTTGCATAATCTGTGTGGAGTCTGCTTGTTTTGATTGTGTCTTTCATGATATGGTTATTCTTGATTACGTTACTTAGTATTTGTGTCAAAGTATGTCTTTGTGTCAAAATTGCATGCTCAAATGCAAAGTTTTCAATAAAATTTTACTCAAAACATTTTTGACAAAATCATAGCAAGTTGATTATGGTGTAGAGATATGATAAGATATTTAGTTCAAGCTTTATGGAAGCTTAAGAAATGGTTTTTGAATGAAAATTAATCCAACCCTTTGGGAAAGGATAGTACCTTGGTTATTTTTGCCAATCATACGGATTTAATATGCTGAAAGACATTTAGTTCAGTCATTGATATGTATGGTTTCTTTACATGATGTGTTAAAACTGAGGTGATATAAAACAAAATGAAAATGTTAAACTTAATGTGGAGTTACATTGTTGCCTATGCATGTTCCAAAATACATCTTTCCACGTGATAGGCAAAAAAGTGATTATCCAGTCATACACGAGCCTGTTGGTATTTGGTCACCAAAATGAATTATCTTATTGAAAATGACAAACAATACATGTGAACAAAATTCTTTAATATTTATTAAATCAAAAGTTGATATATGTTCACAAACATTAAAAGAAAATCCAAACATGAGGGTTAATTATAAAACTACAGCGATGGGGGGCATAAAAGTAAGTCATGTCATGTCTCGAATGAAAGGCATGTAAGTCCGAATTGTGTTGCATATAAGTTCAACGTTCAACCTCATATATGTTTGAAGTTGGGAAAAGAAAAATCAAATAAATTTACCTGTTCTGTCATAAAAATTTTGACCAAATGTCAGGGGGTCGAAGTCAATTCGGGGTGATCTGGAAAAGGCCAAATATGCCTTGAGAATAGATATGGAGCATCATAGCATAGTATGTGTTATCCATTTTAGTCTTATGCAAATTAATTGAACTTTAATCATATATCACCAAGGCAAGGAAATTCATGCTAAGTCTAGACCTACTATTAACCTGTCTATTTTGTCACAATAATGATGAGAATGAAGTGTTGAGAAACAACTTAATCAATATGATCCCATGTTGAGATCTTTTCACAAAAGAAAGAAAATGATTTGAAAGGAAACAAGACTGAACTTTGATCTAATTATTCACCATTTACTCTTAAACAATGATCTTTAATGATAAAACTGTTTGAAATATGGTTTAAGACAAAAGGAGTTGCATTTTACATTGAATATGTTTGAACATGCACTTTCGAGTAAGGTTTGATAATTTTCAACCTTTTAGGGTAAACTTAGATGTTTTTGTCTAAGTTCATTTTTTTCGGGCATGCTTTGATGTTCTAAAAACTTTGGAGTAGGCTTGATTGTTTTATTTGAAGTTTACACATTCGAGCAAGCTTGATACGTAACTTTGTCTGAATATGATATTACTAGCAAGCTTTAATGTTTTTGAACTTTCTAACAAACTTAGGTGTTATGATTGATTGTTTAAACTCATTCTTGATAGCTTTGTGACTTTCAGTGCTTAAATGAATTATTCATGTATTATCGGGTACACTATTATACTTATTAGCTTTCGAGTAAACTTGGATGTTCTGAAGGTTAGTTTTTTCTAGAATACTTGATGATTATGTGATACTTGTATGAATATGCTTTACAGGTCTATTTCGGGTAAACTTTGGTGTTTTAATGAAATATGACTATATCTAGCATAGGTCATGGTTTTAAATGTGATTCTCTGAAATTACAATATTTTTTCGGTAAACCTTGATTACCGGGCACACTTTATGTTTCGAGCACACTTGGAAATTGGTAAAACATTCCAAGTATTCTCCTAGCATAGTTGGTAATTTCAGAAAATATCCAGCAAATTTTACTTTTCGGGTACACTTTGTGTTTAGAGCACACTTGTATATCGAAGGATAGTAAGTCTTTTCTAGCACACTTTGCATTCTTAAAGTTTTTCGGGCATACTTTTCTACAAAGTATACTTGATTGAATATTTGTTAAACTGTTAACATATTTTCGGGCACGATTTGTGTTATTCAGAAATTCGAGCAATGTTGACAATTAGGAATGCCTCTAAGTTATTATTTTGGGATTCTTTATTGATTCCTAGCAAGGTTGCCTATTTGATGATTTA
Source organism: Bidens hawaiensis (assembly GCF_021521415.1). Classification (NCBI taxonomy): domain Eukaryota; kingdom Viridiplantae; phylum Streptophyta; class Magnoliopsida; order Asterales; family Asteraceae; genus Bidens; species Bidens hawaiensis. The sequence goes on along the minus strand of NW_027492357.1, from coordinate 95,343 downwards.
TACTTAATTATTTGTCTTGTGATTTATTTCTTAAGCAATCCTGTATTTCGAGTAAGCTTCCTTCATTTTATTCACTTAGGATTATTTCTATTTACGTTATAATTTCTGAATAAATTCTGGAACGAACAGCTTTAACGAGCAAGCTTTGAAAATAACCTTTACCTAGCAAACTTCATGAATGAACTCTTCGAGCAAGGTTAATAAAATGTACTTTATCGAGCATGGTTTTAAAAAGGGAAAATATATTTACTTGGATATTTTGACTGCATGACAGCTTTAAAAGGGAAAACCCACTTTCAAAAGGTATAAGAGAGGGACTTAGAGACATATTTTTTTCACATTTTACTTCTCTCTCTTCCCAGTATTGCAATACTACCAGAGCTCGTTTCCTCCAGAATCTCAATGGTTTTTTATTTTTACAATTTTCCTAACCTAATTGAGTCAGCCCACTTAATCCGACTCGGTAAGCTTCAATTGAATATTTTTCGACAATGATTATGTGCATTTAAATCTTTAATTTCAACTTAACTGACATTTCTGTTTTCTATGTTGGTTATTATTTGTCGAAGCATTTTGAAAGACATTTTCTTTTTTACTTCTTCAAATTTTAACCTAAAACATGTCAAAGATATGAAATTTATAACTAGTTTATACTTTGAATGTGTTTTTGTTTGTGTATGTAAAGATATGGCGGATGTACCTGCATATACAGTTGAGAAGAAACACAACATGTGTGCTCTTCTGTAAGTGACTGATGATAACTGGCCTGTAGAGTAGATGATCAGATGGCCACAACTTTCCAATATCCGTTTTGTCCTAACGGAGAGTCCTGTAATCTACAGGAATCACCAATTAGACTTTTTGCACTCTACCAAAACTACACGACGATGCCGGAGGTAGAAGAATTGAGGCTACTGTAGCACACCATGAAGTAATTATAACAGGGCAACTAATACGGACATGCCTGCAATTTCAAGATAATGTGGAAAACCCCATTTACTTCAACACTGATCGATTATCAAAGATATTCCAAACCTCGATGGGATATCAGGGTGACGTCCATGAGGGACAGTTCAAGAAGGGCATGTTCCCTAATATATACTGGTTTTTAATACATCATATAGTGCAAGGATTCTGACTGAGGAAAGGATCATGAACTCCTATGAGTCGTGACCTCGCTAATGCTACAGTGGTTGTCATCTTCAGACGTCCATTCAATTTTTCAAAGATGATCTTTGAGGGGTTAGCTGCGAATTTGAGGAAGGAGGATAAAGATAAATTTCTTGCATATCCGAGATTTCTGCAAATCATCTTCAACAGGGTATTACCAGACTTGCCAACTATTGGCACGACACACATTTTGTTGGACCCAAATGTCTATAAAAGAATAGCGAAGTTATCTTCCACAAGCCACTTCAACCCTGATGTGGAGTTTGACATATTACCTTGGTTATTGGATAACAATTTGGCTGTCATGCCTGTTCTAGACTTAAGTTATGTGGAGGAAGAGGAGGATGACGATTCTGATGATGGTGATGATATAGGTGTAGGAGATGATAATGAAGTTGATGGAGGAAATGTTGAAGGATAGTTGAATGAGGATGAGGTTGATGATGCGAAAGCACAGGGGAGATATTAAACCTGCATTTACCTACACCACCAGCCACACCCATTAGCCCGCCCCAATAACACATCAAATCCCTACCACAACACCAAACACCATCCCCACCACCACAACATGAACCTTTTATCTCATCCCCACCCATACAAACTCAATCCCCACCAAACCAAACCATAGTCCACCTCAAGACCAAAACATTAACCAAAACCAACCCATTATCCCACCCCAAGACCTACCTTTCCATGAACCATACATCCCAGAACATGTTCTAGCCCACCTACTTAACCTTCCAAACACACCATCCCAATCTTTAACCCAATCCCAAAACTTACACCAACCCAACCAGCCAACCTTTGAAGTTATCAATACCCGCAAACCCTTACCATCAACCCAAAACCTAAATCCACTACCCTCAACAAGCACTAATATTTTTGAAAGCCTAAGCCCTACACATGAACGTATCTCAACCCATGAACCATTCCAACCCCAAACTGATCCATTCTCTGACCCACCAACCCGTTCCCCTTCCCCTGGTGCTATGTTGTTTAGCAGACACATGGATGAAGTGGTGAAGAATGTTTATTTAAGGAGATATAATGAAGATCTTAAAAGGGAGAATGATGAGTTGAAAGCACAATTGGCATAATATCAAAACCGAATTAAAACCCTGGAGGCTGAGGTTGAAAAGACCTCAGCTGTACCAAAACAAGGTGATAATCTTTCTGTTGCCAATGATGTGAGAGTTGATGAGGTGAGAGATGACGTTGTTGAGGAAGGCACACTGAAAAATCTTTGTAATTTGTATGGAAGTGATGATAAGGATGATGATAGTGGTGAGAGGAGAGTTGATGATTATGATTATGATACAGACCAATCAGATGGTGGAGAGCAAGAATATGATGTATAAGATGTGATAACAAATAAGAATATGGATGAGGAGGTAGTTGAGAAGGAGTTGGAGAAGGAGGCTGATGTTGATAAAAATGTGGCTGAATCTGATGTTGTATTGACTTAAGCCATAGCAACTGATGCTATTGATACAGAGCCACAGACTGATGTTGTGATTGATGAAGGTGTTGATACTGAGGAAATGATATTGACTGAAGAAGACATAAATGATGAAACTTCCAAGAAGGTTGAAAATGTAGATGAGGAAATGAGAGATTTGATAGACAATATTGAAAACTTTCCCAGTGAACCTGATGAGGTGAGGGAATCTGAGGAAGAAAGGAGGAGAAAAGCAAAAGGAAAATCCATTGTTGAGAATGAAGAGCAAGTGGAAACTTTAACAAAATCTATTGGTGATGTGTTGGATAAATATGAAAATGAAGAACAAGCTACCAAAGGGCATGCTGATATTTTAAATGAGCTGATGGAGAGGGAGAGGATTACTAGATCCTTTACTGAGGAGGAGTTTGTGCAACAAGAAACTATATTGGAGGAAGCTCATATTGAAGAATGTGAGATTGACCAAGAAGCAATTGAAGGGCTTTTTAAATTGAAACAAATTGAAGAGTTTGATAATACCTTAGCCCTGGTCATGTATCAATTTAAACAAGCTCAACCTGAAAAACAAATAGTGACTGATGAAGCTGGAGAATCAATCACACGTATAGCTACTAAAAAATGGGTCAAGCAAACAGAAGAAGATTTTCAGAAAAACCTTAATGAATGGGATTATGATGATGATGCTAGAAACAAATATGGAAAGATATATACAAGGAAGAGGAAGAGGGATGAAAATACTGATACAGATGAAGATGATAGTCCCACGTTTGTGAAGAGTCCTCTTAAGGATGATGTTGAAAGGACTGAGTACATAGTTGAAAGTCCTAAGGACAAACCTATCAAGGCTGTTCCTTTACAAAGCTTTATGCCTGAAAATGAGCCTGGAATGAATGAACCTAGAATTGAGGCTCTTGAAGATTTTACTGAAGAAGATGATGACACTGTTGACTCCCCAAACATTTAAATGATAGATGAACACATGGAGAATATACAGACAATGTTGGTTAATGCAAGGAGAAATCATCCTTTGATTCTAAGTTTGATCAATCATTGTTACAAGTATGAGACCCTGGCTTCAATGTCTGATGAGGAGCTGCATGAGTTAATTTATGGTGAGTTAGCATATATTAAAAGAAAGATGGAGAAAAAGAACCGTGATTCATTGAAGTTCAGAAACTATTTGAAAATGCATAGATTGTTTGATAAAGACTTGAGTAAGATGAGGTTTGAAAGAGTGAAGAGAGAAGAGCTCGAAAGATTAAAAAAAGCTGGCAACCTAACTGAAAGACTTGAAAAGTTGTATGCCAAGTGCAGGTTACTAGTTGAATATGAATACTCTTGTGAATTGGTTGATAGTATGAGCAGAGATCAAGTTGAAACTCACTACAAAAGAATAACAAGAAAAGTCAACTTTGAATAATTAACAAAAAGGCCAAGAATTGTTACTTTTGGAAGAAAAAGAAAAGGCTGAGAAGAAGAAAAAGTGGGAGGATGACATAACTGTTTTATTTGACAGGTTGATGGAGGCTAGGGGCAGAGGAAATGAAACGAAGAATCAGAGAAGTTGTCCATGCTTGAAGCTAAAAAGAAGAAAGATAATCAAGCAAAGCAATCATCTCAAAGGTTCCTGATGTTGTGTTTGTTAAAGAGGAACCAGTTGAACACCTAGAGCCTTGGGAAGACGAGAACAAGATCAAGACCCTTAAAAGCTTGATGCTTAGTAAGGGAATGGCTGAAGGGGTGTTTGACAATCTTGGCAAACGTGAATGGGAAAGACTTGAAGCTAACCAGAGGAGGCTGCTTCAATTCTAGTGTGGACCAAGAGGTGAGCGCATTGAAGATCAAAGGTCTGTATCTGTAGGTCCCACTGATGAGGAATTGATGAATATGATTACTATCTTGGAAAGGGAAGGTGAGAACCACTTACAACTGATTTTATTTCCAAAGGAAAACATCATTGAGATGTTTGTGAAAGCTAGGCATGAGAGGGTCACTACACCTAAGAAGAAAACCACTTCTAGGCCCTCAGTTGTAACTGTCTCAGTCCCTAACACCAGAGCTGCTCACCAAAAACAACATAGGCCACCATCTGATGTGGACCTACCCAAAAAGCTCTTCTTTGATTCTCAAACGAACACTATGAAGGTAGTTATCAAGAGTGGAGAATTGAAGGAAATCATATTCAAGGATGATTTTGCCAAATTCAAGAAAGAACAACTGGCTAAGATCGAAACTATGAATTTGTATGACTACCATAACAGACATAGATTTGCAGGAAGATAAAGAAATGAACTATCAAAGCATCTCAAGGATCAAGCCAGTAAAGGGTTCCCCATGCTGAACAAGAAAAGAGAATGGAAACTCTCTGAATATGAAAGAAATAGAAGGGTGAAGAAGATGAGGGATATAAGGTATGCTGAAGATGCCTACAAGTCTAAAATGAAGAACAAAAACCCTTTTGCAAATATGATGGAGTGTATCAACATGGGGCGGCATATGACAAGGCCTACTTGTGAAGTCCAGAGAAATGGGAAGATTGCAAGTATTTAACATCAAGACCAAGATGAATTCTACATTCTCAAAAACACTGATGGACTTGCCTTGGGCATCATAAAAGAAGATTAATATTTGACATTCTTGCATGATGATGACTTGGGATATATATACAGGTGGACTCTGCCACCCAATCATCCTCATCAACAGGAATTATTTTTGTTTAAAGAAAGAGCAGTAAGTGTAAAGATGGCCAGAAGACAAGAAGCCTCAAGCTCAAGAAGATAAGAATATTTTTCTAGCTTAGGTTTACTTTGTAATGTCTATGAGACAAAATTTCCAACTTATAATATTTTCATTATGATACGTAATTTTCATTTTAAAATTTGATGTGTATTTTGGATAAGGGTGTGTAACCATAGAGGTATTTTGGTACCGCTGAGGTATTCCAATCTAAGGAGAGATTGTTGGGTCGAAGATTTGACAAGAAAAGACGTAGGAGATATTGGAATCTTCTCAAAAATATCTGAAAATGGCTAATTATGATACCGAGCACACTTAGGCCTCCGAGCAAGCTTTTACTTGTCTTAGCAAGATATTTTGCCTTTCGGGTAATGTTATCTTCTAGAATTCCTCTCAAGTATCAATCCGAGCAGGGTTCAATTTGTCTAGCAAGGTAGTTCTTTAAGTCAAGAAAGGCTTGTTTCCTATCAAGCTAAAGAAACCAAGTATTATGGAAGATCTAGCAAGGTTTACTTAATAACAGTGGTCCTATCAAGCTTGAGGTAAGTTGATAAAGAAATATATTAAGGACTTATTCTATCAAAGTTCTAATCAGAGCAAGCTAGAGTGCTACCAGCACAATCAACAGTGTTACCAGCACACTTTGGTTTGTTCAATAAGTTAAAGATTAACAAAGAGTTGAAGGGATTCCTGAAGAACAAGTTTGCTCGTAGGATCATATCCAGCAAAGTTTGCCATGGTCAAGAGGATTGAAGTCTGCAAGGTGAATATTTTCTTAGGAAAATATTCTAAGTAAAGTCTACCCGGAGAACTGTTCCCAAGCACACATTGGTTACCAGGTCTGCTCAAAGAAGACAAAAGCTGCAAAGCTTACCCTAAGAAGGAATGACAACTATTTGTGTATCAATGATTAGGGTTTCTAGAAGGAATGACAGCTTACCCTAGTTGTTTATGTATCAATGATTAGGGTTTCTAGAAGGAATGATAGCTATCGTGACAAGCATATAAAATAAATAATTTACGGCACGCCAAAAATACACAAGAGACGGCTAAAAAACTTTAGACACCTGATATTATTCCTGACATTGAGTGTGACGGCTGTCTTTATTACGTATGGATAAAACATTCCATTCTGAAACCCTAATTGATTTTCGTTTGTACTGTTGATTCTATAAATGGAAATCTTTTAAGTTATAGTTTGTGTTTTGTTACCTTTGTGATTATTTAGAAACATTTGGTGTGTTATTGTTTCCGCCATTGATACCCTATTGTTCATACCATAAATAGTAAGTCGTTAACCCTCTTGTCAACACTTAACCGTGTGGGTTGCGGCAGTGATATATTGTGTGATTGAACGATATATATATGACCGACAAGTGGTATCAGATCTTTGTCTGCTATTTTTGGTAAAGAACTGTTGCTAATTTGAAGATGATGAATAACGTCAACTGACTACTGTTACATTGATTTTTGACGTCAGCTGTTCGCTTTTTCATTTTTCAGATCTACATCTTGTTTGAGGTTTAAAAGTGATTTATGTCTCAGATCTTTATTTTCTTTATTATTAGTCTTGCTCTTAGTTGCCCAATATATCAGATTTGAGGTTTTCATCCACAAATCTGATTATTTAAAAAAAAAAGATCTTTTAAGTTGTTTCTAAATTTTTAGTATGTTTTTCTCTGTTTTTAAAAATTATCTGATAAAATACCAAAAAGATGAGCAAGAAGTGTCTACTAACAAAATTCCCAGATTGTACGGACAGGATATCTTCATAAAATGTAAAGTGATGTTTGAGGCTGCAGTATGCTACAACAATGTAGAAATGTGGCAATATGTCAAGAACGGACCCAATGTGGCTGATGGAATAAACAACACCCCTACCGTTGAAGATAGAATGAAGAAGGTTGATGATAGAGCCTTAGCCATGCTAAATCTGGGGTTATATTGGGAGATTCTGACAAAGGTTGCTCACCATCAAACTGCTAAAGCCATGTATGGTACCCTATTGTAGATGTTTGAAGGAAATTCAGAATTAAGAATATTAAGAAAAAGAGGCTGAAGTAACAACTTGACCAATTCTAGTGTAAAGATGGTGAAAGACTGAAGTCTATCTTGGAAAGGTTACTGACCATTGTCAATGAAATCAGGACAACTGATTATGTGGTGACTGATTCTGACTTGAACACAAAGCTACTATTATCTTTATCAAAAGAATGGTATACTGCCAGCAAATTTATTAGGCATAAACCAAACTATGATGCACTCAAGCTTGATGATGTGATATGGTTCTTGCAAGCAGCGGAGATAGAGATGATTGAAAATGAAATGGTCAAGGAAGACAAACCATGTTTTCAAGTATCAAATGCACTCATTGCACCAATGGGTAACTTGTCCATAAAGAGCCAACAACAATTTCCAATTGTTGAAGAACCAAGTGAGTATGGTGGTGATACACCAAGGGGATTTGTTGCTAGAAGTTCAAGTAACCACGGTGGACAATCAAGGATCAATGGCCAGTGGGTATACACCTTATGGTGGTGGTAATGTTAGTCAAGGAAATGAATATCAAGCCTTGTTTTCAATGTTCACAGATTCCTACAATGCCTTTGTTTCCAAGAACATGATCCATACTAGTGTTGTTCAAGATTATCTTGAGCAAATAGATGCAGATGATCTAGAGGACATGGACTTAAAATGGCAAGTTGCTATGTTGGCATTGAGGAGAAAGAGATTGTTCAACAGGACTGGAAGGTCTCTTGTGTCAGGTCCAAATGAAAGAATAGTTTTCGACAAGTCAAAAGCTATATGCCACAACTGTCAACAGCCTGGATATTTTGCAAGGGAGTGCAATCAACCAAGAAACATCCAAAACAATCAGTTTGCACAACCAAGAAACAATTATCAATACCAGCAAGGCCAGCAAAGAAACTATAACAACAACTTCAACAACAATTACAACAACCAACAGCCACAGCAGCACAACCAGGAAGTTGTTCCTTAGAACCAGAATTATCAAAGAAACAATAATCAAAACCTTCCACATGCTCCACATGCTTCTGCTAACACCAACAGAAACAATGTTAACCAACCCAGATATCAAGGCAATTTTGCATTGGCTGCTCATCAACAAGATGGAGAATTTGATTAGAGCAATCATGCTGAAGATATAATCAAAGCCAATGTTGCACTCATGGCTAAAGCTGAAAATGAAGCTAGATCTTCTTCAACTCTGGTACATTCAAACTCAACACTTGAATTACTTAAAACCATTGAATCATTAAAATTGAAGGTAGGAAAGCCTTAAAGTGAATGTTTCTAAAAGCAAAGCCTAATCAATGTATATGAAACAAGTGATGTGATCTATGAAGATAGGAACAAAAGTCTTGAGCAAGACTGTATGGATAGTTACAGAAAACAGTCTAGATATGTGACTGAGATTGATGGTTTGAAGAAGATGGTGATTGATGAGAAAGTGAAGAATACCACACTTCAGGTTGAGAATGAATTTTTGAAAAACCTTGTCTCAACAGGGAATATTTGTGGGATTCTAAAAAAAATCAAAGAAGAAGACAAATATAAGGTTGTTCCTCCACCATTCAATGACAATTACTCTTTGAAGGTTGATAAGGAGAAAAGAGAGGCATACCTTAATTTGTTTAGAGACGTGTTCAAAGATAAATAAAAATTTCTTGAAAATTATGAGTTGGTTAAAGTTGATGAAGACAGGGAGTTTGTGTTGTAGGAAGATGTGAAAGTGGAAAAATATATTGGTATTCAAGTCTCAGAAGATGAGTTTGATGAAGATTGCCTGAATGTGGATGACTTAAGTGAGTCAAGTGACACGTGCTCAAGTAATGATGATTCAAATGAAGAAATAAAGAGCAATTCAAGTCCACCAAGCAAGATCCCTACTTTACCAAATATCACACCCTAAATGAGAAAACATTATGAACAAATGAGAAGGAAACATATGTCATTTGACATATGTGAAAAATCAATGGTGAATTATAATGCTGTGAAGCCACCAAGCAAAGAAGTTTTGAAGAAGATAAAGATGAGTAACAAGAAGAAGACCAAAGAAACCTTTATCAGTGATCAATTTATACCTGTGTATCCTATTTTCTCAAGTCAAGAATTATTTGACATTGGAGAAGTTGAAACTGTGGAAGAATATGAGAGAAGGCAGTCAAGGTATAGAGGAAATTTGGATGATGAACTAATGAAATTGGAAAGAATAAAATTTGTGAAAAGCAAAGTCGAAAGGCAAGATATCAAGATTGAAGAATTTGTGCCATTTTCAATTGAATTGATGGTCTCAAAACTCATAAAACAATTGTCATTGAACCGCCAAGACCAAGTGAAAGATCAAGAAGGGGAAATCAAGTGAGAGCTTCAAGGGCAAAGTTTGGTGCAAACATTGTGATGAGTATGGCCATCACATTGATTCTTTTCATGAAGGGCTTCCATTCAAACCAATTCATGTCCCAAATGAAACAAAGTTTGGACAAGACTTTTGTTTCTACAAATTAAAGTATGATGAGTATCTGGGAAAAGGAAAGTCGTGTGAAGATGTGGTAGATAAAGGTGATGAGTTAAAGAATCAAAAGATAAAAGAAGAAATTGTCAACGGTGAAAGAAGATTAGGACTGTTGATGAGAAGCTAAAAAGGAATATGATTCATCAAGTAAAAAGGAACACACTTCCTATCAAAACTGAACTTTTGTTAAAAAGGAATACACAACCCTTAAGGATTGTTCCTAACAAAGACTCCAAATCAGTAAAGTCTGATGAGTCTGAGAGGTCACCAAGAGAAGGAAAGAAAAGTAAGAAGGTTGTGTTCTCAGAGAAGAAGCAAAGAGAGCTTAATGGTGATGAGAAGTTTTAATGAAGCATGGATTTGAACCCCATGGATTCCTTTGGAAACCAAGGAGTGAAAATGTAGTAACTAGTGTGAAGAGAGACTATGTGATTGAAGAATACAAGGGTATGATTCCATATGTGGGAAGTACAAGTGATACATATATGAATCAAATGATTTCGACACTTGTGAAGTTGTCTATAAGGATCCTAAACCTATCCCCAATTCCAATGCAACACTTGTTCATATCAATGATGATTTTCAAGTTGATTCAGCTTGCACTTCGTTACCTAACTGAACAATTTCTTTGATTTGTGCAGGGACAGTCCACACCAATTAACGAAGTATGGTATATGGAAAATGGTTGTTTCTGGCACATGACATGTGACAAGAGGTCACGTATAAACTAAGAACAAAAGTTTGAAGGCCCAGTTGCATTTGAGAGTGATGAGAATGGAGGGAAAATTGCAGGGAAAGGAATTGTGACTAATGGAGAAGTCACTTTTGATAATGTATTTTATGTGGGATGATTGAAATATAACCTTTTAAGCATCTCTCAAATGTGTGACAAAGGTTATAAGGTTGGGTTTGATGACTCTCATTGCTTTATTCTCAAACCTGATTTTGTAATTCCTTCAGACATGATTATGGTGATAGCTCCAAGAAATGGGAACTTATATGAATTAAATATGAAAGATGTCGTTTCAAGGGGAGGTACTTGTTTTGAATCAAAGGCCACTGAAAATGAAACCAAATTATGGCACAGAAAACTTTATCATGTAAATTTAAAGAACATGAACAGACTTGTTAAAGGTGATCATGTAATTGGTTACCCACAAGAGAGTTCAAACTTGATGACAATTGCATGTCATGTCAAAAGGGTAAGAAGCACAAGTCATCACACAATACGAAGCTCATAAACTCAATTGATCATGTGATTGAAATGCTTCATATGGATCTGTTTGATCCTGTAAGTCTTCCAAGTATCGACAAAAAGAGATATTGTTTAATGATCATTGATGATTTCTCAAGATACACATGGGTTTATTTTCTAAGCTCCAAAGATGAGGCTACTGTGTTGATAAAAGGTTGTGTGACAAGGAAAAAGAACCAATTGGATGTGAGGGTGAAGGTCATGAGAAGTGACAATGGGACTGAGTTCAAAAATGGGGTAATAGATGAGTTTTGCAATGCAAAAGGAATTATTCAACATTTCAGTGCCCTTAGAACTCCTGAACAAAACGGGGTTGCAGAAAGAAGAAACAGAACACTCATTGAAGCTGCAAGGACCATATTAGCAGATGCTTTCTTGCCTGTTACCTTTTGGGCAGAAGCAATCAGTACTGCCTGCTATGTTCAGAATATGGTACTTCTCAAAAAAAGTCAAAACAAGACTCCCTATGAGATTTTGTTTAAAAGAAAAGCCCTACATCAAGTTTCTCAAGCCATTTGGTTGCAATTATTCCCTGTTAAACACCAAGGATTATCTTAAAAAATTTCAATCAAAATCCTTGGATTGCTTCTTTGTGGGGTATTCAACACACTCAAAATCTTATAGAGTCTATATGAATGACCATTTGAGTGTGATTGAATCATTTGATTTGGTATTTAATGAAAACCAGTTCAATACAATTGATGGAGCATCATGGTTGTTTGATCTTGAGAAGTTAATCAAGTCCTTCAAGATTTATCTTGAGGACTTTGATGAAACTATCTACAAAACAAGTGTGCATGAAGAGAATAATCAAAAGAAGATTGATATGGACAAACTGTGGTCCAAGGTTGCTGGAAAAAGAACTGAATATATATTCATAAGGGATCCCTCACCTGCTGAAAATGAACAAGTTCATGATCAAGACCAAGGTCATAATCCAGGACAAGATCAAGAACATGAAGAAGTTCAAGATGATCATATCTTGAATGAGGAAGATCCTAGCAACCAACATTAAATTCAAAGACAAGCTGAAAGAGAAGCAAGATTTGAAAATTTGTTTCAAAACTTGAATATTAGAAACAATGGTGCATCTACTTCACAACTGAATAATGAAGAAGCACCTGAATTTCATGATGCAAATACTGATTTGGTCATTGATGAACCTGATCGCACTGATACAAATCTTGATACAAATCTGTCTACTGATGTGATTGAACAATCCTCATATGTTGAAAGAAATCATCCACCTGAAAACATCATTGGGGATATCAATGAAAGAGTAACAAGAAGCGCATATGAATATGCAAATATTTGTTTGTACTCCTTCTTTCTATCTCAAATTGAAAGACAAATGTTGGGTAGAAGGAATGCAATAGGAGTTGGCTCAATTCAGAGATCTGCAAGTGTGTGAACTTGCAGATAAGCTAAGAAACATATATGCCATTGGAACCAAGTGGGTTTTCAGGAACAAAAGGGATGAGAGAAGAATTGTTATGAAGAACAAAGCAAGACTTGTTGCATTGTGATGCTTACAAGAAGAAGGGATTGACTTTGAGGAAGTTTTTGCTCCTGTAGCAAGACTTGATGCAATAAGAATTTTCTTAGCTTATGCTGCCTCAAAGAACATAAGAGTATTCCTGTGACACTCGTCAATTTCAGGTTAACTCTGTTAATCCGAACTCCGTTAATTCAAACTTAAGATCACACGAACTGTAACGCCATTACATTTAAATTAGGTTTTAAATGACGCATGGCAATCACTACACAAGTAGTCTTTCGGAATTTCACCGAAAAACACACGAGTCGACTCAAACCGTTGGTGAACAAACGATAAGTAATTGATAGTTATGTCTTAATCTATGTGTTACTTGATATTTATATATATACATATATAACACTAAAATCAAGAAGCAAAAGCCTAGTTTATACTAGAAATTGATTAACTAGAAGTTCAGGGGGCTAAGTGTAACATGATTAATAATATAAACATATTATTACACAAACCCTAACCCCTAATCCCTGCATACGATCGTCCCCTTCCCCCCCTCTCCTCTTGGAAGCCGTGAACACACACACACACATACAATCTCCTTGCAAGCTTGGTTGAAGAATTAAAGTGGTAGCTAGGTAAATTACATCCTCTCTAGTTTATTCCATTGAGTTAATTGCATGATTAAGCATAATAAACATAAACCCTAGATGTTAAAACTATTGATTGTTGATAGATTATGAGTCTAGAGGGTTGCTTGCATGGTTAATTGTTCATAGGTTAATTGTTTATTGAGTTTTGATGAAAACTGATGCTGGACAGATTATTGAATTCGTGTTTGGACGACTGTAACTTGATGTTAATTTTATGTTTTGATGCGATTGTTGATTCTACAGTATACTAGTTCGAGTCTAGTTTCTGAAAAGTCCAAGTTTGTAATTTTTGGACGTATAAAAGTCTGTTTTTATTATTTTACAAAAGTGTTGTGCAAGGCTGATTTGGGAGACCTGCTGTTAGGCTGTTTTGCGACTAGGATATCTCATAAACTACAAGACCAAATTGGTTGGTTCCACTTCTGGAAGAAAATACATTGAGTTAGGAACATAACCCAATTGGTCTTGCATTAATTTGATTTTTCATTTAACGGGAATAACAAATAACATTCTGTTGTGCATGATAATGATTGCTGTGTGTTTGCTGTGATGTTTTGATCTTTGTCGTAAAACCATATATGATAAAAATATAATAAAAATAGTTTTAGAAACCTAACCCAAGTGTGCTCTGTGATGATTTTTGGTGATTTATTTGACTTGTTAGAATTTATTAATAAGAGTAATCTTGTCGAGTGAAAATCTGCATGGATAATTTATCTGTTGTATTATTTAAATTGTCATGAAAAGTGCATAACCGATCGATGTTTGCTATGTTTTGACCAAATTGCCCTTTTGGGGGATAATTGCAAGTAATGTACAATATTAATACTTGACACGTAAGTAGTTGTTCACACATGTAACGTATCACCAACGTGTTTGTCGAGTCGCACTTATTTCACAAACGAAACACGAAACGCATCTCATGCATAAGTTGTATGTGTCGAGTCTAGGGACTCATCGTAGTTTAAATAATTAGAAAATCTCGTTTTTTTATAGAATACTAGTGAGGATTTTCTGTGACGCACACCTTTTTCTCGGATCTTTTTGGTTATCTTCACAAACAGTGAGTTTCACGTCCCCTTTTTACTCTTTTTAAACGCTTTTATTTGGGGGAGATAACATACTCCAACACTGTAGATTTTTTTTAGTTTTTATATATCACTTGTAAGGTTAAGTGGCAAACAAACCAACCAAAGTCCTTCATAACATCGAACCGGTTAATATTTGGATAATAGCGAGTCACTGTTTAGTAGTACTACTGGGTTTGACAAACCCCACCCAACTCTAAACTCGACTGTAGGTCGAGTGGGTGTAATTTTGGCTAACACATTACCATGGTCGTGGTTGACATGCTGGCAAGGCAATTGATAAACAGTCAGCTTCGGTGTCGAACACTTAGTAATACATGCTTGATAGGTTAGCTACCTATTGATATATAATTGACTTAACACTATCTGGTAACGCAAACACAAAACTCAAACGCAAACGCAAACGCAAAATGTAAACGCAAACGCAAACACTTTATTTATATAAACCTGTGAACTCACCAACCCTGTGTTGACACTTTTAGTATGTTATTCTCAGGTAGCCGAGGCGGGCGCGCGGTATAGGAACATGCATTCGCTAAACACCATCGCTTTGAAAACTTCTTTTAATTTTTATCTTAATAAATTGGGTTTTAAGTCGTCCTGTGTGGCGCAAACTTTTTGGTTTAGAATTTACGCTTCCGCATTTTTATTTAAGACTTAACGTCCTGTTGGGTTGAAAACTTTAAACATGGTGTTTGATTATAACTAATGATTCCGATCCTGTTAGTTCACACCCTCTGACGGTAAAACTCCGTTAGCGGATTTTGAGGTTGTGACAATTCCAATTGGATGTCAAATTTTCATTTTTGAATGGAAAAATAGAACAGGAGGTACATGTGAGTCAACCACCATGATTTGAGGAACCTGATTATCCTAACAAATTGTATAAGTTAAAGAAGGATTTGTATGGATTGCATCAAGCTCCAAGAGCGTGGTATGATGAGTTATCAAACCACCTGCTTGCTAATGGTTTCCACAGGGGAGCCATTGACAAGACCCTATTTTACAAATGGAGAGGAAGAGATTTACTCCTACTTCAAGTCTATGTGGACGATATTATTTTTGGTTCAACAAATGAACAAATGTGTCTGGATTTTGAAGAAGTGATGAAGTCCAAGTACAGCATCAGCTCTATGGGAGATATGAACTTCTTTCTTGGAATGCAAGTTCAACAAAAGGCTGATGGTATCTTCATATGCAAGTAAAAGTATGCGCAAGACATATTATATAAGTTCAAGTGTCATGGCCTCAAAACTGCTTCAACTCAAATGGACACCAATGAAAATATGATTGAAGATTCCACTTTCTTTTGAAAGCTCTGGGAATGATCAACTCTAATGAAATCTGATTGATGATATGTGCTCATTGTGAAAATTGACTATCTTAAGGAAGGTCTTCATGAGTGTTTGTGTATTTGATGTGTGAGACAGTGTTTGATGATAACTTAGCTGTGTTTGAATAACTATTTGTGTAACTTAGGTATCTTTGATGCTTAGGTTAATGATCAGTGAATATGTGTGATGTCAGGATAAGTATTTTGAAATGATCTATTTGTGTGCTTATCTGATGTTTGTGGATTTTGAGTAGTTAGATAATCTGATATGATGATGTGACTAGGATAGGATAGGCTTTGCATAATCTGTGTGGAGTTTGCTTGTTTTGACTTTGTCATTCATATTATGATTTGATTATGTTACAGACTGTTGGAGTCAAAAGTATGTTTTTTGTGTCAAAATTTGCATGCTCGAATGAAATGCTTTCAAGAAGATACTTAAAACATTTTTGACAAAATCAGAGCAAGTTGATTATGGTGTAGAGATATGATAAGATTATTCAGTTAAGGCTTTATAGATGCTCAAGAAAGGTCTTTCAATGAAAATTGATCCAACCTTATGGGAAATGATAGTACATTGGTTATTTTGCCAATCATATGTATTTAATAGGTTAAAAAGGCAATTAGTACAGTCATTGATATGTATGGTTGCTTTCCATGATGTGTAAAAACTGAGGTGATACAAACAAAATGAAATTGCTAAACTTGATGTGGAGTTACATTGTTGTCTATGCATGTTCCAACATACATCTTTCCGCATGATAGGTAGAAAAGTGATTATCCAAAAAAAATAATGAAGAATTATCTTATTGAAAATGACAAACAATAAATGTGAACAAAATTCTTTAATATTTATTAAATCAAAAGTTGATATATGTTCACAAACTTTAAAAGAAAATCCAAACATGAGGGATAGAACTAAAGAGATGGGGGCATAAAAGTAAGTCATGTTATGTCTCGAATGAAAGGCATGTAAGTCCGAACTGCGTAGCATGTAAGTCCAACGTTCAACCTCATATATGTTTGAAGTTTTGAAAAGAAAAATCAAAAAAATTTACATTTTCTGTCATTAAAAATTTTGACCAATGTCAACGGGTCGGAGTCAATTCGTGGTGATCTGGAGAAAGCCAAATATGCCTTGAGAATAGATATGGAGCATCATAGCACAATATGTGTTATCCATTTTAGTCTTATGCAAATTATTTGAATTTTAATCATATATCACCAAGGCAATGAAATTCATGCTAAGTCTAGACCTGCTATTAACCTGCCTAATTTGTCACATTAATGCTGAGAATGAAGTATTGAGAAGAAACTTAATCAATATGATCCCATGTTGAGATCTTTTTACAAAAGAAAGAAAATGTCTTGAAAGGAAACAAGACTGAAATTTGATCTCATTATTCACCATTTCCTATTAAACAATGATCTTTAATGATGATGATGATAATAATAATAATAATAACAATAGAACTAAAAACAAAATAAAAATGAATGCAGAGAAACATGGATGGTTTAAAAAATATAGGTATGGTTGATGAGTAAGAACAGACTGCACTGGTGCAAGGCTACAAGTAAACTTCAAGTGGTCAGAGAATGCGGTTTAAGGTATTGCATGGCGAAAACAAGTTAGGAATTCCTAAGCATAGTGGGTGGGTTTAGTTCACTACAATAGTAGCAGGCTTGAAGCACGAGCATATAGTAAGGCATATGGTTGGGATAAACGGTTGGGTAACAGGTCGTCGGAATAAATGGGTGGTGTTGAGTATGTATAGTTTCTTGGAAAGAGGTGGTCGTTGAAAACTACCACAATAGAGTGGTGGGATTTACACATGTTACACAAAGTGTGTGTTCCCGTGCAACACTTTTTGTTAGGGTAAGTTTGAGTGTTGTTGGGATCAAGATTTGACAAAGAAAGATTGGAAACTTCTCAACTTCCTCAAAGAAATAGCTAAGTATGGAATACGAGCAAACTTGTCACTTCAAGCAAGCCTAGAACTTATGCAAGCAAGGTATTTTACATTCGAGAAAAGTTATCTACTAAAATTCATCTAAGTGTTAGTTCGAGCAAACTAAACTTCATCAAGAAATTCTTCAAGTCGAGCAAGGTTCGTTTTAGAGCAAACCCTTGACTTAACCAAGCTGAAACAAAACGTTTTGGTAAATCGAGCAAGGTTTAATAATAAACGATGGCCCAAGCACACTTGAAAGAAGTTACTGAAGAAATTATTCTAAGGACTTCCAGTGAGCAAGCTATAATGTCACCGGCACACTTAACTCGTTCAAATAAGTTAAATACAAAAGGTTGAAGGATCAACGAAGAACAAGTTTGCTCATAGGATATCGAGCAATGTTTGATATTATCATGAAGATTGAAGTATGCTTGTAGAATATTTTCTTTGGAAAATATTCTAAGTAAAGCTTACTCAGAGAATTGTTCTAAGCACATTATGGTTACAAGGTCTGCTCGACAAGGATAAAATCTTACAAGCTTACTCGAAGACCTGTTTTGTGACATTCGTGACAAAACGAGGTATACTATATTCACTACGAAGCGAGTAAACGATAAATCGGTTAATTCGTAGCGATTAAACGAGTAACCGACTGATACTGACTAAAACCTATTTATATATACTGAGGGGTCATATATGAGTTATATATATGTTATAGAGGCTAATATATTAATATTTAGGCCTCAGTACGTTTAAAACCATGTAAACGAAAAAAGGTTTCGTTTATCGATACGCTATGACTTTAAACGCAATCGTTAACATCAAAACGAGCATTGTAGCATCCGTTAAGCCGAAAAAGATTTATGAAACATTTATATGACATGTTCTAAGCAATCCATGAAAATATTTTGGATTTTTACAACAAGTCAGTACGTTTTTCCTAATTTACAAAAATGGGGTGAAAAACACTCGTTTTTGCGCTGTTTTTCGCACCCAAACTAGTTTTCTTGAGAAAAACCAGACCCGAACTAAATTTTGGACCGAGATCGAACCTTGACACGCAAAACGAGGCATCAATGGTGTAGGTGCATGATGTCAGTAGTTCAGTATCTCGTGTTTATTTGTGTCTGTAATCGTTTAGATTGTTTGTTTTGTGTTGAATATTGTTTCTTATATGTTCGCCATGATTTGGGCGAACTTGAAGGGCAGTGAAGTTATGACCACTTCGCCTAGTATGTTAGGAGAAGTTGTCGAGCTTTATATACTCTTAACTTCGGCTGTCTTGAAACAGTTTTTTGGAACGATTTGTTTTTGTGATTTTCTGAATCACGTGTTTGTCCTTGCAATATATCAAGTATTATCTTTTGTTCTCGTGGTTTTGCTTATATTCAACGTATTAATTGTCTCGACACTCGTATCGTATACGTGGGGATTGCGCACCCTCGTGTTACGAGATACTCCTGTGTAGATCCGGCTGGGAACCTACAGTTGGTATCAGAGCATTTTGCTCGTGATTGTGTGGTTCGGGATTATCACACCGGTGTCAAAATCGTTCCGTTAGACCATTCGCGGAACGAGTTTACATTGAAATACCTCGTTTTTGTCATTTGCTCCTCATCACTAATCAATTACACCTTCAAGCCACCCTCGCGTCCCTCGTAATCGACCTAACTAAACCTGCAAAACTCCATTGTTCTTCAGGCGAAGTTGCCGTCACCCATACTAGGGATTCAGCGAACATATAGGGTTTCTGTGAAGTTGTGAATAGCGAAGTTATATAATTAGCGAAGTTGAGAAGTTAGCGAACTTGTGTAGTTGGCGAAGTTGTCATTAAGGAAGTTACAAAGAAGCGAAGTTGTAATAACTTCGCTGCTTACTACACAGTATCTTATTTTTCAGTTATAAGTTTAGTTTCGATCAAGTATGACTTCCTTAAACATCACTGAACTGGTAAAGATGGAGGTTGAAGCTGGTTCAGCAACTAAGGCTCCAAAACTACTTAAAGGTATTGATTTAGTTTCATGGAAAGATAGATTTGAACAGTATGTGAAGTATCAAGACACAAAGATGTGGGTCTGCATTCAAGACGGGTACATTCCACCAACATCCATGTTGAAGGTCGTGAACAGATTAAGAAATACAGTAAGATAGAAGATGATAAAAAGAAAATGTATGAGGCAGAGAGTAAAGCGCATGCGGCTATAACAATGGCACTTCCACAAGATATTCTTCATACTTTAAAAAAATACAAAACTGCTAGAGAGCTATGGGAAGCACTAGAGAATAGATATGAAGGAAATGTTGGGATACGTACCTCCAAGACAAAGTTGCTAAAAACTCAATTCTCCGTATTCAAGTATCTGAAAAATGAATCACTTGATAACATCATCACATGGTATTATCATCTGATGACAGAGCTAAACAACTACTCCATTGAATACAAGGAAGAAGAGATAGTGGAAAAGCTTCTTGATGCTCTCCCACCAAAATGGGAGATGTACACTGTTCTGATGAGAGAAGATAAGGACTTTGAGAAGATTGATTTGGAGACGGTGGTAAATAAGTTACGAAATTTTGAACTAAACATGGCTCGAAAGGAGACACCGACTGATCAGGTTCAGGATCCGGGAATGTATGGTGCTAAAGTCACTCCAAACTCAAGTTCAAAATCAGAATCCACTGCCTACTACTCAAAGGGGGAATCAAACTCCTCTCTAGATGGTCATGTGATTCTCAATATGGATGGTGATGTATGTTTCGTAGCAAGAGGTAGTAGTTCCTTAAAACCACACACCACAACTGGTAATTTCTCATCCAATGCTCCTAGCAAGAACTACTCACAGATGCCTATGAGTGTGAAATCAGCTGAACAACAGTTTACTCTCTATGCATCCTTCATTGCATCTTATGAGAATTACATCAAAGGTAAAATTGTCGACCCTGCAACTTTGGATGAAGACTATGATCAGATCGACGCTGATGATCTGGAAGAAATAGATCTGCAGTGGCAGATGGCTATGATAGTAAGAAGGGTAAAGAGATTTATCAGATTCCTAACTCGTGTACGTGGGGATGGAGGAAAATTCTTCAGTTCCGTCCTCAGATTAGAAAATTTATATGGCATGAAATTGGGAATGGGAGATCTACTTCAGTTTGGTATGATAAGTGGGATGAGATTTGTCCTTTAATTGAATATATTAACCCTAGAGCTATTCATCGTGCTGGCTTGTCTTTAGAGACCTGTGTCAGTGATGTTGTTCATCATAATAACTGGGGTTGGCCGCCTGATTGGATTTTGAGGTATCCAATTCTTTTGAACCTAAAAGAAGTCAGCATTTGTCCGGATGAGAGGGACAAGATCGTGGTAATGGATGAGAATGGGACTTCAATGAATTTCTCGGCGTCTGGAATTTGGAATCTTATTCGGAGACCGGCTGATAAGGTGTCTTGGGTGCATGTTGTTTGGTTCTCTCAATGTGTTCCAAAACACTCCTTTATGTTGTGGATTGTGCTTCATGATAGGTTGAGCACGCAGAATCGTATTATGGGATGGAAAATTGGTGGGTATCCAAATTATAACTTGTATTGCTGCCCTCTTTGTAATGGTGAGCCGGATTCTCGTAACCACCTCTTCTTTGAGTGTAAGTTCTCTGCTGAGGTTTGGAGTATTGTAAGAATGAAAGGGAAGTTTCAGGGATGTAGGAATGGTTGGGCGAATATTCTTCAATATGTGTCTCAATTTGGAATGTCCAACTCTATTGAAAATGTTGTTAATCGGCTGCTATTTGGGGCTTCGGTTTACGTTATCTGGAAGGAGCGAAACAACCGGCTTTTCAAGAACTCTTTGAAGACTCCGAAGATGGTTGCGGACGAAATCATTAGGGGGACGCGCCTAAAGCTTATGACTCTAAAGTTCAAGAATTCTGAACGGGTTAATCGGGTTCTCGAGGATTGGCACTTTCCGCGGGGAGTTTCCCACCAGATTGATGATAATGGTTGATTTGTTTTAGTTTTGTTTATTTACATTGTTCTTGTG
Source organism: Bidens hawaiensis (assembly GCF_021521415.1). Classification (NCBI taxonomy): domain Eukaryota; kingdom Viridiplantae; phylum Streptophyta; class Magnoliopsida; order Asterales; family Asteraceae; genus Bidens; species Bidens hawaiensis. Next base: position 73,635 of record NW_027492357.1, on the reverse strand, counting down.
TAAGCTTTGGATGTGTTTACCAATGTTTGGTGGTTTTGGTTTGTTTACTCTTGTATGGCATGTCATACATGAGAACTAATATGGCACTCTGTCATATTACTTGTACTTTTTGATTGTGTGGAATGCATTTAACCGGGTGAATCCCTTTACCCAAAAAGAAAACTTATAGAAAGTTCGTTGGAGAAAGGCCGGGGTTTGATAAGTCAAAAGTCCGTTGCTATTATTGTCAACAAAATGGTCACTTTGATAAAGACTGTACAAATGAGAGAGTCGAACGAAGCCAAAACAGGCCTGCTCAACAGAATGGGAGTGTTAGTGAAACTAAGGCTATGGTATCTCAACAGAACGGTGGATACAACTAGAATATACAAGTTGAGAAGGTGTTCAAACAGGAATTTCTAGTAAACATTGAAACTGGAGGAAGTGACAAAGAGACGGGGGAAGATAAAGCATACATGGCAGAAGTGAACGATCAATTCTCTGAGGTATGTTCTGAACTTCATTGTGAACAATGTGAAAACCTGTCTGATAAATTGAAAACATTAACTGATCAGTTTGTTAGTTTGGACACTCAATTTAAAAACCTAAAAGAAGAACATCACTATTCTAAAACTAAAGAAAACAGTTACTCGGTAAAAATAAAAGCTAGTGAAAAGGATATCAGAAGTCTTAAAGCCACCCTAGCTGAAAAAATACAAGTGATTGATCTTATTTATGAAGTGTTAGAAGAAAAGACCAAACTAATTGCTGAAAAGGATAAACAGATAGCTGATTACCAGGTAAAAGTGGTGGAACTGAACAAAAAAAATGAACAATTTATAAATTATTCTGCAATGTTAGATCACATCATAAGTGTTCAACGTTCCCTGGTTAACAAAGGGGGAATTGGATCTCTGAAGTTCCACCACCATACAACAATAACTATACTTATGATCCTAGTAATCAGCAATCTGCGAATGTTGAAATTAGTCAGACAGTTTCCAATAAAAGTTTCTTCTAAAGAAACTAAAGTTAATGAGAGTGAAACAAGTAAGTCAAGTTCTAATGTCACAGGTTTTGTCTCTAGTTCTGTCTCGTCAAATTCGGACAAGTCGTCCGAATCGGATGAGATAAAAGAAGAGGTTGTGTTACTAAAACGAGGGGAGGATTATAAGTTTGATGAAAAGAAATCTTCTCTAAATCCATTCGTCCCACCATACGTGAGACAAACGGATAGTAACGCAACCTCGACATCTGCAACAACTTTTGAGATGAAAGTTCCAAACAGCCAGAATAGTTCGAACAGAAGTTGTTTTAGATGCAACAGGATAGGACACCTTGTCGCTGATTGTCCTCTGAAACAGAGAAAATCTAGAAATATGAGGCCTACTAAATCTGAGAATAAAACGAATGCTAATTATGATGCTGGTAAGAATGTGAACACACCAAATATCAATCATTGGACTAATCCAAGATTTCAAAGAAATCAGTCTCGTTTTTTCCCAGTAAATTACCAAACCAACAATTATAATTCCATTAATTCACGAAGGTTTGGATGGCCTCATAACCAGTCATCTAGAAATTTTCCTTTCAGAAGTTATAGAAACTCTCCTCAAACTGACTTTGGGCAACCAAGGTACTGGATGCCGGATAACAAGTTTAATCAACCCAAGACCTGAAGGTCTTGGGTCCCCAGATTTTGATCTATTTCTTTAATTGTGCAGGAACAGTCAAACAGGGTTGTAATATGTGGGTTGTTGACAGTGGCTGTTCCCGGCACATGACTGGTTACAAGAAATTGTTACGCGACTGGAAGTCTGTTCAAGGTGGAAGGGTTAGTTTCGCAGGAGAAAGTGGAGGAAGAATTAGTGGGATTGGGACTGTGACGAATGGAAGAATAAAGTTGGAAAAAGTGAATTTTGTGGAAGAGTTGAAACACAACCTGTTGAGTGTCTCTCAGATTTGTGACAAAGAATACACCGTTCATTTTACTAAAGATGAGGCACTCGTACTTTATCCTGGTTTCAAGATACTAGAGACCTGGGTTGTGATGAGAGCTCCAAGAGAGAAGAACACGTATGTAATGGATATGAGATCAACCGAGATAACAACAGAAGAGTCATGTCTTCTGTCAAAAGCAACAGAGTCTGAGTCAGAGTTGTGGCACCGAAGAATGGGTCATATTCATCTTCGTAAGATGAACTACATAGTCAAGAATGGGTTGGTACTAGGGGTTCGTTTGAGGAACTTCAATTTTGAAGACCAATGTGTATCATGCAAGAAAGGAAAACAACACAACAAGCCTCATCACTCCAACAAGGTTAACTCAATTGTCAGCACCTTGGACCTACTTCACATGGATCTCTTTGGTCCAGTGAATGTAAAGAGTCTAGGAGGAACTTCATACTGTTTGGTGGTAACCGATGACTACTCACGATACTCTTGGGTCTATTTTCAGAAGGCAAAAGATGAGACAGTTCAGTTAATAATTAACTTGATTACCAAGGTGGAAAATATTATTGGGAGGAAGGTTAAGTACATCAGGAGTGATAATGGTACAGAGTTCAAGAACTATCAGATGGAAATGTTTTGCTTACAGAAAGGGATAGAGCATCAGTACAGCGCCCCATATACTCCGAAACAAAATGGAGTAGCAGAAAGGAAGAATAGAACTCTAATCGAAGGCGCCAGAACCATGCTGGCAGATGCTAAGCTTCCCGTGGTGTTCTGGGCTGAGGCTGTTGCTACAACCTGTTATATCCTTAATCGTGTTTTAACTGTTAAAAGATTAAATAAAACCTGTTATGAACTTATGCATGGTAGAAAGCCAAACTTGAAGGGTCTTGAACCTTTCGGGTCCCCATGTTCGATATTAAAGACTAACTCTAAATTTGGTGAGAAAGCCGACGAAGGTATCTTAGTCGGCTATGTTGTTGGGACACCCAACAGAAGAGTCTTTATTCTATCAAACAGTAAGGTTGAGGTGGTCTGTAACACTGACATTACTAGTTACAAATCACCAAGGCCTAGCATGGGACCGGCAGAGGCTTTCGACTATGATAAGCTTTTCAAATCTTTTTATGTACCTTACTTGGATTTTGCAGACATTAAAGAGAAATTGGCCTCACATATGCTGTATGACGAAGAGGAGGACATTGTACAACGTCCTCAATATAATGAAAATCAACCGACCTCGTCAAATGCAGTTGAAACTCCAGCTGTCTCGAATGAAGATGAATTCTACAATCCATTTCACACTCAACCTCAACCTCACTCCGATGAGCTCTCTTCAAATCTTGAGAATGATCTGGAGGTCGGTCCGACACAGACCACCAAAATTCACAAAAATCATCCTTTGGAGAATGTGATCGGTAATCCTTCTGATGGTGTACGTACTAGAAGAAGTTTGGATGAACACACATGTGTGTATGCAAGCATTAAAGACACGGGTATTATAAACGAGTGCTTGTACACCTGCTTCATCAGTCAGATTGAACCAAAGAATTATCAAATGGCTCTGAAAGATAGCTCGTGGGTTGAAGCTATGCAGGAAGAACTGGCACATTTTGAGAAGATGGAAGTATGGCAGTTAGTTGAAAAACCGTAAGAAGTGAATGCTATCGGTACAAAGTGGGTTTTTAAAAGCAAGAGAGATGAGAAGGGGATAATCATACGCAACAAGGCAAGATTGGTAGTGAAAGGGTTTAATCAGCAGGAAGGAATCGATTACAACGAAGTGTTTACTCCTGTGGCAAGATTGGAGGCAATTCGACTGTTTCTGGCATTTGCTTCACACAAAGAGATGAAAGTGTTCCAGTTAGATGTGAAAAGTGCCTTCCTTAGTGGTAAAGTCGATGAAGTGGTATATGTTGAACAATGTCACACCCTCAAAATCCACTAACGGAGTTTTACCGTCAGAGGGTGTGAACTGGCAGGATCGGAATCATTAGTTATAATCAAACCAAAGAAAAACGTTTAAAAGTAAATAAGTGCGGAAGCGTAAAACCTTAATTCAAAAGTTGCGTCACGCAGGACGACTTAAAACCAAATGTAACTGTTAAAAATTAAGTTTGCAGAATAAAGATGGTTTCAATTAATGCATGCTCCTAAACCGCGCGCCCGCCTCAGCTACCTGAGAATAACATACTAAAAGTGTCAACACAAGGTTGGTGAGTTCACAAGTTAAATAAGATAAATCGTTTAGCGTTTTGCGTAACCTCGTTACGACGATTCAGTGTTTTGCGTAACCACGTTACGACGTTTAAGTGTTGCGTAACCACGTTACGACGTTTAAGTGTTGCGTAACCACGTTACGACGTTTAAGTGTTGCGTAACCCCGTTACGACGTTTAAGTGTTGTGTAACCACGTTACAACGTTTAAGTGTTGTGTAACCACGTTACAACGTTTAAGTGTTTTGCATTACCAGATAGTGTTATGTCAAATTATATATCGATAGGTAGCTAATCTATACAACAAGTATCGCTAAGTGGTTCGCGACCGAAGCTGACTGTTTATCAAGTGCCCGTCACCAGGTCAATCCAGACCATGGTAAGTGTTAGCCAAAATTACACCCACTCAACCTCCAGTTGAGCTTAACGTCGGGTGGGGTTTGTCAAACCCAGTAGTACTACTCAACAGTGACTCGCTATTCCAAATATTAACCGGTCCGATGTGTGGGACTTCAAATGTTACGTTTGCCGCTTAGCCTTTACAAGTGATATATAATTTATAACAAAATCTTAAATATGCGTTTATCTCAGAAAATATGTTTATCGGAGTATGTTATCTCCCCCAAGTGAAAAACGTTTGAAAACAGTTCAAAGAGCGGGGTAAGTGAAACTCACTGTTTGCGAAGAATATCCCGATCTAGATCACCAAGTGATGTGCGTCGTAGAAACTCTCTAGCGTTCTAAATAACAAAGAGATTTTCTAAGTATCGGTACGTTTAACGAGTCTCTAGACTCGGCACATAATACCTATGCACGTAACAGATTTCGTGTTTCGTTTGTGAATTGTGTGTGACTTAAACAAGTACAATTGTGATACGATACATGAGTGAGCAATTACTTTCGTGTCACGTACTAATAACATACTTTACTAGCAATTATTCCCGTAAGGGCATTTTGGTCAACAAACAAAGATTAACTAACCATTATTCCCCATAAGGGTATTTTGGTCAAAATACAACAATTATACAAAAACTATCATATTTCATGCATTCCTACACAACTCAGCAGCTAGTTTCGTTATGACAGAATTTCTACTTGAAAGATTGCACTAGTTCACCGATCATAACATCTCAATTAATTCACCAAAAATCACCACAGAAGCATACATATCTTAGGTTTCCAGAACATATTTTATCTTATTTTTATTCCACATATTTTTCTTATAATGACCAAAACATTACAGCAAACTCATATCAGTCAGATTCATGTGCAACAGAATGTTATTTGCAATTCCCATTAAACGAAAAATCCAATAAATGCAAGACCACTTGGGTTTGGTTCCTAACTCAATGAGTCAACTTCCAGAAGTGGAACCAACCCAATTGGAGTCCTAGTTCATGAGATATAACATTTACAACATAACCTAACAGCAGGTCTAACAGCTCAGCTTTGCATCACGTTTTTGTAAAATCATAAAAGTATACTTCCACTTATCCAAAAATTACGAATTTATACTTTATAGAAACTAGACTCAACCTAGTTTACTGCAGTACCCACAATCTCAATCAATTTTCACGTTTACACTTCGTTACAGTCACTTAAACATCGTATATACATTCTGTCCAGAATCTGTTCACATCAAAACTCAACATAATAACAATCTATGAACTATCATGCATCCATATAACCCTCTAGACACTATAACTACTATCCATGCATATCAATTACACCATACATACAAGATTAGGGTTTGTGTTTTAACTCAAATCAAAGACAACAATGAATCATGCAACAACATCAATCTAGTTATCAATCCATTATCCAACTAACAACAATCATATTAATCACATACATGCACATGATCGGCCGATTAGGGTTTATACACAACCCATTAAACATCAAAATTAAACAACAAAGAGGTAAGAGGTGATCAAGTATACCTTCCTAGCACCTAGTTCTTGGATTAATCTCTTGGTTTGATGTGTATATGTGTGAGTTGGTGGACGGCAGCCGTGGAGAACCAAGGAGGGGAGGGCCGATCGGTCTTGAGTTTATAAAATAGATTAGGGTTTAGTGTTTAGGTTATATTTATAGATAACCAAGTTACATTCTAGTCCCTAAACTTTCAAGTGCTACATCTCTAGCCTAAACTAGTTGGTTCTTGTTTCTTGTTTAACATTCCACATAACAATCAAGTAACACACATATACCTAACACATAATAATCACATAATTAGTGTTTTGACGTTTGTCGTTTATTTATCAATCGCTCGCGTCAACTCGTTTGCGTTTCGGTGCAAATCCCGAAAGACTACACATGTAGTAAATGTTAAGCGTCATTTAAACCCTAGTTTAAATGTAATGAAGTATGCGTTATAGATTCAACGATCTTAAAGTTTGAATTGACGGAGTTGAGTTAACGGGGTTAACCTGAAATTGACGATTGTCACATCATTCCCATGTTAAAGAATTTTCGTCCCGAAAATTTGAGTCAAGTCGTGATGAGTGTATGAAAAAAAAAATAAGAAAATTTTCAGTTTGTCATATCATCCCCTAGTAGAAAGAAATTTCGTCCCGAAATTTAGTTCATACCTCCGGTGATGTTTGACGGTTTGCCAGGTTTCGCGGTTTTCGGTGTTTGGTTAGCCCTTCAAAAAGGTGAGGATACTTTTTCATCATGTGATCCTCGCGTTCCCATGTGAACTCCGGTCCACGTCTCGAGTTCCAACGAACCTTAACGATTGGAATTTTGCTGTGCTTGAGCGTTTTGGTTTCCCAATCCAAAACCTCGACTGGTTCCTCAATGAACCGTAACTGTTCATCAACTTGTAGTTCCTCCAAAGGGACTACTTGGGTTTCATCAGACAGGCATTTCTTCAAATTTGATACGTGGAATACATCGTGTACGCCACTGAGTTCTGTTGGTAGGTCCAGTCGGTACGCCACCGGACCAATGCGCTCAGTTATCCGGTACGGACCAACATATCGTGGGTTGAGTTTGTTTCGCTTACCAAAGCGAACCACACCTTTCCAAGGTGAGACTTTGAGTAACACCCGATCGTTCACTTGAAATTCGAGAGGTTTTCGGCGCTTGTCGGCGTAACTCTTTTGGCGATCTCGTGCTGCTGCCATGCGATTTCGGATTTGAACAATCTTTTCCGAGGTTTCGAGTACCAGTTCCGGACCAGTGATTTGGCTATCACCCACCTCTGCCCAGCAGAGTGGTGATCGACACTTCCGTCCGTACAGCGCTTCAAACGGCGCTGCCTTAATACTTGCGTGGTAGCTGTTATTATACGAAAACTCTACCAAGGGTAAGTGGGGTTCCCAACTTTTTCCGAAATCTAAGACGCATGCACGCAACATATCCTCCAGGGTCTGAATAGTCCGTTCACTTTGCCCATCCGTCTGAGGATGGTATGCTGTACTCATATCGAGACGGGTGCCCAGTGCGCTTTGCAGCGACTTCCAAAAGTGCGAGGTGAAACGAGAATCTCGATCGGAAATGATCGAGACAGGCACTCCTTGTCTAGACACCACTTCTTTCATGTATACTCGAGTCAGTCTTTCCATTTTGTCTGTTTCTTTAATCGCTAGGAAGTGTGCCGATTTAGTCAACCGGTCAACGATCACCCAGATGGTATCGCATCCCCTCGGTGTCTTAGGCAAACCCGTAATAAAGTCCATAGAGATGTGTTCCCATTTCCACATTGGGAGTTCCGGTTGTTGCAGTAGACCAGATGGTTTCTGGTATTCTATCTTGACTCTGGCACAAGTCAAACATTTGCTCACGTAGGTGGCAATGTCGGCTTTCATGTTCGGCCACCAGTAAAGTGCCTTTAAATCATGATACATTTTATCTGAGCCAGGGTGGATAGAATATCGGGACTTGTGAGCTTCGTCCATCACTAGAGTTCTCAACTCTCCGTATCGTGGAACCCAAATCCGGTTCTCAAAATATCGGACCCCGTCCGATCTGGTTTCAAGTTGCTTGTTCATGCCCCGCATGAGTTCCGATGGAAGATTATCATCTTTCAAAGCTTCCAGTTGCGCATCGCGAATCTGATCGGGTAAGCTGGCATGAATCGTGAGTTGCAATGCTCTCACCCGTCTGGGTTTATCTGTTTCTTTTCTGCTGAGGGCGTCGGCCACCACATTGGCCTTGCCAGGGTGGTACTTGATGGCACAATCATAATCTTTAAGCAGCTCGACCCAACGATGCTGTCGCATGTTCAGCTCCTTCTGATCGTAGATATGTTGGAGACTCTTGTGGTCGGTGTAAATGGTAAACTTGGTACCGTACAAGTAATGCCTCCATATCTTAAGAGCAAACACTACAGCTCCGAGTTCCAAATCGTGGGTCGTGTAGTTCTTCTCGTGAACCCGTAGTTGTCTAGAGGCGTAGGCTATAACCTTCTCGAGTTGCATCAGCACACAACCGAGACCTTGTATAGATGCGTCACAGTGTACCTCAAAATTTTCCGTTCCCTCGGGGAGAGCTAAAATAGGGGCGCTACAAAGCTTGGTTTTCAACAGTTGGAAAGCGGATTCTTGCGCGTCACCCCAATTGTACTTAGTGCCCTTGTGGGTCAAGGCGGTGAGGGGTTGAGCAATCTTTGAAAATCCCTCGATGAAACGCCGGTAGTAGCCGGCCAGTCCTAGGAATTGCCGCACCTCAGTCGGAGTCTTGGGTGCTTCCCAGTTTTTGATGGCCTCTACCTTACCGGGATCGACATGGATACCATTCTCGTTGATCACATATCCTAAAAAGTGAACCTCGCGAAGCCAAAATTCACATTTCGAGAGTTTAGCATACAGTTGTTCCTTCTTCAGTAGTTCCAGAATTATCCTTAAGTGCTCTTCGTGGTCAGTCTCGTTCTTGGAGTAGACGAGAATATCATCAATGAAAACAATCACGAACTTGTCGAGGTACGCCTTGCATACTCGATTCATGAGATCTATAAATACGGCTGGTGCGTTGGTTAGGCCAAAAGGCATAACCGAAAACTCGTAGTGACCATACCGTGTTCTGAAAGCCGTCTTTGAAATATCTTCCTCGCGCACTCTCAGCTGGTGGTAACCGGATCGTAGATCGATCTTCGAGTAGTAACTCGATCCCTGAAGCTGGTCAAACAAATCATCAATTCGGGGTAAAGGATAACGGTTCTTGACCGTCACCTTGTTCAACTCCCGGTAGTCGATGCACATTCGGAAAGTCCCGTCTTTCTTTCGGACAAACAAGACAGGGGTTCCCCATGGCGATGAGCTAGGTCGGATAAAACCTTTATCCAACAAATCTTGCAACTGAGTGGACAACTCCTGAAGTTCCGCCGGTGCGAGTCGATACGGGGCTCGTGCTATGGGTGATGCACCGGGTGTCAACTCGATTTGAAATTCGACTTGACGAATAGGAGGGAGTCCGGGCAAATCCTCCGGGAAAACTTCCGGAAAGTCTCGCACAACCGGTATGTCCTCAATTCGTTTCTCCTCCGCGGGTTTCTCAACAATCTGCGCCAAAATTGCCGGATGGCCCTTTCGTAAATACTTCTGTGCCTTCAAAAGGGTAATGACGCTGGTGGTCATGCCGCTTCTCTCGCCTCGGACCGAAATGATCTCGCCGGAAGGGGTGGTAATATGGACTATCTTATCATGGCATATAATCTCCGCTCGGTTCTCGGATAACCAGTCCATGCCGACAACGACATCGAAACTACTAAGCGTAAAAGGAATAAGGTCAATGTCAAAGACATGACCTGACAGTTTCAACTTACATCCCGCAAGTATATGAGTTGTTATTACAATTTTACCGTTAGCTAATTCAACAGGAAACTTAGCGTCTAACGGGGTTGGAGTAAGGTTTAAAAGTTGGCTAAAAGCTTTTGACACAAAACTCCTATCAGCTCCAGTGTCAAACAAAATAGAAGCAAAACAATCGTTTACAGGGAACTTACCAGACACCACATGCGAATCATTGCGGGCTTGACCCGATCCAATCACAAACGCTATTCCTTTGCCATTTCCTCCACCATTACTGCCACTTCCATTACCCCCATTATTGTCATTCTGTTTCAGCTTGGGGCAATCCTTCCGGAAATGACCTTCCTGTCCACATTCAAAACATCCCTTAGTCGTCATCGGTGGCTTAGGAGCACCCTTCGCCGCAAGGTCAACTCTACATTCCTTCGCTTGGTGACCTATCTTTCCGCATCTTTGACACTTGACACGGTCACACTGACCAACATGATGAAAGTTGCACCTGTTGCACTTTGGATATTTCCCAGCATATCCGCTCGAAACCTGCCCGCTACCGTTGTTGTTGTGATTCTGAGTGTTGAAACTCCGTGTAAATTCGGGCTTACGGTAGTGGTGTTGCGGTGGGAGGTTTGAGGATGAAGATCTGGTGTTGTCAAACTTTCTCTACCCGCTGTTCGGGTTGCTGTTGTTGTTACTGTTGCTGACGTGGTCATTACTCGGGTTGTCACGGGCTTTAACAGTCGAACCCCTCGGTGGTAACGCACCCTGGGTCACAGCCTGATCCGTCAGTTTGTGAGCCAAACGGATCGCTTGTTGGATCGTGGCTGGTCTGGAAGACGTCACCATACCCTGAATCTGTGGTGCTAACCCATCAATGTACATCTCTATTCTCTTGCTCGGCGGATCCACCATCCGCGGACACATTACAGCCAACTCGTGCGAACGAGTAGTGTAGGCTTCAATCTCCGAACCCACCATCTTCAACGACCAAAACTCCGACTCTAACTTCGAAATTTCCTCCCTCGGACAGTACTCCTCTCGCATCATGTTTTTGAACTCCTCCCAGTTCATCGCGTTAGCCAGTTCCAATCCAAGGATCTGGACGTTCGAATTTCACCAAGTGAGGGCGGAATCCTCAAGTGTCCCAGCAGCGAATTTGACCCTACTGGCAGGGGGCAGTTACACATCTCAAAGGCCGACTCGGCCTTCTCAGCCCAACGCAGGAAGCCTATAGCTCCCTCAGTGCCCTTAAACGTACTGGGCTTGCAGTCAAGGTAGGTCTTGAAGGTACACGTTCCACTCGGACCTCCAGTTTGATTCTGAACGTGTGCGGCTAAAGCGGCCACCACATGGTCATTCAATAGAGTTTGGAGTTCAGCTGCAGTCATGCTGATGTTACCACGTCCTCGTCCAGCGTTTCTTCCGGCCATTTCCTAGAATCACAGTATAAAATGTTAAACATGAATTTTTCTTTCATATACAACACACCATACATGTAATAAAAGATAGGTAAGAGAAAAAAAAACATCACATCACAACCACATATTAGTCTAAATAAAACTCATGATTAAAACCATTGTATTCGCTATAAAGTATTTCCAATCAATCCTTAAAATCATAGAAAAATAATAGTTAGGATGGAGACAACCCCTCCATCTAAGTATCATCATCACTAGATGTCGTCATCTGAGGACACTTCCGAATGTGCCTCCTCCTCAGCCGGTTCTTCCTCCGGTTCTTCTTCGGGTTCCTCCTCGGGATCTTCCTCGGGATCCTCCTCAGGCTCCTCTTCGGGATCTTCTTCAGGTTCTACTTCAGGCTCTGCCTCGGGCTCGGCCTCAGGCTCTGCCTCAGGTTCTGCTGCGTTCTGAGCAAGTTGCATTTGTAGGTCATCGCAACGCTCGAGTGCTATCTCGGTTCGGGTTCTTGCTTCTTGGAGTTGCTCATGCAAGTCTATCATCTCGGCTTGCATCTTCATCATAACCTTCGTTTGTTGCTTACTAGTCTCCTGCATTTCTTTCATTGCCGCTGCCATGCGGGCAATCTCCTCCTGAGTCTCGGTTCCATCTTTAAACAGTCTGGAAACATTCTCTCTCGTGTAGCGCATGTAACCCACATCACGCTCCAAACAAGAAACGACAGCTGCGAGAACTCGCTCCACAGGTTCGGTTATGGGTGGTAGAGTGTTAGGGTAAGCAGGGTGGTTCGGGTGAGGCAATGGGGGAACTTGTTCACGGTAGACCATACGTCTGATCATGTTGGGGTACCAATCCCAGCTAACGTCGTTTTCATACAGGCCTCCGGATAGGCGGTACCTCTTCGGTGCAGGAGCTTCGAGTTCCGGGACTACATGGGGTGGCGAGGCAGTAGGTAACTGCGGTTCCTTCCCGTGAGCATGCGTCATCGAATCGGATGATGATGAGGGTGGCGTCGACATTCCTACAGGTAAGCCGTGTATATGCGCGCGTATGAGTGAAGGAGGTAAAGAAATAAGATTTCAAGACTACACAAACCTATGCAGTGCGTATCATTATAACTAATGGGTCGTCGCGGTTATAGTCTAGTATGCATGCAGCTTCTAGTTCGCTATAACCAATGGCTCTTATACCAATCTGTCACACCCTCAAAATCCACTAACGGAGTTTTACCGTCAGAGGGTGTGAACTGGCAGGATCGGAATCATTAGTTATAATCAAACCAAAGAAAAACGTTTAAAAGTAAATAAGTGCGGAAGCGTAAAACCTTAATTCAAAAGTTGCGTCACGCAGGACGACTTAAAACCAAATGTAACTGTTAAAAATTAATTTTGCAGAATAAAGATGGTTTCAATTAATGCATGCTCCTAAACCGCGCGCCCGCCTCGGCTACCTGAGAATAACATACTAAAAGTGTCAACACAAGGTTGGTGAGTTCACAAGTTGAATAAGATAAATCGTTTAGCGTTTTGCGTAACCTCGTTACGACGATTCAGTGTTTTGCGTAACCACGTTACGACGTTTAAGTGTTGCGTAACCACGTTACGACGTTTAAGTGTTGCGTAACCACGTTACGACGTTTAAGTGTTGCGTAACCCCGTTACGACGTTTAAGTGTTGTGTAACCACGTTACAACGTTTAAGTGTTGTGTAACCACGTTACAACGTTTAAGTGTTTTGCATTACCAGATAGTGTTATGTCAAATTATATATCGATAGGTAGCTAATCTATACAACAAGTATCGCTAAGTGGTTCGCGACCGAAGCTGACTGTTTATCAAGTGCCCGTCACCAGGTCAATCCAGACCATGGTAAGTGTTAGCCAAAATTACACCCACTCAACCTCCAGTTGAGCTTAACGTCGGGTGGGGTTTGTCAAACCCAGTAGTACTACTCAACAGTGACTCGCTATTCCAAATATTAACCGGTCCGATGTGTGGGACTTCAAATGTTACGTTTGCCGCTTAGCCTTTACAAGTGATATATAATTTATAACAAAATCTTAAATATGCGTTTATCTCAGAAAATATGTTTATCGGAGTATGTTATCTCCCCCAAGTGAAAAACGTTTGAAAACAGTTCAAAGAGCGGGGTAAGTGAAACTCACTGTTTGCGAAGAATATCCCGATCTAGATCACCAAGTGATGTGCGTCGTAGAAACTCTCTAGCGTTCTAAATAACAAAGAGATTTTCTAAGTATCGGTACGTTTAACGAGTCTCTAGACTCGGCACATAATACCTATGCACGTAACAGATTTCGTGTTTCGTTTGTGAATTGTGTGTGACTTAAACAAGTACAATTGTGATACGATACATGAGTGAGCAATTACTTTCGTGTCACGTACTAATAACATACTTTACTAGCAATTATTCCCGTAAGGGCATTTTGGTCAACAAACAAAGATTAACTAACCATTATTCCCCATAAGGGTATTTTGGTCAAAATACAACAATTATACAAAAACTATCATATTTCATGCATTCCTACACAACTCAGCAGCTAGTTTCGTTATGACAGAATTTCTACTTGAAAGATTGCACTAGTTCACCGATCATAACGTCTCAATTAATTCACCAAAAATCACCACAGAAGCATACATATCTTAGGTTTCCAGAACATATTTTATCTTATTTTTATTCCACATATTTTTCTTATAATGACCAAAACATTACAGCAAACTCATATCAGTCAGATTCATGTGCAACAGAATGTTATTTGCAATTCCCATTAAACGAAGAATCCAATAAATGCAAGACCACTTGGGTTTGGTTCCTAACTCAATGAGTCAACTTCCAGAAGTGGAACCAACCCAATTGGTCTCGTAGTTCATGAGATATAACATTTACAACATAACCTAACAGCAGGTCTAACAGCTCAGCTTTGCATCACGTTTTTGTAAAATCATAAAAGTATACTTCCACTTATCCAAAAATTACGAATTTATACTTTATAGAAACTAGACTCAACCTAGTTTACTGCAGTACCCACAATCTCAATCAATTTTCACGTTTACACTTCGTTACAGTCACTTAAACATCGTATATACATTCTGTCCAGAATCTGTTCACATCAAAACTCAACATAATAACAATCTATGAACTATCATGCATCCATATAACCCTCTAGACACTATAACTACTATCCATGCATATCAATTACACCATACATACAAGATTAGGGTTTGTGTTTTAACTCAAATCAAAGACAACAATGAATCATGCAACAACATCAATCTAGTTATCAATCCATTATCCAACTAACAACAATCATATTAATCACATACATGCACATGATCGGCCGATTAGGGTTTATACACAACCCATTAAACATCAAAATTAAACAACAAAGAGGTAAGAGGTGATCAAGTATACCTTCCTAGCACCTAGTTCTTGGATTAATCTCTTGGTTTGATGTGTATATGTGTGAGTTGGTGGACGGCAGCCGTGGAGAACCAAGGAGGGGAGGGCCGATCGGTCTTGAGTTTATAAAATAGATTAGGGTTTAGTGTTTAGGTTATATTTATAGATAACCAAGTTACATTCTAGTCCCTAAACTTTCAAGTGCTACATCTCTAGCCTAAACTAGTTGGTTCTTGTTTCTTGTTTAACATTCCACATAACAATCAAGTAACACACATATACCTAACACATAATAATCACATAATTAGTGTTTTGACGTTTGTCGTTTATTTATCAATCGCTCGCGTCAACTCGTTTGCGTTTTGGTGCAAATCCCGAAAGACTACACATGTAGTAAATGTTAAGCGTCATTTAAACCCTAGTTTAAATGTAATGAAGTATGCGTTATAGATTCAACGATCTTAAAGTTTGAATTGACGGAGTTGAGTTAATGGGGTTAACCTGAAATTGACGATTGTCACAAACAACCTCCGGGTTTTTCTGACCCGGATTTTCCTGATTATGTGTACAAACTGAGCAAAGCACTATATGGGTTACATCAGGCACCTCGAGCCTGGTACGCAACTTTGTCAGACTACTTGCTAGAGAATGGGTTTGAGAGAGGGAAGATTGATAGTACGTTGTTTGTCAAGAGGAAAGTGGGAGATTTTCTACTCTTTCAGGTTTATGTGGATGATATCATCGTTGCTGCCTCAATAGTTACTATGTTTCAGGAATTTGAAGCAGTTATGAAGAAGAGGTTTGAGATGAGCGCCATGGGCGAATTAACTTTCTTTTTGGGATTGCAGGTAGATCAGAAGAAAGATGACATGTTTATTCATCAAACGAAGTATGTCCATGATGTGCTCAAACGATTCAAGATGGATGATAGTACCCCATTTGACACTCCAATCTGCGTCAACCACAAACAGGGTGCTGATTCCGACAGTGATGAAGATGTGGATCCCACTCAATATCGGGCAATCATAGGTTCTTTAATGTATCTAACTACATCTAGACCTGACATTATATTTGCAGTTTGTCTTTGTGCTCGTTTTCAGGCAAGCCCGATGGAATCACAGATGAAGGGAGTGAAAAGAATCTTGCGGTATCTTAAAGTAAAGCCTAAGGGGGAGACCTGGATTTGGTAGCATACACCGATTCTGACTATGGAGGTTGCAATCAGAACAGGAAGTCAACTACCGGTGGATGTCAATTTCTCGGAGGAAGATTGGTGTCGTGGCAGTGCAAGAAGCAAACCTCTGTAGCCATTTCCACCTGCGAAGCAGAATACATGGCAGCATTGAACTGCTGCTCCCAGGTTTTATGGATACAACAACAAATGCGCGATTATGGTCTGAATTTCACTCAAACTCCTATTTGCATTGATAACACTGCTGCTATCTCAGTAACTAACAATCCCGTTAAACACAGTAAAACTAAACATATTGACATTCGTCATCATTTTATACGGGATTGTGCTGAGAATAAATTAATTTTGCTTGAAAAGGTTGATTCACTGGATGATTTTGCCGATCTTTTTACTAAAGCTTTTGACCGATCCCATTTTCAAAACCTTGTCGAGCTTAATGGGATGATCAATCCCGAGTAACATTATTTTCTCCTATATCTTAAAAAAACTAAAAAAAAAACATCACTATCGCTTAAAATTACGTCGGTTACTTAAGTTTGAAGGACATATCCCAAGGATATGTTTGGTCCTTATATCTATGTGTAGATTATAAGGATAGCCATTAACTGGATGACTGAAAGCGACCGGAGAGGTTTATGATGGGTTTTATTCTCTCGCTTAAAATTAGTCGTTCATACTTAGTCAGAGGGACACATACTCGTATGTGGTTGGTCCGACTGATCCACTGGATCTTCAGGATAGCCATTTACCTAAAGACTTTGACTTGATCGGGGCGTTTGAATTTAAATTTTTTTTGGGGAAATGATATAATTTTAAGTCTATAACTTCGCAAGAAGTTTCTATTCGGTGTTAAAATGAAAATTGATCCAACCTTGGAAAGTGATAGATAAACTGCTTTTGTGTGCTTAACTGGCGAAGTAATTATGCCTAAAAGACTCTAGAGCAGTCATTGTATGTTATGGTAGCTTTCTATGGTGGGTAAAAGTAGAAGTGATACAAACTAAATCTTCACGATTTACTGTGGAGAGTCAATCTGATTTGTGCATGTATCCACATACATCTTTCCGAATGATAGGCAGAAAAGTGATTACCCAGTCATACACGAGCCCGTGAGTGTTCTGATTCCCGCGAAGATAGTGTTAAGAATCTGCAGTGATCCAGATTCGGGACTTGCAGTTGTCTTCAATTTGCAGTTGTATAAATGTCTTTGTTTAAATAAAATAAAATAAAATAAAAAAATAAAAAATAAAAATTATTATTAAGCCTTTTGAAGCTAATCTTATTTCAAATATCTAGAAAGAGGCAAGAAAGAATATTTCAAAGTGTAAGAAAGATCGGGAAAAAGACTCAGTAGATTGAAGTGTGATAATTGTTTAATCAGACACTACGGGTCGAAGTCCGGTTACTTGGGGAAAGACAAATACGCTTTGAGAATAGAGAGGAGGCATCACAATCTATCACGTGATGTCCATCTAAATTTTGAGCTTAATTGAACCTAATATGTATCACAGAAGCGATGAAAACCATACTAAGTTTTATACCTGCCTACAACCTGCTTCTTTATGTCATAATACCGCTGAACATGGATCTGAGTGACAGCCACTTAATCAGTATGATTCCTGTTCGGATCTTTTCTAAAACATGCAGGTTCACGTCAAGACTGAAATTTGATCCCGTTTATTCTATTATTCAAATTTTCGTTATGTATTTCGTATTATGATTTAATTTTTAAACTTTTGGTTACTTGGCTCTTTGGTCGTTAAGTTTTAATCTTCTGGGGCGAAGTTAAAGGCGAAGTTGACCATTTGTCAACTTTGTACAAAGTTGTTTTTGGGTTAAATAATGTGCGGACTTTACAAATGGGCGAAGTTGTCTTTTAAGCGCAGTTGCCTTTGGGGCGATCTTAACAAATGAGCGAAGTTGACCAAGTGGTTGACCCTAGGCGAAGTTATAAATAGGGCAAAGTTAACCATAACTTCGCTGCTGGTTTTTCGATGTATATAAGGGAAATCGGTGGTCACTTTTAGTCAAAACCTTTAAACTTCAAAAACCCTCGGCGAACTTGCTAGTTGAATCGAACCTCGTGTTTGTCAATTTTGATCCATAAAATAGGTTGGTCCGGTCGGAGGAACACATAATCCATATTGTTTAAGGTTAATCGGTTTCTAAATAATCAGTTATGATCTCTTTTGTGTACCAAAGCCTTACTACTTTGTCGGTCCAATTCGAAACTCCTTTTTAGTGATAATGGGTTATTGTTTATGTTAGTCGCATTACCTTTATCCTATTTCTTCTATCTGATCGGCCAATCATTGAAATAATTGGATTTAAATCATGCGCCCCTGTATATGGCGAAGATAGGGTTTCTGGCGAAGTTAACGTAACTTCGCCAGTCATTTAACATCACCTAAGCCATAACCTCGCCTGTACCATGCAGGGCGAAGTTGTGGTCTGCTGATGCACAGATCTAACTTGGTTTGGTTGTTTTGCAGAGATGGTTGATCTAGCAGGTGCTGGTGGCGCTGGTGGTGATGAAGGTGGAGATAATAACAGACAGTTCTTTCAGGGTCACAACATGTATATTACTTTAGATCCGGATGCTCGTGAGATCATTTCTTTTCTCATTCGCTCACGTATTTTTCACGCCATTACTACTACTCTTCCCATTTCACTACCAAATATTGAAGACTTTTTGAGAACCGTTGAATATGATTGTAGGGTTTAACCTCCGGTTATGCTTGCCACTGTTAATAATCAAGTGATACAGTTCTCGGCCGATCAAATAAGGGTAGCTTTACAGTTTGGGGTTGAGACTACTGACGATCCTACTGAGGTTTCGGCCACTATTCGTAATGGTTCTTTCGTTCGTATGGGGTACTCGGGTCCTTTGGAAGACTCTCAGAGATGAAAGGGGTTTCTGTTAGATCAGTGGAGATTTCTGATGCATGTGATGATCGTGTGCATGTCTGGTCGCAAAGCTGGTACAGATGGAATGGGGGCGACGATGCAATCGGCTATGACTGCTTTAACCTACAACAAGCCTTATAGTTTTAACCTACAACATGTATATTACTTTGGATCCGGATGCTCATGGAATAGACGATTATCGTGAGATCATTTCTTTTCTTATTCGCTCATGTATTTTTCCCGCCATTACTACTACTCTTCCTATTTCACTACCAAATATTGAAGACTTTTGGAGAACCGTTGAATATGATTGTAGGGTTTAACCTCCGGTTATGCGTGCCACTATTGATAATCAAGTGATACAGTTCTCAGCCGATCAAATGAGGGTAGCTTTACAGTTTGGGGTTGAGACTACTGACGATCCTACTGAGTGTTCGGCCACTTATCGTAATGGTGCTTTCGTTCGTATGGGGTACTCGGGTCCTTTGGAAGACTCTCAGTGACGAAAGGGGTTTCTATTAGATCAGTGGAGATTTCTGATGCATGTGATGATCGTGTGCATGTCTGGTCGCAAAACTGGTACAGATGGAATGGGGGCGACGATGCAATCGGCTATGACTGCTTTAACCTACAACAAGCCTTATAGTTTTAGCCAGATGATTTTTTATAAGATTGATCGTCAGAGACGTGCTATTTTACGGGAAAGATTTTTGATGTATCTAAGATTCCTACAGATGTTTCTGAATCATGTAGCTCCTAATCTGCCACAACGACGTCCTATTTCGTATGTGGAAAGTGTGTCTAAGAGAATCTATGCGCAATGTAAGTCATCAAGTGCTCATAGCAAACCTGACCTTCGTCTGAGGCACACTGCCTTGTTTGGTTATTTAGTGAACCCTTCATATGTTGCTCCTCCGGAAGATGAGTTTATGGATCCACCACCGCAACTGGCTAACATCCCTCAACCACCTCTTGTGGTTCAACCACCACCCGTGGTACCGCAAGCACCGCTTGCTGATCCTGTTGCAGCTCCAGAAGAATAGGTTGATCTTGAGGCTGCCTTTGGAGGACAAGGGTTCTTTGATATGGAACGGATGGATCCAGCTACTGAAGTTCAAGCCTCAGTAGCTGAGGTGTCTGGTGTGAATATTTCCATGGTCGCTACATCTTTGGCGGATTCTGAGAGAACTGACTCTGACTCCTCCACTGACATTGTTGAAGCACAACAAATACTTGCCAGACAAGAAAGAAATCATGGCAAGAGAAAGAAAGACTCAGATGATAGTGAATCGGATTATGAGGAGGATCTATATCGTCTGGTACGACGATCAAAGAAGGAAAGGGTTGGTGAAAGTTCAAGAGTTGGTGAAAGTTCGAGGGTTGTTCATTTTTCCCCACCATCTCTATCGGGTATGACTATGTTTCCTGCTTCTTCGACTGTCACACTGCCGATAACCACAAGTGTTCCCTTGGTGACCACATCGTCATCATTTGGTACTCCTCCAACTACGTTTCAGTTTACAACACCGGAGATAGTATCCTTACCGCCTCCTACTCTTACTCTATCAGAGGTTGTTGCTCGATTTGTTGAGTCGAAGTTGGTTGCAACTGCGGGGTTACCTGTCTCCATACCACCGACGGTTACTTTTCAGCCTATCTCTGATATTCCAGCTAGTTTGGGAATACCACCGCCGTATGCTCAAGATATTTCTCACATGCGGTTTGATTTTGATTCTACTCTGTCTGACTCTGAAAGGATTGCGGCTCTTGAACGGGTAGTTGCTGAACAGTCACGGATCAACCTCATCCAGACACAAGCTATTCAGAGGCTGGTGGTAGAAAATCAGATACAATCATCACTCCTCCTTGAACACGGTAAACTCTTTGATGCTCTTAAACAGTTCTTAGCATCTCAGGGGGAGACGAGCTGCAAGGGTGATGAATTGAGAAAAAAAATTGGCAAGACAAAGACGATGATCCCAATGTATCGAAAGATGCAGGTGGTGAGTTGCAAAGAACTAACCAAACTCTTGGGACTTCCACATCTTAAGGGGAGTCTGTTGGTCCGTCAGACAGGATAGGTGGTGAGAATGTGGTGGTTGTAGACGATGAAGTGGTTTTGGGAAATGATGATGAGGAGTTATTTGATGATGTGTTAACGGTTGATGAGATTGAAAAGATTGGGAAACAGATAGAGATTGATAGTGAGTTGGAAGAAGGGGAGATAGTTGATGATGGTGTAGAGCATGATATTCCAAGTGTTGATAAGGTGAACCTGAGTCAAGATGGAAGTGTACCAGATGAGTCTGAGTGGGAAGAACAACCTAGATGGAAAGAAGGATGTGCTCAGTGGTTTTTCAAGACAAAGAAGCCCGCGGTGCAAACAATGTTTAAGATGAGTTACAATATCAAGGGCTATGCTGAGTCAAAGAAAGGTATCATTTGCTGGTTGTATGACAAACAGTTGAAGTTATTTGTGATAAAACGTTATGATGGGATTCAGTACTTTAAGAAGGCCTTGAGATCGCTTAACACTTTGCCTGAGTGCGAGGTGAAAGATTTGGCACATTTGAGATTGATTAATCGAAGCGATGACAACTTTGCAAGGTGGGTTGGAAGGATTGTGTGGAAAGAAAGTGTGAAAGAGAAAAGGTTTGAGTTGTTGAAGCCACAGAAAGGGAAGTTAGTCGAAGACAAGGAAAGAGGCATGAGGGCTGATGGTAAGCCTTGGATGCTAATGAAGTACAAGCCGATTCGATGCTTGAAAGAGGTTCCAATGAAGATGATGCCCAAGAATGTGTTGAAGGATCTCAAGTGGTGGTACGTTGATTGTCAAACTGCTGAGACAGTTATGGAAGATGAGGATGAACAGGAGATTCTGAGAGTGTATGATCCCATGCACTTGGTTAATTTGTCTCAAGCTGATTTGCAGGAACTTAATGATAAGAAGATATTCTACATTCCTGCGTGGAAGGAAGAAGCTAAGAAGTACTAGAGGGTAGTCTCTGTCTGTGTAAGACAGGGCGTTCATGCTTGAAGACGAGTGGTACGAGATTTTTGTATTACAAGACACGAGAAAGAAGATAGAGATATGAAGCTACTGCCAAGGGGGAGTCTGTAGGTGCATGATGTCAGTAGTTCAGTATCTCATGTTTATTTGTGTCTGTAATCGTTTAGATTGTTTGTTTTGTGTTGAATATTGTTTCTTATATGTTCGCCATGCTTTGGGCGAACTTGAAGGGCAGCGAAGTTATGACAACTTCGCCTAGTATGTTAGGCGAAGTTGTTGAGCTTTATATACTCTTAACTTCGGCTGTCTTGAATCCGTTTTTTGGAACGATTTGTTTTTATGATTTTCTGAATCATGTGTTTGTCCTTGCAATATATCAAGTATTATCTTTTGTTCTCGTGGTTTCGCTTATATTCAACGTATTAATTGTCTCGACACTCGTATCGTATACGTGAGGATTCCGCACCCTCGTGTTACGAGATACTCCTGTGTAGATCCGGCTGAGAACCTACAAATGGGCCAAAACAAGGCCCGATGGGCCCCCCTTTTATCTGGCCGCCAAAGTGGACTTTTACCCCCTTATTCTAGTTTGTTGTATATAGTATAATACTTAGATATTTTTTTACACAAAAATCAACCAGATCATCTTCTTGCTGCATTCTTCATCTTGTGCTCAAAAACCCTAAAGGTAATAATCAGATGTTTACTACTAAACTCTCGGCCTCCCAGGCGGAGTTTATGATTAGACCTATCTCCGATTTGGAAATCAAGGATGCGGTTTTCTCTATTGAGAATTCCAAAGCGCCGGGACCTGATGGTTTTTCCTCGGCCTTTTTCAAGAGTTCTTGGGATATTGTTGGGAAAGATGTGTGTTTGGCGGTTCGTGAATTTTTCAGCAGAGGAAGTCTCCTTAAACAGGTAAACCACACCATTATTGCCCTTATTCCTAAAGTGACTAATATTGTGACTCCGAATGATTTTCGTCCCATCTCGTGCTGCAACACTTTATATAAATGCATTACCAAGATTATCTCGGTTCGTATGATGAAGGGGTTGGAGTCGTTAATTGATATTAATCAGTCAGCGTTTGTGCCTGGGCGTAGGATTTCTGATAATATCCTTTTGACCCAAGAATTAATGCATAATTACCACACTAATACAGGTCCGCCTAGATGTGCTTTTAAAGTTGATATCCAGAAAGCCTATGATACGGTCAGTTGGGACTTCATACGTGATATTCTTTTTGGGTATGGTTTCCACGATAAGATGATTCAGTGGATAATGGAGTGCATAACCACTTCTTCTTTTTCGATAGCAGTTAATGGGAATTTACACGGGTTCTTTAGTGGTAAAAGAGGTCTGAGACAGGGTGATCCGATGTCCCCTTATATTTTCACGCTGGTTATGCAAGCTCTCACGTTGATTCTGCATCGAAAGGTTCGTATTGATGGATCGTTCCGTTTTCATCGATGTTGTGAAAAGTTAAATATTATCAACATTTGCTTTGCGGATGATTTGTTCCTGTTTGCTCGTGGTGATGTGAATTCTGCTAAAATTATTATGGGGGCTCTGAATGATTTCAAAGATATGTCCGGGCTTACTCCGAGTGTTCCGAAAAGTACCGCGTTTTTCTGTAATGTCCCGGACCGTGTTAAAGGTGGTATTTTGAATATTATGCCCTTTGTTGAAGGAAGGCTCCCGGTTAAATACTTGGGGGTTCCTCTTATATCCACGAGGTTAAATTACCGGGATTGTAAGAGGTTGCTGGATTGTATGGATAGTCGGATTGGAGATTGGAAGAATAAAACTTTATCCTTTGCGGGTAAATTGCAGCTGGTCAGGTCTGTTCTTTCGTCTTTATATATTTATTGGGCTGCTGTGTTTTCTCTCCCTTCTAGACTTATTGCTGATCTTGAGAAACGGATTAAAAACTTTCTTTGGGATTATGGTCAAAATAAGGGAAAGCATAAAGTCTCTTGGGATATTGTGTGTCGGCCGAAGTGTGAAGGTGGTTTGGGTATCCGGCGTATACGGGATGTCAATAACTCTCTGCTGGTTTATCATATTTGGAGCTTAATCAATGTGCGTAACTCGTTGTGGGTTAAATGGATTTATGAGTATAAAATGAAGGGGCGAAATTTTTGGAGCTTGCAGATTCCTAACTCGTGTACGTGGGGATGGAGGAAAATTCTTCAGTTCCGTCCTCAGATTAGAAAATTTATATGGCATGAAATTGGGAATGGGAGATCTACTTCAGTTTGGTATGATAAGTGGGATGAGATTTGTCCTTTAATTGAATATATTAACCCTAGAGCTATTCATCGTGCTGGCTTGTCTTTAGAGACCTGTGTCAGTGATGTTGTTCATCATAATGACTGGGGTTGGCCGCCTGATTGGATTTTGAGGTATCCAATTCTTTTGAACCTAAAAGAAGTCAGCATTTGTCCGGATGAGAGGGACAAGATCGTGGTAATGGATGAGAATGGGACTTCAATGAATTTCTCGGCGTCTGGAATTTGGAATCTTATTCGGAGACCGGCTGATAAGGTGTCTTGGGTGCATGTTGTTTGGTTCTCTCAATGTGTTCCAAAACACTCCTTTATGTTGTGGATTGTGCTTCATGATAGGTTGAGCACGCAGAATCGTATTATGGGATGGAAAATTGGTGGGTATCCAAATTATAACTTGTATTGCTGCCCTCTTTGTAATGGAGAGCCGGATTCTCGTAACCACCTCTTCTTTGAGTGTAAGTTCACTGCTGAGGTTTGGAGTATTGTAAGAATGAAAGGGAAGTTTCAGGGATGTAGGAATGGTTGGGCGAATATTCTTCAATATGTGTCTCAATTTGGAAGGTCCAACTCTATTGAAAATGTTGTTAATCGGCTGCTATTTGGGGCTTCGGTTTACGTTATCTGGAAGGAGCGAAACAACCGGCTTTTCAAGAACTCTTTCATGACTCCGAAGATGGTTGCGGACGAAATCATTAGGGGGACGCGCCTAAAGCTTATGACTCTAAACTTCAAGAATTCTGAACGGGTTTTTCGGGTTCTCGAGGATTGGCACTTTCCGCGGGGAGTTTATCACCAGATTGATGATAATGGTTGATTTGTTTTAGTTTTGTTTATTTACATTGTTCTTGTGTAAGCTTTGGCTGTGTTTACCAATGTTTGGTGGTTTTGGTTTGTTTACTCTTGTATGGCATGTCATACATGAGAACTAATATGGCACTCTGTCATATTACTTGTACTTTTTGTTTGTGTGGAATGCATTTAACCGGGTGAATCCCTTTACCCAAAAAAACTTGATTAACATGCTTTAAACATGGAAAATTAGGTTTTGATTAGTATTAAACATGTTTAACCATCCAAAAAGCCTAAAAATCACCAAAAATCATTTTTTTATGTTAAACATGTTTACAAGTCAGAACCATGTGGATTTTTGGCCAAAAACACGGATTAGAACATGAATATGTCGTTTTTACTGTTCGAAAGTTCGGTTTGAAACCAAAACCGAAACCCTAATTTACAAGGCTGTTCTATGGATGATTTATGCTTGGTTTGATGTTATATTATATGTAGATACACTGATTTGTGACCCAAGACCTGGAGAGTGGTTAAAACCATCAAAATCTACCGAAAACCGACAAGGTATTATCGGTTGACTCGTTTAGGGGCTGTTGGTGCTTTGATTGTGACGTGCTTGTTGCTTTGATTCTGACGTGCCTGTTGTTATCTTATTAAACTTTACAGGGACATTAGGGATCATGTAAATGAGCCCCTGTTCAAATTTGGTAATTTTTCGATCAACGGAGATTATTTGACGAATTTATTACCGTTTATTTGCGTTTATTTGGGAAAAATAGGTAAACTTCATGAAAAATTATGAAACCTGGTTTGGAACCGAAATATGTTATTTAAGATCACTATAAAAATTTGGGAACATTTGGAGATGTCTAAGTATTTTTTTTATGCAATTGTTTTTAATCGAGTTTTAACAGCCGAAAAATGCACAAAAAGGCATTTTGGCCAAAGATTTAGATTCTGGAGATTTTTCTGGAGCTATGTCATGTTATTGTGACCACTTGGAAAAATTATCGGATTTTTCGGATGTCGTTTGGTATAAACGGGCTTTTTATTACTTAATTATAACACATTAAATGAATTTTTACAAATAGATAATTAATCATAAAATTTCTGTAAATATTTTTATTAAATTCTCCATATTTTAATTTATTTTTACAAAAATTTACATAATTTATATATAAGTACATAATTAGTTATGATTAATCAAATATTTAAACTATAATTGTTTTAACGAAACCGGCAGTTTCGTGTTTAACGGACTGACTGGTATGTCAAAATGTCAAAAGTGGTTAAATATCATATTTTTGGATGAATTTGATAAAAACGAACTTTTTACGAGAATTCCGGACAGTTCGGGTGTATTGTACGCGTTTTGTATAATCAAACCCGTGTGAAAACGGAAACAAACCCGACAATCAATCCAGATACCGAAACTTCAAAATTCTTTCATAAATAAAATTATTTTATTAATCAATTTGTTTACTTAAGTTTGTGTGATCTTACCTAATCCCTAAACGCAAAAACGATCAACTTGGCTAGGCTCGGAAAACGGTAAAACGGAGCCAAGTCTGATTTTAAACATTTCATAGCATACAACGTCACAATCTAAGACTATGGTCATGTTCTGGGCCTATCAGTTATACCCAAACTAGTTATACAGCCCGATTTAGTTTAAACACTATACTAGTATTAACGGTATGATACCGGTTATAGGAACCAAGCTATAATCGAGGCACACTACTTACGGACACGTATTACCAGCCGGAACAACGATAAGGTGAGTTTCACGACCCCCACTTTCTAAACTGTTTTACGAACTTTTGGGGTGGAAAGCATGTTTACGTATACTTACTTACTAATCGTGTGATGATGTGATTTATCTAAGTACTAACACTTGAAAGTCCCCACAAACACAAGTGATTAACTTCGTGCCAGTGACGTGTGGATAGTACTATCGGTTTGACAAACCCAACTGACAGGGCCGGTGGGGTATGCCGGAACATGTTAACCCAGTTGCACATTGTCATTTATACTTATTAAATTCTGTTATGTGGTGTTAGACATAATACATACTTGGGGCAAAGTGGCTGTTAAATGCCAACGGGAGTACATGGGCAAGGGTGGCCATGCGTGCGAGCTGTCTTGGTTTCACTTGTGGCTTAGTATAATACATCATACACATACTTATATACATACGTACTATGAACTTTATGAACTCGTATACTGATTTTGTTCGTACTCGTGAAACTTGAAACTCACCAACTAGACGTAGTTGACCCGTTTTAACATGCTTTTCAGGTAAACCGAAGTTGGAATGAATTGCTTACGTGCTTGGTGTTAGAAGTGAAGTTGAATAGCTGTGAATAGACGAAAATCCATAGTATTGAATAAGAAGCTCGTGAACCGGTTATGTGATTTTCATCTAGTTTGTAAACATAGTACCAACCCATGTAATATGATGTAAATTAGTTTGTTGAACTTCTTTATAAACAATGTGGTTGATACCATAATTATCTGTTACATTCCCGTATTACGCTTCCGCAATTACCTAGTCGGGGTGTGACATGTTTACACTTGGAATTTTTTTAATACGTTTGAATATGTTATGTATCAATCATTAGGACCATTTCTTGTAAAAGGAATATTATTGTACGGAAAGTTGCCTCGCACAAAACATTCCACCTAGAAACCCTAATAGAACTTCATTGTATTCTTGATAATATTAATGGAAATCTTTTAAGTGACTTGTGTGTGTTTGTTTTATCTCTGTTCATTTAGCAACACTTTGAATATCTTTTATTCCGCCTTAGATGTTCATTGGATCTTCATAGGAGGAGACCTCGTAACTGTCTTGTCAACACGTTGTTGTTGGTTACGAGACTGATTTTGTTGTTGATAGATCGGTCCTGACAAGTGGTATCAGAGCTTCGTTTTTGCACTTGTGAAGATATGTTGTTGTTGATTGTAGAGTTATTATTAATTATCTCCTGATTTTGAAGAAGAAGAATGATGATGTCTCCTGAGCACTATTCCATTGATTAGTGAAGTCAGCATCTCTGTTATTCATTTTCTCATATCTACAATCTGTTAAGGTTTAAAAGTTTTCTTTTCTCAAATTTACCTTGTTTATTGCTTATTTGGGTTTAGAACTAGGTCCTATCCATCAAGTTTCATCAGATCTATGGATTTCATTCTCAGATCTGGTTGTTTTTTTCTAAAATTCGTCAAGTTTTAAGTAATTTACATTTCTAAAATTTTTAGAAAAATACCAAAAACATTTCTGAACAATGGATGACCATGAGGTGTATACTAACAAGAGTCCAAGGCTATTAGGACTGGAAAATTACACCAGAAGGAAGATTACAATGATGTTAACATGTGGAACTCTATTAAAATGGCCCATATGTTCCAGCTGAAGGTTCTGGTAACATCCTAACATTGGACAGACAAATGAGGAAGAAAGATGATAAAGCATTATCCATGTTAATTTTGGGTTGGTCATGGGAGAATTTGTCAAGTGTGAATCATCACACTACTTCTAAGGCCATGTTTGATGTTGTTGTTGAAATGTTTGAAGGAAATACTTAGCTGAAAGATATCAAGAAAGAAATACTTAAGCAACAACTTGATAGGCTCAAGTTTAAGGAAGGAGAGAGGTTGTAATCTATGATTCAAAGGTTTGTTGCGATAGATAATGATATAAGAACCACATACCTTGAAATCACTGATTTTGATCTAAACAAGAAGCTTGCATCATCTATGACTTGTGAATGGTACACTGCCAGCAAATTAGCTAAAGAGAAGGCAAATTTCCCAAACTTCAAGCTAGATGATGTCATCTGCTTTCTTCAAGCTGTTGAGCATGAGATGATTGAAAATCACATGATCAAGGAAGAAAAACCAAGCTTTCAAGTTGCAAATGCTCTAATTGCACCAATGGATAACTTGACAACAAAGAATCAACAACAAGTTCCCAATGTTGAATAATCAAATATATTTAATGGTGAAACTCCGAGGGTGTTTGTGGCCGGTCAGTCTGGAAATCAAATTGGACAGCCAAGGTTTAATGTTCAATTGATGAAAGATGGATATACATCCTTAATGGCCAGTGGACATGCTCCTTATGTTGCAGGAAATACTGGTCAAGGAAATTATTATCAAGTTTTTTTCTCTATGTTCACTGATTCTTACAATGCATTTGTGGCAATGAATTTGATACACACAAGTGTAGTGCAAGATGACCTAGAACAAATTGATGCTGATGATTTGGAAGACATGGATCTCAAGTGGCAAGCTGCCATGTTGGCTTTGAGAAGCAAGAGGCTATACAACAGAATAGGAAGGCATTGGTCTCTTGTCCAAATCATATAATTGGCTTTGACAAGTCTAAGGCAATCTGTTACAATTGTCAACTACTAGGTCATTTTGCTAGAGAATGTAACCAACCAAGTAAGATTCAAAACACCAATCAACAAAGAAACCAATTCCAATATCAAAATCAGAATCAAGGTTAACAAAGACAGTTGAACAACAACAACAACTTCCAACAGCAAAATCAACAGCAAATTATCCCTCAACAACAACCAATTCAAAGAAATCAACAATTCCCTCCACAAACTCCTACCAATCAAAACAGGAAGCAATGCCAATCAGCCTAGAAATCAAGGAAATGTTTTATTGGCTCAACAAACACAAGATGCTAGATTTGACTGGAGTAACCATGCTGAAGAAATTGGAAAGGCTAATGTGGCATTTATGGCAAAGATTGGAAATCAAGCTGAATCCTCTTCAACACAAGTACATTCAGACTTCACAACTTTTGAATTACTTGAAATGAATGACGTGTTAAGAAAAGAAGTTGGTGAATTGCAATCTGAGTGCTTTAAGAAACATAGTATAATCAATGTGTATGAGATGGGTGAACTAACATATGAAAACCAAATCAAAAGTTTGGAATAAGAATGCGTAGTCAGCTTTGACACTCAGTCTAAATACACTACTGAGATTGAAGGTCTAAAGAAAATGTATCTTGATGAGATGTTGAAGAATACTCAACTTCAAGTTGAGGTTGAATTTCTAAAGAACTTAGTATCCACTGGCAAATATGTGGAAATTTTAAAAAAATCAAGGAAGAGGATAAGTACAATGTTGTTCCTCCACCCTTTAATGATAGCTATTAAGTATAGGTAGATAAAGAAAAGAGAGGAGCATATCTTGATCAATTCAGGAATGTGTTTAAAGATAAAAAGGAATTTGTTGAAAGGTACAAAATGGTTGAGGTTGATGAGGAAGGTGAGTATGTGATGAAGTTTGTTGAAACAAATTAATAGTTAATTGAAAAATCTGTTGGAATACAAGTTTAATTGGAAGATCAAGAAAGTGATGTGTTAAATTAAGATGATTTGAGTGATTCA
Organism: Bidens hawaiensis; assembly: GCF_021521415.1. Lineage (NCBI taxonomy): Eukaryota > Viridiplantae > Streptophyta > Magnoliopsida > Asterales > Asteraceae > Bidens > Bidens hawaiensis. The sequence goes on along the minus strand of NW_027492357.1, from coordinate 43,293 downwards.
AATGATGAATGCTCAAGCTATAGCATTTTAAAGGACAAAAGAATGAGTAAACAGAGTTCAAAGGACAAGATCCATTTGTTACCAAAGATTACTCAAAAAATGAAGAAACACCATGAGCAAATGAGAATAGAACATAAATCCTTTGATATTTGTGAATCAAAAAGAATGAAAGATGAGAAAAAAGCTGCCAAAACTTTGCAAAGAAAATCAGTGAAACTCCTTTAAGAAAAGTGTATTCAAAGAGAACAAGTTTCAAGAACAACAAGAAGAGTGAAGAAAACCTCAAGAATGATAATCTTTTTCTTCCAATCTATCCAGTTTTCTCCAATCATGACCTGTTTGATGCTGGGGATGTGGAGACTATAGAAGATTATGCTGATGGCTTAGAACAAGGCATGATAAAGATGAAAGCCTAATTAAATTGGAGAAGATCAATTTGGAAAAAGTAATGTGGAAAGGGAAGATACCATGATTGAAGAATTCCTACCCTTTTCAATCAACTTTGATGGTCTCATTACTCATCAAAAGACCAGTGGAGTTGATCCCCAAGACCAATTGAAAGATACAAAACGGGTAACTCAAGTGAAAGTTTTAAAGGACAAGTTTGGTGCAAAGTGTGTGATGTTTATGGACACCACACTAACTCAACCCTTTAATGCCCCTGACCTCACAATGTTTGGACATGACTTTGTATTCTACAAGAAAATATATAATGAGTACTTGAGTAAGGGTAAGAAGAAGGATGATGGACAAGCTGTCAAGACTAAAGATGCAGCTGAGAAGAAAAAGGACATGAATGAAAAGAAACAGGCTCCTATGATCAAGAACCCAATCAGAAGTAAATCTGATATGTCTTAGAAATTTGTGAAACTTGTTGATTCTGAGAAATAACCAATTGTAAAAGAGAGAGCAAGATTAAGAAGAAAAATTTCAATAAAAAGAAATCAAATGAACTCACTAGTGATGAGAAGTTTCTTTAAAATATGGTTATGAACCACATGGGTTTTTGTGGAAACCAAAACTGAAGCTAAAGTGACAATCTGTCATTGAAGAATGAACAATCATAGTTCCCTATATTGGAAACTCATTTGAAGTTGGTTATGAGACTGACGAGTCTTGTTAGTTAATATATGAGGATCCAAAACCAATTACAACTAATGATGAAGTTGCTGATGATTTGCAAGCTGAATCAGCTTGTGATTCATCACTTAATTGATACTTTTTCCTTGATTTATATAGGAACATTCCATAAAAATGAATGATGTATGGTACATGGACAGTGGATGTTCTAGGCACATGACCTGTGATAAGAGATCATTGGTTAACTATGAGGAGAAGTATGAAGGACCAGTTGCCTTTGGTAGTGATGAAAATGGAGGGAAAAGTGTGGGCAAAGGCATTCTCACAAATTGCAAAGTGTCTTTTGATAATGTGTTTTTTGTGGAAGGATTACAATATAATCTTTTGAGCATATCTCAAATGTGTGACAAAGGTTATAAGGTTGGATTCGATGAATCTTATTGTTTCATCCTTAAAACAAAATTTGTAATTCCTCCTGATATATGATCATGATGATGGCCCCTATTAATGGAAATTTGTATGAATTAAGGATGAAAGATACCATTTCTAGAGGAGGAACATGCTTTGTTTCAAAAGCTACTGAAAATGAAACAAAATTGTGACACAGAAAGTTTTGTCATGTGAATCTCAAGAACATGAACAAACTTGTTAAAGGCGAACATGTATTGGTTTACCATCAAGAGAGTTCAAGCTTGAAGATAAATGTATTCCTTGTCAAAAGGGAAAGTAGCACAAACCATCACACAAAACAAAACTCATAAATTCCATCGAATAAATACTTAAAATTCTTCATATGGATCACTTTGGTCCTATGAGTGTTCCAAGCATTGGTAAAAAGAGATATTGTTTGGTGATTGTTAATGATTATTCAAGATTTACATGGGTTTATCTTCTGAACTCAAAGGATGAATTTGCTGAAATGATCAAGAGTTGTATAACTAGGATTGAGAACCAACTAGATAGAAGGGTAAAAGTCATGAGAAATACAAATAAACACACATATCAAAGTATCTTGTCCATTTGTTTGAATATCCTAAGTACTAATGTCTTTGTCACGGTATCATCATCTAAATAAGGTACATAAAAATCTACAATTCCATGAACAAGTGTAATGAGAAACTAAAGTCCTTTCTAGTTAGGATTGTGTATCAACATACTCGGATAATAGCGCAAGTAAGTATCTTTTCCGTTGGTAACAACCAACGTACTCGGATCGGGGGTCCTTATTCCACTCAAAACATCAAGGTCCTGAGTGCAAAAGGTGGGGGGGCGTATGATCATACTTATTGAGGAAATCATGCATGTAATCTTTCAGCAAGTAAGCAAATAAACACACAAGTCCATGTAACGAATTGTAGTTTGTAAATAATGAATAAACGATATTGTAATTTTGATAGGATATATATACTACCCCAAAAGTAACAAAAAGGGAAAAGGGGGGTGTGAGAAACTCACCTTTGAGATTGAAGACAACTTGAAATAATAACCGAAAGCACGTTTAAAATAATTGAAACGATCGAACCGCACAGACTATAACTAAGAAGGAAATACAAAATATAAAGAGTAACTATTGGGATTATAAAAGTTAAATAATATTAGTTTCAGGAATTATACATTATTTTAATATCTATTTCATTAACTTATGGCAAATGGGGACTAGGGAATTTTTAATGAGTTTAATAAAAATGAATAAAGTTTATATAAATCATCTGATGCTTATTAGTTGAAGAATGATTTGTAGATGAATAATTATAACTTATTAATTTAAGATTAAATAACAATATTAATAACAATTTATGATTAAACGTTTTTTCCAAGTAACATACTTAATTATTTTACTAATTAATTAACTTAAATCTTTTGCATGAATTCTTTTAAAGAAATTATAAATATTAGTTTATGTTGAAATAAATTAAACAATAATTAAGTTACTGAATTATTAATTTAAAGATATGAAGTATGCTATAAAACCCTAAAGGAAACTCTAAATTCTTGGAGATTTTTAATGATTCTTCGGCGGTGTTCCTTCCGTACCGGATTTCAGACCACTCTCCATGTCTTTTGAAATTCCCCTCTCTTATTAAAGGTAAGCCTAAACCGTTTAAATTCCCTAATTTCTTGATTGAAAAACCGGGTTATCATGATATTATTGCTAAAGGCTGGAATATTGAGGTGAACGGGTATCACATGTTTCGCGTGGTAAAGAAACTCCAGAACTTAAAACACCCTATTCGTTCTTTGCTGTACCGGCAAGGCAATCTCCATAAGAAAGTTACTGACCTAAGAACCCGTCTGGATGCTTGTCAAACCCGCCTTGACACTGACCCTACTAATTTGGAGTTGATTCGGGAACAGAGTAATTATCTTAAGGCTTATCATGAGGCGGCTAAGGATGAGGAAGAATTCCTTAAACAAAAGGCTAAAGTTGATTGGTTAAAGCTTGGTGACTCTAACACTGCATACTTTCACAATTCCTTGAAAATGCGAAACCATAGGGGTCGCATTGATATTATAAGTGATGCTCAGGGCCGTTTATTTGAGGGGTTGGATGTTCCTTCGGTGTTTGTTAATCATTTTACGAACATCTTTGGCTCTGATTTGAAACCATTGAGGAAACTGGATAATCAGATGTTTACTACTAAACTCTCGGCCTCCCAGGCGGAGTTTATGATTAGACCTATCTCCGATTTGGAAATCAAGGATGCGGTTTTCTCTATTGAGAATTCCAAAGCGCCGGGACCTGATGGTTTTTCCTCGGCCTTTTTCAAGAGTTCTTGGGATATTGTTGGGAAAGATGTGTGTTTGGCGGTTCGTGAATTTTTCAGCAGAGGAAGTCTCCTTAAACAGGTAAACCACACCATTATTGCCCTTATTCCTAAAGTGACTAATATTGTGACTCCGAATGATTTTCGTCCCATCTCGTGCTGCAACACTTTATATAAATGCATTACCAAGATTATCTCGGTTCGTATGATGAAGGGGTTGGAGTCGTTAATTGATATTAATCAGTCAGCGTTTGTGCCTGGGCGTAGGATTTCTGATAATATCCTTTTGACCCAAGAATTAATGCATAATTACCACACTAATACAGGTCCGCCTAGATGTGCTTTTAAAGTTGATATCCAGAAAGCCTATGATACGGTCAGTTGGGACTTCATACGTGATATTCTTTTTGGGTATGGTTTCCACGATAAGATGATTCAGTGGATAATGGAGTGCATAACCACTTCTTCTTTTTCGATAGCAGTTAATGGGAATTTACACGGGTTCTTTAGTGGTAAAAGAGGTCTGAGACAGGGTGATCCGATGTCCCCTTATATTTTCACGCTGGTTATGCAAGCTCTCACGTTGATTCTGCATCGAAAGGTTCGTATTGATGGATCGTTCCGTTTTCATCGATGTTGTGAAAAGTTAAATATTATCAACATTTGCTTTGCGGATGATTTGTTCCTGTTTGCTCGTGGTGATGTGAATTCTGCTAAAATTATTATGGGGGCTCTGAATGATTTCAAAGATATGTCCGGGCTTACTCCGAGTGTTCCGAAAAGTACCGCGTTTTTCTGTAATGTCCCGGACCGTGTTAAAGGTGGTATTTTGAATATTATGCCCTTTGTTGAAGGAAGGCTTCCGGTTAAATACTTGGGGGTTCCTCTTATATCCACGAGGTTAAATTACCGGGATTGTAAGAGGTTGCTGGATTGTATGGATAGTCGGATTGGAGATTGGAAGAATAAAACTTTATCCTTTGCGGGTAAATTGCAGCTGGTCAGGTCTGTTCTTTCGTCTTTATATATTTATTGGGCTGCTGTGTTTTCTCTCCCTTCTAGACTTATTGCTGATCTTGAGAAACGGATTAAAAACTTTCTTTGGGATTATGGTCAAAATAAGGGAAAGCATAAAGTCTCTTGGGATATTGTGTGTCGGCCGAAGTGTGAAGGTGGTTTGGGTATCCGGCGTATACGGGATGTCAATAACTCTCTGCTGGTTTATCATATTTGGAGCTTAATCAATGTGCGTAACTCGTTGTGGGTTAAATGGATTTATGAGTATAAAATGAAGGGGCGAAATTTTTGGAGCTTGCAGATTCCTAACTCGTGTACGTGGGGATGGAGGAAAATTCTTCAGTTCCGTCCTCAGATTAGAAAATTTATATGGCATGAAATTGGGAATGGGAGATCTACTTCAGTTTGGTATGATAAGTGGGATGAGATTTGTCCTTTAATTGAATATATTAACCCTAGAGCTATTCATCGTGCTGGCTTGTCTTTAGAGACCTGTGTCAGTGATGTTGTTCATCATAATGACTGGGGTTGGCCGCCTGATTGGATTTTGAGGTATCCAATTCTTTTGAACCTAAAAGAAGTCAGCATTTGTCCGGATGAGAGGGACAAGATCGTGGTAATGGATGAGAATGGGACTTCAATGAATTTCTCGGCGTCTGGAATTTGGAATCTTATTCGGAGACCGGCTGATAAGGTGTCTTGGGTGCATGTTGTTTGGTTCTCTCAATGTGTTCCAAAACACTCCTTTATGTTGTGGATTGTGCTTCATGATAGGTTGAGCACGCAGAATCGTATTATGGGATGGAAAATTGGTGGGTATCCAAATTATAACTTGTATTGCTGCCCTCTTTGTAATGGAGAGCCGGATTCTCGTAACCACCTCTTCTTTGAGTGTAAGTTCACTGCTGAGGTTTGGAGTATTGTAAGAATGAAAGGGAAGTTTCAGGGATGTAGGAATGGTTGGGCGAATATTCTTCAATATGTGTCTCAATTTGGAATGTCCAACTCTATTGAAAATGTTGTTAATCGGCTGCTATTTGGGGCTTCGGTTTACGTTATCTGGAAGGAGCGAAACAACCGGCTTTTCAAGAACTCTTTCATGACTCCGAAGATGGTTGCGGACGAAATCATTAGGGGGACGCGCCTAAAGCTTATGACTCTAAACTTCAAGAATTCTGAACGGGTTTTTCGGGTTCTCGAGGATTGGCACTTTCCGCGGGGAGTTTATCACCAGATTGATGATAATGGTTGATTTGTTTTAGTTTTGTTTATTTACATTGTTCTTGTGTAAGCTTTGGCTGTGTTTACCAATGTTTGGTGGTTTTGGTTTGTTTACTCTTGTATGGCATGTCATACATGAGAACTAATATGGCACTCTGTCATATTACTTGTACTTTTTGTTTGTGTGGAATGCATTTAACCGGGTGAATCCCTTTACCCAAAAAAAAGTATGCTATATCTATTGTGAAATATTTTAAATAAAAGAAATTTTTATAAATCATCTTATTTAAAAGAAAACTTATAAGTTTATAATGATCAACAAATCATAAATTTAGATAAATATATATCCATGCTTGTTCTTGCAAAATAACTAGGTTTGATCCAAGATTTAGAAAAATCATAGTGTTTATCTTGGATATCATGATCATAATGATTCTTAAAACCAAAATATAAGACTTTTATGATAAAAGTAACATGATCATGAAGAACAACTTATGAACAAATATGAACATTCAAGATAAATATCAAAAAAATAGCTATAAAATGCATGAAATGGTAAAAACTTACTTGTTAGTGATCTTAAGCTTAAGAAAATAATGTATTGAAGTGTGAAATATAATGGAGGATTTGTCCTCCTTTTATAGTGATAATATAGAGTTGTTATGTCTTATGGAATTAAAGAAATTAAGTCATGTTTAATATAATTAAAACACAAATTAAAAATAGTTTAATAGCGCATTCAAAAGGTTTAACTATTTTAATAAACTTTATTTAATTAAAACATTCATTAGTTTTTATTAGTTAAGTAACATAATAATAATAATAATAATAATAATAATAATAATAATAAGTAGTAGTAGTAGTAGTAGTAGTAGTAGTAGTAGTAGTAGTAGTAGTAGTAGTAGTAGTAGTAGTAGTAGCAAATTGCATGGGACATGTACATAAATATTTGATCTTGATTATAAATGTTTTAAATAAGCATGTAATACTCAAGGGTAATGAAAAGTATAATTGCATAGAAATGATCACATAAAATATATTAACGAAAAAGAGATTAATTAATAATATTATAAAAATATATAAGTTTAAATAGAAACAAAACCGAAAATTAAAAAACGGGTCGAATTTTCGGTTTTGAAAATTAATGAATGTTACACTAAATGCTTCAAGATCATACATTATGTTTGTTGTATGTGTGTGTGAAAGATTTCAACCAAATCCAAAAGTTTCTCATATGATTTTTGTCAAGAGAATCTTTATATATCTGAAAGGAAAGGCTGATTTGGGTATCTGGTATCCTAAGAACCATGCCTTTGATCTACTTGCATACACAGACAGTGATTATGATGGATGTAACATGAGTAGAAAGTCTACATCAGGTAGATGTCAATTCTTGGGAGACAGGATAGTATCATGGAAATGCAAGAAGCAAACAACTGTTTCAATCTCCATTGCTGAAGCTGAATACATTGTTGCCTCTGCTTGGTGTGCTCAAGTCCTCCAGATTCAAAATCAATTGTTGGACTATGGTTTGAATTACTTGAACACTCCTATTTATATTGATAATACTGCTGCATTATTCATTATTAAGAATCCAGTCCAACACTCAAAGACCAAGCATATTGTAATCAGACACCATTTTATCATAGAATGCAGTGAGAAAGGACTAACAGAAATTAAAACAGTTGGCAATAATGACAACCTGGCTGATTTGTTCACCAAGCCACTAGATAAAACAAGATTTCATTTTCTATTAAAAGCTTTAGGCATGATCAACTCTGATAAAGTCTGATTAATGATGTATGCTCAATGTGCTAACTGACTATTTGATTAAAGATCTTGAGTGAGTAAGTTATGTTCTGTGTTTGAATTTGTGAATATGTTTAACTGACGTGTGCTTAAATGAATATGTCAACCTTAGATAAATATGATGCTCAGGTATGTTTCTGTGTTGATAATGATGTCTTGTTAATTATGATTGCATCTATGTTGAAATGATTGTTTGCATGCTTATCTGATATCTTGCTTATGAATTAATTATCTGAAACGATATTTTGCTTAGAAAAGGAAAAGACTATACATGATTTATCTTTAATAGAACTTTATGTTAGTCTGATTGTGTTAGAGCATACCTTTCATTTTTTATTACTCTTGAGTATGTTATTGATTGCTTGTGTCAAATTTGTGCTTTGATAACAAACTTGTGCTAAAATAAAGTTTCTTTAACAAGTTTTCAGAGTAAATCTTTTTGACAAACTGAGCACGTTAATGGTTTAGAGAAATGATAAGATTATTCAGTTCAAGCTTTATAGAGTCTTCAAAGGTTTTTCAATGAAAATTGATCCAACCTTTTGGGGAACGATAGTAGATTGATTATTTATACCAATCATATGGATTTAATAGGCTGAAAACACTACTAGTGCAGTCATTGATATGTATGTTAGCTATCCATGATGTGTAAAAATTGAGGTGATATAAACATAATGAATATGCTAAACTTGATGTGGAGATACATTGCTGAAATATGCATGTTTCAAGATACATCTCTTCGAATGACAGGCAGAAAAGTAATTAACCACTCATACAAAAGCTTGTTGGTATTTAATTACTCAAAATGAAACGATTTATATATATGACAAAGAACAAATTTGAACAAAAAGATTATAAATCAACCAATAGTTGATAAAATTACAAACCTTAGGATTTAAATTAAAACTACAGAGGCGGGGCATCAAAATGAGTCCTAAACACCTTGAATGAAAGACATGTAAGTCCGTATTGCATGGCAAGTAAGTCCAACGTTCAACCTCAAATGTTTGAAAAGTTGAATTATTAAGTATTTTTATAAACGTTCTGTCGTAAAGTAATTTGACCAAATATCAGGGGGTTGAAGTCAATTTGGGGTGATCTGGAGAAAGCCAAATAAGCCTTTAGAAGACATATGGAACATCATAGTTCAATAAGTGTTATCCATTTATGTATTATGCAACCAATTGAACCTTAAACATATCACCAAAGTAATGAAATTCATGCTATGTAATTACCTGCTATTAACCTACCTAATGTGTCATAAGAATGAAGTATTGAAATGTGACTTAATCAATATGATCCCATGTTGAGATCTTTTCATAAGAGAGAAAAGGATTTAAATTGAGTAAACTGAAATTTGATCTCATTATGCACCATTTCCTCTTAAACTTTGAACCAAATTGAGTAAAGTTTTTATAATTGGTTTAAGTCTAAAAGTGTTGCATTTTCACTCTGGATATGCTTGAATATGTAATTTCGAGTGAACTTTATTTTATTTAAACATTCGAGTAAACTTAGGTGTTTTATTTGAAGTATAACTCATTCGAACATACTTGATAGTTGTTTGCTATGCATATATTTGATTATGTACTTTCAAGCAAACTTTGATGTTTTCAAACTTTCGAGTAAACTTAGGTGTTTTATTGGAAGTTCAACTCATCCGAGCATACTTTATGAATGTTTCATATGAATGTGTCTAAATATTCTTTGTGTATGAGTTTCGAGTAAACTTATTGTCGGTCCCGTATGATCACATAATCACTAAATATTATTGTCGTAACCCACACAGTGATGTGTCGACAAGAAGGTTAACGACTTGCTATTTAGAGTAAGAATAAATGTTTGTTAACGGCAGAATCACTAACACACAAGATTGTTGCTTAAAGATTGTAAAATGTAACATACGCAAACATTAACTCAAAATATTTCCATTTATAAAAAGATTCATACAAATGCAAATCAATTAGGGTTTCTGTAAGCAATGTTTTTCTGTACAATTCTTAGGACAGCCGTCACACTTAATTCAGGAATATTCAGCAGGTCTGAAAAGTGTAAAGCGTGATCCGTGGTAGGCATGCCCTAAAATATTCTATTTATATGTCTGCCACTACCTGACAGCTGTCCTGACATCTGGAAACCCTAGTGATTGATACATATTCGTAAAACATATTACAAATGATTCTATGTGTAAAAACAGGTCTTCGGGTAGACTTTTGTGCCTTTCGTCTTCTTCAAGCAGACCTGGTAACCTTGATGTGTGCTGGTAAACAGTTCTCCGAGTAGACTTTACTTAGAATATTTTCCTAAAAAAATATTCATCTAGCAGACTTCAATCTTCTTGACCATAGCAAACTTTGCTCGATATGGTCCTATGAGCAAACTGTTCTTCATGAATCCCTTTAACCCTTTGTTAAAAGATAACTTATTAAGACAACTCAAGTGTGCTGGTAACACTGTTCATAAAATAATTTTTTTAGTCGTGCTTTTTTTTTTTTTTTGGGTAAAGGGGTTCACCCGGTTAAATGCATTCACACATCCAAAAAATACAAGTAATATGACAGAGTGCCATATTAGTTCTCAAGTATGACATGCCATACAAGAGTAGACAAACCAAAACCACCAAAACTGGTAAACACAGCTAAAGCTTACACAAGAACCAAGGAAAAAACAAAACAAAAAACAAATCAACCATTATCATCAATTTGATGGGAAACTCCCCGCGGAAAGTGCCAATCCTCGAGAACCCGATTAATCCGTTCCGAATTCTTGAACTTTAGAGTCATAAGCTTTAGGCGAGTACCCCTAATAATTTCTTCAGCAACAGTCGTAGGAGTCTTCAAGGAGTTCCTGAAAAGCCGGTTATTTCGCTCCTTCCAAATAACGTACACCGACGCCCCAAATAACAGCTGATTAACAACATTATCAATAGAGTTGGACCTTCCAAATTGAGACACATATTGGAGAATATTCGCCCAACCATTTCTGCACCCCTGAAACTTCCCCTTCATTTTTACAATACTCCAAACCTCAGAAGAGAACTTACAGTCAAAGAAGAGATGATTACGCGAATCCGGCTCTCCATTACAAAGAAGGCAGCAATACAAGTTATGATTTGGATACCCACCAATCTTCCACCCCATAATACGATTCTGCGTGCTCAACCTGTCATGAATCACAGTCCACAACATAAAGGAGTGTTTTGGAACACATTGAGAGAACCAAACAACATGCACCCAGGACACCTTATCCGCCGGTCTCCGAAGAATATGCCATATACCTGAAGTCGAGAAATTCATTGAAGTCCCATTCTCATCCAAAACCACTATCTTGTCCCTCATATCCGGACAAAGACTTACATCTTTTAAGTTCGAAAGAATTGGGTATCTCAACGACCAATTAGGCGGCCAACCCCAGTTATTATGATGAACAATATCACTGACACAGGTCTCTAAAGACAATCCTGCCCGATGAATTGCTCTAGGGTTGATATAATCAATTAAAGGACAAAGAACATCCCATTTATCGTACCAAACTGAAGTAGCTCTCCCATTACCAATTTCATGCCATATAAACTGTCTAATACGGGGACGAAACTGAAGAATTTTCCTCCACCCCCAAGTACACGAGTTAGGAATCTGCAAGCTCCAAAAATTTCGCCCCTTCATTTTATACTCATGAACCCATTTAACCCACAACGAATTACGAACATTGATTAAACTCCAAATATGATAAACCAGAAGAGAGTTATTGACATCCCGGATACGCCGGATACCCAAACCACCTTCACATTTCGGCCGACACACCATATCCCAAGAGACTTTATGCTTTCCCTTATTGTGACCATAGTCCCAAAGGAAATTTTTAATCCGTTTCTCAAGATCAGCAATAAGTCTAGAAGGGAGTGAAAACACAGCAGACCAATAAATATATAAGGACGACAGAACAGACCTGACCAGCTGCAGTTTACCCGCAAAGGACAAAGTTTTATTCTTCCAATCTCCAATCCGACTATCCATACAATCCAGCAACCTCTTACAATCACGGTAATTTAACCTCGTGGAAATAAGTGGAACTCCCAAGTATTTAACCGGGAGCCTTCCCTCAACGAAGGGCATAATACTCAAAATACCACTTTTAACGCGGTCCGGGACATTACAGAAAAACGCGGTACTTTTCGGAACACTCGGAGTAAGCCCGGACACATCTTTGAAATCATTCAGAGCCCCCATAATAGTTTTAGCAGAATTCACATCACCTCGAGCAAACAGGAACAAATCATCCGCAAAGCAAATATTGATAATATTTAATTTTTCACAATAGCGATGAAAACGGAACGAGCGTTCAATACGAACCTTTCGATGCAAAATTAACGTGAGAGCTTGCATAACCAGTGTGAAAATATAAGGGGACATCGGATCTCCCTGTCTCAGACCTCTTTTACCACTAAAGAACCCGTGTAAGTTCCCATTAACGGATATCGAAAAGGAAGAAGTGGTTATGCACTCCATTATCCAATGAATCATCTTATCGTGGAAACCATACCCAAAAAGAATATCACGAATGAAGTCCCAACTGACCGTATCGTAAGCTTTCTGGATATCAACTTTAAAAGCTCATCTAGGCGGACCATTATTAGTGTGATAATTATGCATTAACTCTTGGGTCAAAAGGATGTTATCAGAAATCCTACGCCCAGGCACAAACGCAGACTGATTGATATCAATTAACGACTCCAAACCCTTCATCATACGAACCGAGATAATCTTGGTAATGCATTTATATAAAGTGTTGCAGCACGAGATGGGGCGAAAATCATTAGGAGTCACAATGTTGGTCACTTTGGGAATAAGGGCAATAATAGTGTGGTTTACCTGTTTAAGGAGACTTCCTTTTCTGAAAAATTCATGAACCGCCAAACAAACATCTTTCCCAACAATATCCCAAGAACTTTTGAAGAAAGCCGAGGAGAACCCATCAGGACCCGGCGCTTTGGAATTCCCAATAGAGAAAAACGCATCCTTGATTTCCAAATCGGATATAGGTCTAACCATAAGCTCCGCCTGAGAGGCCGTGAGCTTAGTAGTAAAAATCTGATTATCCGGTTTTCTCAATGGTTGCAAATCTGAACCAAAAATGTTCCTAAAATGATTAACAAACACCGAAGGAACATCCAACCCCTCAAATAAACGACCCTGAGCATCACTTATAATATCAATACGACCCCTATGGTTTCGCATTTTCAAGGAATTGTGAAAGTACGCAGTATTAGAGTCACCAAGCTTTAACCAATCAACTTTAGCCTTCTGTTTAAGGAATTCTTCCTCATCTTTAGCCGCCTCATGATAAGCCTTGAGATAACTACTCTGCTCCCGAATCATCTCCAAATTAGTAGGATCAATGTCTAGACGGGTTTGACAAGCATCCAGAAGGGTTCTCAGATCATTAACTTTCTTGTGGAGATTGCCTTGCCGGTGCAGCAAAGAACGGATAGGATGTTTTAAGTTTTGGAGTTTCTTTACCACGCGAAACATGTGATAACCATTCACCTCAATATTCCAGCCGTTAGCAATAATATCATTATAACCCGGTTTTCCAATCAAGAAATTAGGGAATTTAAACGGTTTAGGCTTACCTTTAATAAGAGAGGGGAATTTCAATAAACATGGAGAGTGGTCTGAGATCCGGTATGGAAGGAACACCGCCGAAGAATCATTAAAAATCTCCATGAACTTAGAGTTTCCCATCACCCTATCAAGCTTTTTGAAAAGACCCATACCCGTTTTCGGTTTATTGCTCCAAGTGAATTGGAGTCCGACCCCATTAATATCCTCAACTTCAATGTTCTTAACACAATCACGAAAATCAAGCATCCCAGTGGAAATTTTGGAAGAACCATGCAAGCTGTCTTCCAAATTAAGAGCACAATTAAAATCTCCAAGTAAAGCCCAAGGTTTACCACGAGTGAATTGTTTATGAACAGCAAGATTATGCCATAATTCCCTTCTTTTCAAATAACAATTCTCAGCATACACGAAAGAACCATACATCACCTTGCTATCAAGCTTAAACTTTAACTGAACGTGAAGAACCTGGTTCGAATAATCAATAACCATAAGATCAACCAAATCCGTATTCCACCCCACAATAATCCGAGTACCTTTATCACAAACACTACCATTGCTGGTCCAATCCCAATTTTTACAAATCTTCTTACAAACATCAAAAACCGCGTTTAATTTGACGTGAGACTCAAGAATAGCACACACCTGAATATTATTCTCTTGGATTACCTTACGAACCTCTTTTTGTTTAAGAGGGCGGTTCAACCCTCTTATATTCCAAGTGGCGATGGTACCCCATTAAACACCCAATTCACCGAGTGTGCTTGCACCCTCAGAACCAATATCCGCTTTCATAGCTTTAGCCACATCCGTAAACAGCTCCTCCACATCATCATCATCTGCATCACTTTCCGATTCATCCGCCAAATTACCAAACCGGTTACTTGTTTGGACAGCATGCTTTTCCTTTAACTGGACCCCCACAGCCATAGGAGTTGTAGGTTTACCCACAGGATGATTATTAACTTGTCCATGAGCAGGTGGTTTATTTATAGGTTGTGACACAGCAGGTTTAACGACCGGTCGATAGACAAGATTATGTTTTTTGACAATAACTTTTTTCTTTCCCTTCACCCTCTGGAAACCATCATCATTAGTGACTTTCGTTGGTTCTTCATTTAACTTTTTATCATGAACTTGTTTCGGGCATTGAGTGTTCGAATGACCAAACACCTCACATAGAGAACATCTGGGGGGCTCCCAATCATATTCAATCTTAATCTCCGAGATCTTATTTGTCTCCCCCCACGTATCCGGAACAGCAACAACAAGCTTCCTTTTAATATCCTGATTTGCCTGAAGCTCAACCTGGACTCTTCCTAACATATCAAAAACATTTCCTTTCATACCCTTATTTTTCATTATTCCTTTCAGGATCTTGATCATCTCCTCATCTTCCATGGATCTCTATTTTCAACAGGTTCTGGTTTGACTTCCACAGGGGTAGGAGCGTTTGAGGCTTCAGCTCTTTCTAAATCATCCTTCTCTATTTCAGATAAGTATAGTTCCAGTTTGTCTGATATGCTCATCCCTTCAAGTTCACTTAATCTCCCCCTAGCCTCCATCAGCTTCTCTAACAAAACCAATTGTTCATTTTTCCACTTTTTCTTCTTTTCAATTCAAATTTACAAGTCTTGGTCTTTTTGCAGAGGTTTCTGGTTGATCTTTCATGGATAATCTTCTAAAGTGAGATTCAACCTTTTCTTTTGTCAGGCTATCAAATAACTCAGGATCCATCCCTTTCTCTATCAAGTACTTACATTTCCCTCCATACTTCTTCATCACAACATCTATCTTTTCATCTAGCTTTGCTTCTCTTTCAAACCTCTCCTTCTCCTCTTTCTCGATTGTTTCTCTAGTTGTATTATAATGTCTTTGTAAATCATGGAAACTCATTCTGCTCAGATCTTTCTCATTAAGTCCTTGTTTTCTCAAATACTCTCTATACTCCATACAATCTGTAGTTTTCTTTTCAACCCTTTTCCTGATTTCATAATCCTCCTTATCAATCTGTGACATCCGGCATTTTTAAGTTAACTCTGTTAACTAAACCCAGTTAAATCCTGTTGACTATGTCTATAAACTCAGTTAGTTCTGTTAACTATGAGTATGAACTCTTGTACATGTGATGTCATGTATGCGTACATTTAAGTCAACGTGTCATTGGTGACTTAAACAAGGATAAGTGACTAATTATAACTAGGATAATAAACTCGTCTTGCATGTTATAATAAACATGTATGATAAGTATAATGTGCTATGTGATTAATATGTAATATTATGGTTATTACATGATGATGTGATTGTAAGTAAGCTAAATGATTAAATAGGTTATATTGTATGTCATGTAACATGTTTATTATTTAAATGGAACCTTATTTTATGTTACATAGGAAATGTTTATTAAATTATGTACCATGTCACAAATAAATAAATAAAAGATAACCTAAGTATCATATTCATTAAATCAATCATAAAGGGGTTGTTAATAACAAGGAGGTTACAACTATTGGATGCCAACACCTTTTCCTTTCCCTTTTCCTCTCTCTTTGGCCGTGATACTCACACACACACACATACTCTCATTTTCTTTCATACAAACAATCATCTTCTAGTATTTTCTCCATAACACAAGAGTTGGTGATTATTAGTAAACAAGGGTTTAAGCATTTGATCAAGCAAAGTGAGTAGATTATTATGTTTATATGTTTCTTTTTCTTTTAATTCATATGAACCTTGTATCCAAATGGTTGGATCATGAAAGGGGATGATCAAAGTTTAACAAATAAAAAGGATTTTTGTATGAGTCTTGATTAATATTTTGAGTCCTTTATAAATACTTGTGTTCTTATTATGAAATCAAATGGATAAAAATAAGACATGCAATTTGATTTGGTAAGAATGTTTCTTGATGATTGTTGAGTCAAAGGATAGAAAAGTTGTGATTTGTAGTTGATTGTGGTTAAAACTGTTTATTGGCAGATTAGATGTTACGGATTTGGATTGTTGATAACTTGATGATATGTTTGAGTTTTTGATCGATTTTTGATTCTATGAACATGTACTTTGAATCTAGTTTTTAGAAAGTCCGAAATATTAATTTTTGGACACTGTTTGAATACTTTTTATTAATTTACAAAATCAGGATGCAAATCTAAATTAGAGAAAATAATTCTGAGTTGAGTTGTAAATTTCATAACTTGATGATAAAAATAGATATGGATATAATTCTACTTCTAGGATGTTGTAAATTGAATTAGGAATCTAGTCCAATTGGTCTTGCATCAAATGGACAAATATGGAATTTTTGACAAATTTTTGATTACTGCTGTGTTGTTGTAGAAATATAAATCATGTTGTTGTAGTATATGAATATTCTGGACGAATTGGTAAATCCAAAAATTGTGAGAAAAATATATGTTGAACCTAATACTGATGTGTACATGTGTGATTTATTTGGTAATTTAATTGTGAGTTTTGATTGATGAGAAAAATCGGTTTAGGTGGTATAAATTGTTAAAGGTGATAAAGGTGTTAGTTGAATTGAGATAATTGCAAATTGTGATATGTTAGTTGTGGTAAATTAGAACTTTGACTTTTTAAGTCAACTTAGAACTAGTTTCCTAAATAGTTAGTCTTGCTTGTGATGTTGTGAAAGTGTATTGATCATAGAATTGCAAGGAATATGGCTAAGTGTGTATACTTGATGATTGATTAAGTGTGACTAGAATTATAAGGTAAACATTCTAAGTCCAACCTTTTAGTCAAAGGTCAATATTTTAGTCAAAGGTTAAAACTTTAGTCAAAGTCAACTTTAGTCAAAGTCAACAAAAGTCAAACTTTGGTCAAAAGTCTTTTTAAAAACAATGGGAGATTGTTGGATACTAGTGGTTCTAGGAACCATCCCACAAGTTACTTACGTACTTGCATTTTTAGGGTCTTAACACGTGACGCATTTACTTCGGTCGGATTTGTGTAATACCCGAAGCACCAACAAGGTGAGTTTACGGCCCCACTTTTATACCTTTCCTTTGGGGGAGGAAACATGCAAAACTGTTTTACTTTACTTGCTCTAAATCTTTACACAACCGTTTGGTTGCTTATAACGTAGTGTTTCTTTGCCATGGAAAGTCCTCACGAACATCGGACCGTTAACTAAGGTTAACTGGCGTGGTAAATTTAAATAGTACTATTGGGTTTGACAAACCCCACCCGGCATTTTTCTCGACTGGAGGTCGAACGGGGTGTAACTTTGACCAAACATTGTTAAGTTTTGGCAATACTTGACTTGAGGCAATAACTAGTCAGCTTCGGTCGTGATGAAAACATAACACTATGCGGCAACGAGTTAACTAAGTGTAGTTAACTATGGGCCACTTTTATTTATAAATTTTTATGAACTGATAGAGCATAACTTACTTTGAAAACCTGTGATCTCACCAACCATATGTGTTGACTCTTTTTAGCATGTTTTCCTCAGGTCACTAGCAAGCACTTGGATTAGGATAACATTGCATGCATGGACTCGCATTGGTTTAAGTTTGAAAACAATTATTTGATATTGGTTTTGCGCTTGTAGCGCCATGAATTATTTAAACTTGTTTTGGGAGATGGCTCCCGCACTTTGTTTAGCTTCCGTACTAGCACTTAAGTACTCTGAACATTTTATTTTGATTTGTTAAAACTTTTAAGACCATATAGATGACGTTTGGTGTGATTAATGTGTTCGGATCCTGGTTTGTCACCCGCCTTACGGTAAAACTCCGTTAGTGGAAATTTAGGGGTGTGACAGATTGGTATCAGAGCCATTGGTTATAGCGAACCAGGTTGCATACATTTCATATAGGTTGCAGTCCGGTCTATAGCTTTTCATGATGCATTAGTTACACTGCACATATATACATGAGATACCACTCACTCATCCCAACCCCAACCCTTGTGCCACAGTATGTCTTCGTCGTCAGCTGATCACGCCCGTGAGAAAGCACCTATCATCGCTGAGGAGAGCACACCACCTGCGTCCCCGAGACTGAAGAGGCAGCGGACCATCCCTGATGCTGGCACATCTACTGCTGAGGAGTCTTCACCCGAGCACACGTTCTTGCCTAAGCCCCAGTGCGACTGGGAATGGTACCCAGAGGTGGTGACCATGATGATTGAGAAGGAGGAGGTTCCACCCCTAGCTGTTGTAGGTCCTTCTTGCCCTACTCTACCCGCTCTGTCATGCCCTCCTGAGCAGGTGATAGCTGCACTTGTTTCTGGCCTGGATAAGGCGCAGTGTGGGAAACAGGGTATGAAGTCGGACATTGCTAAGCTAGCGCAGAAACAGAGTGGAGCCAAGCATAAGATGGATTTCTTGAGGGAGCTCTGCGATCGGAGGTCAGAGATGCACTACAAGTTAACCTTTGAAGTTGAGAGGCTAGGTGAGAAGATGCAGATGCTTGCAGACAGGGTGATAGATCTGACTAACGAACTGAACATTGCTCATAACCGTATTCGGGATCTGGAGGACCGGCTGGCACCTCCAGAGGACCCAGTGGAGGACCCTGAAGAAGACCCAGAGGAGGACCCCGAGGAGGATCCGGAGGAAGACCCCGAGGAGGAGCCCGAGGTGAGCGGGTCATCGGGAGTATCTGACGAGTGATATCGTCAGTTGGTATTCGTTTGGATTTCTTTCTTTTATGAACCTAGGTGGAAGGGTTGTTCCCATCCAACAGAGGATATTTTTGAACTATGATGTTTGGATTGAATGATTGTAATCGGATTACAAGTTATCTTTTCAAGTATTGTTTTTCTTAAATTGTGTTGTGATGTTCATAAATTAGTTGTTTGATTGTTATTGATGTACTAGAATTAAGGCATTAATCCGGTCTATGTTCATGACTGCGTAGGATTATGTCAGGACGTGGACGTGGCCATGGCAGGGGCAGCATCAACCTCACTCCAGCAGAACTGGCGGCACTCATCAACGAGCATGTGACCGCAGCGATTGCAGCCGCCCAGATTCCGAGGCAGGCGGCAGGGGGTAAGTATGCACTTTGCTGTCATTATGACACTTACTTTGTGAACCAAAAATCTAGGAGCCGCATGGTGCACCTTTAAGAACTACATGGATTGTAAACCCCATGCGTTTAAAGGCACCGAGGGGGCTGTCGGTTTGCTGCGCTGGATAGAGAAGGCAGAATCAGTGTTTGCTATGTGTAATTGCCCGGCTGCTAGCCAGGTGAAGTTTGCTACAGGGACTCTCGAGGAGTCAGCACTTACTTGGTGGAATACCCAAGTTCAGTTGTTGGGTCTAAATGCGGCCAATGCTATGTCATGGGAGGAATTCAAAAATCTAATCAAGACCGAGTATAACCCGCGTGGTGAAGTGCAGAAGTTAGAGCATGAGTTTTGGAATTTGCGGATGGAGGGTTCTGACATTGAGGCTTATACGACACGATCCAATGAGTTAGCGATACTGTGCCCTCAAATGGTCGATCCTGCTTATAAGAGGGTCGAAATGTATATTGACGGTTTACCTCCGCAGATCCAGAGTATGGTGACATCGCAAATCCCGCCAACATTCACGATGCCGTCCAGTTAGCTCATAAGTTAACTGATCAAGCCGTCAAACAAGGCACTCTCCCATCCAAGAAGTCTGCTACTGGTACATCCAATAATAAACGCAAGTGGGAGAGTAGTGGCAACAACAACTCCAACAACAAGAGCACCTCTTCAGGCCACAATCAACAGAGACGGTTTGAGTCTCCTCGCAGGAACAACTACCTGAGCCAGAACCAACAACAGGGAGGATATCAGGGGAAACTCCCAAAGTGTAACAAGTGTAACTTCCATCATGCGGGGAAATGTGATAAGTACCGTGCAACAAGTGTGGCAGACATGGCCACGAAACCAAGTTTTGTCGAGCAGACAACCCCCAGAAACAAGCTCCACCTCAAGAGGCCCCGAAAGGGTGTTTTGAGTGTGGACAGGAGGGTCACTTTAAGAGAAACTGCCCCAAACTGAAGAATGCTGGTAACGGAGGGGCAAATGGCAACGGGAAGAATGGTAACAATGGGAATGGTAACAACGGAGGTGAAGGCAGGGGAAGAGCCTTCATTATTGGTGGTGGTTCAGGTGAGACTTCTAACGACTCCGTAACTATTACCGGTAAATATAAAATGAATGGTTGTTATGCGCTAACTTTATTTGATACCGGGGCCGATCGAAGTTTCGTGTCAACTAAATTTTGTGAAATGGTTAATAGCACCCCATCTCCCCTAGAGTCTAAGTACACTATCGAGTTAGCAGATGGTAAAACCATCCAAGTGTCCCATATTTTGAAGGGTTGTACCGTAGAATTGTCTAGTCATTTGTTTCCCATAGATCTTATGCCGATTGAACTTGGTAGCTTCGACTTAGTTATTGGGATGGATTGGTTGTCCGAGCACCGAGCCGAGGTTGTCTGTCACGAGAAGATCGTCCGCGTACCTCTCCCTGGGGGAGAAACTCTCATTGTTCATGGTGAGAAAGAGAGTGCGACAGTTTGGATTATTTCCCTTATGAAGGCACAGAAGTTACTGCGTAAAGGCCATACTGCGATCTTAGCCCTAATCACCGACAAAGGTACTGACGAGGCTGTGGAGGAGGAGGTCTCAATCGACCAGATCCCTATTGTTAGAGACTTTCCTGAGGTTTTCCCCGAAGACCTACCTGGCCTTCCGCCTCACAGACAAGTGGAGTTTCAAATCGACCTGACACAAGGAGCTGTTCCTGTAGCTCGTGCATCGTATCGCCTTGCTCCGAAGGAGTTAGAGGAACTGTCTAAGCAATTGCAAGAACTGCTAGATAAGGGTTTCATACGCCCCAGTTCATCCCCGTGGGGAGCCCCAGTCCTATTCGAGAAGAAGAAGGATGGAACTCTACGTATGTGTATCGACTATCGGGAACTTAATAAGGTGACGACCAAGAACCGGTATCCCTTGCCACGTATTGATGATCTGTTCGATCAGCTGCAAGGATCCAGTTACTACTCTAAGGTCGACCTTAGGTCGGGTTATCACCAACTCCGAGTTCGGGAAGAAGACATTGCGAAAACAGCGTTTCGTACTCGTTATGGACACTATGAGTTCGCCGTTATGCCATTTGGGTTAACAAACACCCCAGCCGTATTCATGGACCTCATGAATCGTGTTTGTAAGCCTTATTTGGATAAATTCGTCATTGTGTTCATAGACGACATCTTGATATATTCGAAGACAAGGGAGGAACATGAAGAGCACTTGCGATTAATGATGGAGCTACTCATGAAGGAACAACTGTATGCCAAATTATCGAAGTGCGAGTTCTGGATGCGTGAAGTAAAATTTTTGGGCCACGTGGTAAGTGGGGAGGGAATCCAAGTGGACCAGTCCAAGATTGAAGCAATCAAGGATTGGCCAAACCCGAAAACTCCCACCGAGATCCGTCAATTTCTGGGATTAGCTGGTTATTATCGCAGATTTATTGGAGGATTTTCCAAAATTGCTCAACCACTCACATCCTTAATCCGCAAGGGCATTGTGTATAAGTGGACCGAGGCACATGACACAGCATTTCAAACTCTGAAAGACAAGCTGTGTAGTGCGCCAATCCTATCACTGCCCGAAGGAGTAGAAGACTTTGTTGTTTACTGCGATGCTTCACTGCAAGGAATTGGATGTGTGCTTATGCAACGAGAAAAGGTCATCGCATATGCTTCTCGACAACTGAAGACCGCTGAAAAGAACTACACGATCCATGACTTAAAACTTGGAGCCGTCATCTTTGCACTAAAAATCTGGAGGCATTACCTCTATGGAACCCGGTGTACGATCTACACTGACCATAAGAGCCTCCAGCACATATTCAAGCAGAAAGAACTGAACATGAGGCAGAGACGATGGGTCGAGTTGCTTAACGATTATGAATGTGCTATTAAGTATCATCCGGGTAAAGCCAACGTGGTGGCTGACGCCTTGAGCCGAAAAGAAACTTTGAAGCCCAGGAGGGTTAGGGCTTTACAACTAACGATTCACTCTGGTCTACCCGAAAAGATCAGGGATGCCCAGTTAGAAGCTCTGAAAGCAGAGAATTTCGATGCTGAATCTTTGCGCGGTGTAGACGGGAACTCAGAGGTTAAGTCGGATGGCATTCGGTATTACCATGATCGAATTTGGGTACCGCGTTATGGGGATCTAAGAACACTGGTCATGGACGAAGCACACAAATCCCGATACTCAGTACATCTGGGATCAGATAAGATGTACCATGACTTAAAAGAGCTATACTGGTGGCCGAGTATGAAAATGGAAATTGCTGGGTACGTGGCTAAGTGTCTGACATGTGCCAAAGTGAAAGCAGAACATAGGAAACTGCCGGGATTACTTCAACAACCCGAAATTCCTATGGGGAAATGGGAACAGATATCCATGGATTTCATATCCAAACTACCCAAGACACCCAGCGGTTGCGACATGATTTGGGTCGTAGTGGATCGATTGACCAAATCCGCACATTTTCTAGCCATCCGGGAAGCGGACAAGACGGATAGGCTGGCTCGCATTTACATTAAAGAAATCGTTTCCCGTCATGGTGTGCCGATATCGATTATTTCGGACCGTGATGCTAGGTTTACCTCAAACTTTTGGAAATCGTTGCAAAAGTCGTTGGGTACACGACTGGATATGAGCACGGCTTATCATCCACAAACAGACGGTCAGAGCAAGCGAACAATACAAACATTGGAGGATATGTTAAGGGCGTGCATCATCGATTTTGGGAACAGTTGGGAGACGCACTTGCCTTTGGTTGAGTTCTCTTACAATAACAGTTACCATACGAGCATACAAGCAGCCCCTTTTAAAGCTCTGTATGGGCGTAAATGCCGATCACCACTCTGCTGGGCGGAGGTGGGTGAGAGTCAACTAACTGGCCCTGAAATAGTTCATGAAACGACGGAGAGGATAGTTCAGATCCGAGACCGTATGGCAGCAGCACGTGATCGTCAGAAAAGTTATGCTGATAAGCGTAGAAGGCCTTTGGAATTTGAAGTCGGGGACAAAGTTTTATTAAAAGTGGCACCGTGGAGGGTGTCATTCGTTTCGGAAAACGGGGAAAGTTGAGCCCGCGTTACGTAGGGCCATTCGAAATCGTGGAACGAATCGGTCCAGTGGCTTATAGGTTGGACTTACCGGAACAACTCCGCGGGGTACATAACGTCTTCCACGTATCAAATCTTAAAAAGTGTTTGGCTGACGAAAACTTGATAGTTCCTTTGGAGGAACTAGAAGTGGACGAACAGTTACGTTTCATCGAAGAGCCGGTGGAAATCATGGATCAGGACGTAAAGACCCGTAGGCACAGTAAAACTCCTATCGTTCGCGTTCATTGGAACTCTAAGCGTGGACCAGAGTTCACATGGGAGCGCAAAGACCAGATGAAAGAAAAGTATCCACACCTATTCAAACCTGAAGCCAAACCATAGGTACGATTTAAATTTTCGGGACGAAAATTCTTTTAACAAGGGGATGATGTGACAAACCTAAATTTTTTCTTTTCTATCCCTTTCATGTCCCAGTCTAGTGGTGACATCACATTAATTTTCGGGACGAAAATTCTTTCAACAAGGGGATGATGTAACATCTGGCATTTTTAAGTTAACTCTGTTAACTAAACCCAGTTAAATCCTGTTGACTATGTCTATAAACTCAGTTAGTTCTGTTAACTATGAGTATGAACTCTTGTACATGTGATGTCATGTATGCGTATATTTAAGTCAACGTGTCATTGGTGACTTAAACAAGGATAAGTGACTAATTATAACTAGGATAATAAACTCGTCTTGCATGTTATAATAAACATGTCATATAACATGTATGATAAGTATAATGTGCTATGTGATTAATATGTTATATTATGGTTATTACATGATGATGTGATTGTAAGTAAGCTAAATGATTAAATAGGTTATACATGTAACATGTTTATTATTTAAATGGAACCTTAGTTTATGTTACATAGGAAATGTTTATTAAATTATGTACCATGTCACAAATAAATAAAAGATAACCTAAGTATCATATTCATTAAATCAATCATAAAGGGGTTGTTAATAACAAGGAGGTTACAACTATTGGATGCCAACACCTTTTCCTTTCCCTTTTCCTCTCTCTTTGGCCGTGATACTCACACACACACACATACTCTCATTTTCTTTCATACAAACAATCATCTTCTAGTATTTTCTCCATAACACAAGAGTTGGTGATTATTAGTAAACAAGGGTTTAAGCATTTGATCAAGCAAAGTGAGTAGATTATTATGTTTATATGTTTCTTTTTCTTTTAATTCATATGAACCTTGTATCCAAATGGTTGGATCATGAAAGGGGATGATCAAAGTTTAACAAATAAAAAGGATTTTTGTATGAGTCTTGATTAATATTTTGAGTCCTTTATAAATACTTGTGTTCTTATTATGAAATCAAATGGATAAAAATAAGACATGCAATTTGATTTGGTAAGAATGTTTCTTGATGATTGTTGAGTCAAAGGATAGAAAAGTTGTGATTTGTAGTTGATTGTGGTTAAAACTGTTTATTGGCAGATTAGATGTTACGGATTTGGATTGTTGATAACTTGATGATATGTTTGAGTTTTTGATCGATTTTTGATTCTATGAACATGTACTTTGAATCTAGTTTTTAGAAAGTCCGAAATATTAATTTTTGGACACTGTTTGAATACTTTTTATTAATTTACAAAATCAGGATGCAAATCTAAATTAGAGAAAATAATTCTGAGTTGAGTTGTAAATTTCATAACTTGATGATAAAAATAGATATGGATATAATTCTACTTCTAGGATGTTGTAAATTGAATTAGGAATCTAGTCCAATTGGTCTTGCATCAAATGGACAAATATGGAATTTTTGACAAATTTTTGATTACTGCTGTGTTGTTGTAGAAATATAAATCATGTTGTTGTAGTATATGAATATTCTGGACGAATTGGTAAATCCAAAAATTGTGAGAAAAATATATGTTGAACCTAATACTGATGTGTACATGTGTGATTTATTTGGTAATTTAATTGTGAGTTTTGATTGATGAGAAAAATCGGTTTAGGTGGTATAAATTGTTAAAGGTGATAAAGGTGTTAGTTGAATTGAGATAATTGCAAATTGTGATATGTTAGTTGTGGTAAATTAGAACTTTGACTTTTTAAGTCAACTTAGAACTATTTTCCTAAATAGTTAGTCTTGCTTGTGATGTTGTGAAAGTGTATTGATCATAGAATTGCAAGGAATATGGCTAAGTGTGTATACTTGATGATTGATTAAGTGTGACTAGAATTATAAGGTAAACATTCTAAGTCCAACCTTTTAGTCAAAGGTCAATATTTTAGTCAAAGGTTAAAACTTTAGTCAAAGTCAACAAAAGCCAAACTTTGGTCAAAAGTCTTTTTAAAAACAATGGGAGATTGTTGGATACTAGTGGTTCTAGGAACCATCCCACAAGTTACTTACGTACTTGCATTTTTAGGGTCTTAACACGTGACGCATTTACTTCGGTCGGATTTGTGTAATACCCGAAGCACCAACAAGGTGAGTTTACGGCCCCACTTTTATACCTTTCCTTTGGGGGAGGAAACATGCAAAACTGTTTTACTTTACTTGCTCTAAATCTTTACACAACCGTTTGGTTGCTTATAACGTAGTGTTTCTTTGCCATGGAAAGTCCTCACGAACATCGGACCGTTAACTAAGGTTAACTGGCGTGGTAAATTTAAATAGTACTATTGGGTTTGACAAACCCCACCCTGCATTTTTCTCGACTGGAGGTCGAACGGGGTGTAACTTTGACCAAACATTGTTAAGTTTTGGCAATACTTGACTTGAGGCAATAACTAGTCAGCTTCGGTCGTGATGGAAACATAACACTATGCGGCAACGAGTTAACTAAGTGTAGTTAACCATGGGCCACTTTTATTTATAAATTTTTATAAACTGATAGAGCATAACTTACTTTGAAAACCTGTGATCTCACCAACCATATGTGTTGACTCTTTTTAGCATGTTTTCCTCAGGTCACTAGCAAGCACTTGGATTAGGATAACATTGCATGCATGGACTCGCATTGGTTTAAGTTTGAAAACAATTATTTGATATTGGTTTTGCGCTTGTAGTGCCATGAATTATTTAAACTTGTTTTGGGAGATGTCTCCCGCACTTTGTTTAGCTTCCGCACTAGCACTTAAGTACTCTGAACATTTTATTTTGATTTGTTAAAACTTTTAAGACCATATAGATGTCGTTTGGTGTGATTAATGTGTTCGGATCCTGGTTTGTCACCCGCCTTACGGTAAAACTCCGTTAGTGGAAATTTGGGGGTGTGACACAATCAACTTTTGCAACTCCTCATTAGATAGAGGAGCCAATCTTCCAAATCCATATCCAATTCTTATCAGTGTTATCACCAAAGGGTTATTCCTTCTTACCTCATCCAGACTTTGTTTTATATTTACCCTCTCTTCATCAGTCATTTCAACTTGAGGGGACACAATATCAAAATTTTCAACCTTATCACCTTGACCATCATCATTGTCATCATCATTGTTGTCATCATCAGTATCATATTCAGCGCTTTCATCAACTTCTATATTATCATCATGTTTAGTTGAGTCATCAAGTGCTTCTATTCTGGGTTCATTCATGTCTAGTTCAGCATCAGTCATAACCATCTGTATAGGAACAGCCATCACAGGGCTTTCCATTTCCTTAGGACTTTCAACAAAATAATCAGGATCACCATCCTTCTTAGCCCTTTTTGCTGATTTTTCTTCATCAGTCTGCTCATCAACCTTCCTCTTTCTAGTATAAGTCTTTTCAAACTTCTTTTGAGGTGGTGAATCATAACTCCACATATCTGGAGGATTTTTCTCAATCTCCTCCTCAACTTGTTTTATCCATTGCTTTGAAGCACATTTTGTTAGTGATTCTCCAGCTTCATCTACCACAAAATGCTTTTCTGTTTCATCAGTAGCCTTTTCAGTAGTGGATGGTGCTTCAGGTTGAGCAAATTTGCTTATCACCAATGTTAATGTGTTGTCAACTTCCTCAGCTTGTTTCATTTTAATTAGCACCTCAATCACCTCCTGCTTAGCATTTTCTTCTTGGTCAAGAGCTTTGGCAATATTTGCTTGTTCAATTAAGGTTTCTTGTTCAACCAGCTCTTCTTCAGTCATGGATTAGGCAATGAATTTCCTCTCCAATGTTTCTTTCACAATTTTTTCATGCCTTTTGGCAGCATTAACAATTTCATCATCTTCATCTTCATCAGTTACCTGTTGTGTATTAACAGGCTCTTCTTCACCATCAACTATTGTTTTACCCTTCTCCTTCCTTATTTTCTTTTCTTCTTCAGTTTCAAAAGGGAAATTATCAATATCATCCAACAACTCTTCCATTTCCTTATCATGCTCAACCTTTTTAGAACTTTCTTCATTTGTTTCTTTATTAGTCAAAATCAGTTCCTCGGTTGCGGCATTCTCATCCATCACATAAGTTAACACATCAGTGGCAATGGCTTCAATCAAAACATCAGTAACAATGGCATCAGTTTCTATTGCCTCTATAGTTACTACATCATTAGTGTTTTGATTATTCATTTCAGCATCAGACTCCTTCTCTTTTCTTAACAGATCATCATCAAACTCTCCATACAGGGTATTCAAAATCTCATCATTAACATCATAATTTTGATCATCATCATCAGATTTATCACCCTCATAGTCCTCATCCACAAATACTCTCTCATCACTATCCTCAACATCACTATCTCCATATGTATTCAAGATACTTTTCAGTCCATCAGCCTCAACCTTCACTTCCATATCCACCATTTCTTCATCAACGACCTCATCAGCAACAGTGGCCATAGGTATATTCTCCCCCTGTTTTGGGGTAGCTGAGGTCTTCTCAACTTCTGACTCGAGGGTTTGAATTTTCAAAAGAGCTTGGTCCAACTGTGCTTTTAAGTCAGCATTTTCCTTCTTTAGCTCATCATTTTGCCCTATTAACTCCACATTTCACAAATTAAATCAAGATTTCTTCTGAACACATAAGTACCATGGGGAGGGGTCTTAGGTGGTGAGTCATAGAAAGGATCAGGTATGTTGGTTTGAGGTTGGAGTTGTTCAGTAGTTATGTGTTGGGTACTGGTTGAGGGTACAAGGTTTATGGTTTGGGTATGGGTTGTGGAATGGATGATTGTGAATGTAGGTTAGTTAGGTTGGTCTAAGGTCTGAGAATGTGATGGGGATTGAATTGGTGTGGGTGGAAAGTTTTGTAGGTGAGTTGGAACTGTCTGTGGAATATAAGGTTCATGAATTATATGGATTGGATCTTGGGTAAAGGTTTGGGTTTGGGCTAAGGGTTGGGATGTAGTTTGGTCAATGGTTTGAGGTAGTGTTTGGTTTATGATTTGGTTTTGGGTTTCAGATGGGATTTGGGTATGTGTGGGTGGTGTTTGGATGGGCGGGGATTGGTTTGTTTGGTCATGTGGTGGTGATGAGGAAGGTGGTGTGACTGGTGGGGTAGGTATAGGTGTTGGTGGTGGTGTAGGTAATGGTTGATCCTCCCCCTGAACTTGTGCATTATCAGCAAAATTTCCTCCATCTCCCCTGTCATCTCCATTTCCTCCAATGTCTCCATCTCCTCCATCATCTCCATCTGACTCATCACTCATCACTTGATCATCCTCCTCTTCCTCCTCAGAGGTTATCTCTGGTACCGGCATGATATCTGCATCATGATCAACTAACCAAGGCAGCACATCAAACTCTGCTCTTCGATCAAATCGACTTGTGTTGGACAGGGTAGCGATCCTCTTATAGACATTCGGATTCTGAAGCACATGTGTTGTTCCCGGAGTTTGCAAATCTTGCAATTCATGATTAAAAATAATTCAAAGGAATCTAGGATATGCTAAGAACTTCTCTTTGTTAGGCTTTCTCAACATGCTTACCATCCCTTCAAAAATCATTCTTGAGAAGTTGAACGGAAGATCATATACAGCAGCAACTGTTGCATTTTCTAAGTCACAACTCATGAGAGTCCATGATCCCTTCCGAGGGGTAAAGCCCTGAATTATGTGGTGAATCGAAAACCTATAAAGGTTTGGGAACATGCCTTTCTAGAACTGTCCTTCTTTGACGTTCCCTTGATAACACATTGCTTGTGTGAAAATCTTCAACAGATGATCGGTTGTGAAGTTTATTGGGTTATGGTCATAATCATGTAATTTTAGGCATGTACGGATCAGTCTCTCAGTTAGTCTGATCTCATGAGAGGCCACGGTAACTTCCAGACGCCTACCATTTATATCATCATGTAATGTGGCTGAGCGCCAGAAATCTAGCAAATGATTTCTGTATAGAACAGGGCACTCTGTTAGTGCAAATCGTGTATTTGATCTTTGAATCCACCTTATCATGTATGCCATCTCCTCATTGTCCGGAGTTACTTGTAACAGAGCACACGTGTTATGCTTGTGCTCAAACGGGTATGTCGGTTCATCATCCGCCATATCTGTACAAATAAAATCACATTCAAAGAAAAGATTAGTCATAAAGTTCATATCTTAGAATAGTTTAGAAGATAAGAAGAAATTTCTTTGAGAACCTAAGCTTCGACAAATTAATAACCTACACAAGAAACAGAGAGTTAGTAAACTTGAAAATTAACACCCCAAAGCCTTATAGTCACTATCAGAATACATTAATATTGCTTACCGAGTCAGAAAATGAAGGCTGGTCAATTAGGGTTAGGATTTAATTGAAGAACGATTGGGTTTTTGGAAAGAGAGCTATAGTGTGTAGTGGAAGGAGAGAGAGAGGTAAATAATGTGAAAATATATCTATCTCCGTCTTATATACCTTTTTGAAAGTGGGTTTTAAATGCAATTTGTGTTTTAGTGAGTAAATAACTGTCAAACAGTAATATTATCCAAGTAAATATGTTCTTATTTAAAACCTTGCTCGATAAAGTGTATTTGCAAACCTTACTCGGAACCACACTTTCAAAGCTTGCTCGTTCCAAATTTGTTTCAATATTTTAAATTATTTAGAAATAAAACTGAGTAAATAAAATGAAGGAAGCTTACTCGAAATACAAGATTGCTCGAGAAATAAATCACAAGACAAATAATCAAGTATAAATCATCAAATAGGCAACCTTGCTAGGAATCAATTAAGAATCCTAAAATAATATCTTAGACCTATTTCAAAATGTCAACCTACCTTACCCGAAAAAGTCATATACAGTTAACAAATACTCAATCAAGTATACTTAGAAGCAAAGTATGCTTGACACACTTCAAGAATACAAAATGTTCTAGAGAAGAACTCAAAACACAAAGTGTACTCGAAAAACAAAGTTTTTGAAATTACCAAGTATGTTAAGAGAACACTTGAAAATTTTCAAAGTGTGCTCGAAACATAAAGTGTGCCCGGAAAGCTAGGTATGCCCGAAAACACTTGTAATTTCAAATAATCATATTCACAATTATGAACTATGCTAGACATGTACTTATAACAGTTAAAACATCAAAGTTTACCCGAAACAAGTATTCTAAGCATATTCACATGTAACGCATAGTCATCAAGTGTGCTTGAATTTAAAATTTACTTGACTATATAAGACAAATTCACTTACACACTCATAAACACAAAGTTTGCTAGAATGAATTCAGACAATCAAACAAAGAACACCTAGGTGTGCTTGAAAGTTTAAAAACATCAAAGCTTGCTAGAAGTAACATATTCAATCACAAAGCTTGCTAGAATGACCTAAACAACCTATAAAACAGTTAAATTTGCTGCAAACTTCAGAAATCAACAAAGCTTGCTAGTGAACAATGTATTCAAACACATCAAGTAGCTTGCTAGAAGTAGCTGTACTTTCAAACAAAACAACAAAGTATGCTAGAAAGTATAAACTATATAAAAGCTTGCTAATAACATCATATTCAGACATAAACAAATATCAAGCTTGCTAGGAAAGTTAAATTTCCAGTAAACCAGAAAACTATACCCGAAAATGGTAAAAACTTCAAAGCATGCTCGAAAAGGATGAACTTAGACCAAAATCTCTAAGTTTGCTCGAAAAGGTTATAAAACATCAAACCTTACTCGAAAATACATAGTCAGACCTTTTGAAGGTAAAATGCAACTCTCTTTTACTTAAACTAACTGTCAAACATATTTATCTTTGAGGAACATTGTTTAAGAGTGAATGGTGCATTAAGAGATCAAATTTCAGTTATCTTTCCTTTCAAATCATTTTTCTTTCTTTTTATGAAACGATCTCAATCATGGGATCATATTGACTAAGTTGCTTCCTCAATACTTCATTCTAAGCATTATTATGACAGTATAGACAGGTTAACAGCAGGTCTAGACTTAGCATGAATTTCATTTCTTTGGTGATATGATTAAGGTTCATTTAAGATGCATAATACTAAATGGATAACACATATTGCTTTCGGATGCTCCATATCTATTCTCAAGGGTTATTTGGCTTTCTTCAGATTACCCCGATTTGACTCTGACCCCCTGATATTTGCTAAAAACTTTTTAATGACAGAATTTATGAAATTGTTTTTTATGTCATAAGGTTGTGAACATATAACAACATTGTGTTTTTTAATCAGCATTTTGTTCACTTGTGTTCTTGGTCATTCTAATGTAAATACTTCATTTTTGAGGACCAAATACCAACAGGCTCTTGTATGACTGGATATTCACTTTTCTGCCTATCATTCGGATAGATGTATCTTGGAACATGCATAGACAACAATGTAGCTCCACATTAAGTTTAGCAGTTTCTTTATGTTTATATCACCTTATATTTTACACATCATGGGAAAGCAACCATACATGTTAATAACTGTACTAAGTAGATTTTTAGCCTATTAAATCCATATGATTGGCCAAATAGTCAATGTACTATCATTTCCCATGAATTTTAAAGCTCAGTCACCCCAATTACTCTTAGTTTCCAGGTAAATGGCTATCATGTTTGTCCACAAGTGGTTGAAGGACCAAACATCTATTAAAATACATGTCCTTCCAACTTAGAGTTATTGACATAATTTTAAGTGACGGAATTTAGAGAGACAATTTCCCTGAATGCTTTCAGTCTTTAGGTGAATGGCAATCCTGTGAATCTAGGAATAGATTACAGGACCAAACATATACAAGTATGTGTCCTTCCAACTTGAGCAAAAGTAACTCTTTTTGAGTCTTTTCATTGAAAACCCATTTTAAGCTTATATAAAGCTTTGAACTGAATAATCTTATCATATCTCTGCACCATTAATCAACTTGCTCTATTTTATCAAAACTGTTTTGATAAAAAATTCTCTTGAAATTTTTCATTTGAGCATATCATTTTGACACAAAAGCACATTTTGACACAAATACAAGTGTAGCATATTCAAATCATAATCATCAATGACATCATTAAAACAATCAGACTTCACAACATGCATAGTCTAACATACCCTAATAACATCATCAGATCAGATAAATCACATAATCAGAATGTCAGATAAGCACACAAGAAAATATACCAAATCAACTTATCTAGACATCACACACATTCACTGATCATTTCCTAAGCATCAATGAAACCTAAGTTCAACAGTTAATCGATCAAGCACACATCAGCGAACATCAAGCAGTAACATATTCAAACATGCACAACAATCACTTAGACCCTCTATCAAAATAGTCAATTAGCACATAGAGAACACATCATTAATCAGACCTCATCAGAGTTGATCATTCCCAGGGCTTTCAAAAGAAAGTTGAACCTGGTTCTATCAAGTGGTTTTGTGAATAGGTCAGCCAAATTATCACTTGTATCAACTCTTTTCATCTCAATTAGACCTTTTTCATTACAATCCTAATGAAATGATGTCTGATTTCAATGTGCTTGGTCTTTGAATGTTGTACTGGTTTCTTAACAATAAAATACGCAGCAGTATTATAAATGAATATAGGAGTGTTCAAGAAATTCATACCATAGTCCAGCATCTGATTCTGAATACATAGAACTTGTGCACAGAAGGCAGATGCAACAATATACTCAGCTTCAGCAGTTGAGATGGACACTGTGGCTTGCTTCTTACACTGCCAAGACACTAGCCTGTCTCCCAAGAATTGACATCCTCCAGAAGTTGACTTCTTGCTCATGTTGCATCCATCATAGTCACTGTCAGTATAGGAAATAAGATCAAAGGATTGGTTCTTTGGATACCAAATCCCCAAATCAGGCTTTCCTTTCAAGTATCTAAAGATCCTTTTGACTATTGTCATGTGAGAGACCTTAGGACTTGACTGAAATCTTGCACATACACATACATCAAACATGATATCTGGTCTTAAAGCAGTTAGGTACATCAAGGATCCAATTTGGGATATGTATTCATGCTCATCTACAGGCTCCCCATTTTCATCTGCTATCATTTTCTCATGGGTATCTATGGGTGTTGAAGCAGTCTTGAAATCTTGACACTTGAACTTGTTCAAAATGTCTTGTAAATACTTAGACTGGCATATGAACATACCATCAGCCTTTTGTAGAACTTGCAATCCAAGAAAGAAGTTCATTTCTCCCATTGAGATCATCGAGTACTTGGATTTAATCACTTCTTCAAATTCATGGCACATTTGTTCATTTGTTGAACCAAAAATGATATCATCCGCATATACTTGTAATAGAAGCAAATCTCTTCCTCTTTTCTTATAAAAGAGGGTCTTGTCAATAGTTCCTCTTGAGAAACCATTATAAAGTAAGTGGTTAACTAACTCATCATACCAAGCTCTTGGAGCTTGATGTAGTCCATACAAAGCTTTGTTCAGTTTGTAAACTCTGTTAGGACAATCAGGGTCCTCAAATCCTGGTGGCTGAGTCACATACACTTCCTCTTCTATTTTTCCATTTAAGAAAGTAGATTTGACATCTAATTAGAATACCCTTATATTCTTTGAGGCAGCATAAGCAAGAAAGATCCTTATTGCTTCAAGTCTTTCTACAGGAGCAAAGACTTCCTCAAAGTCTTTTCCTTCTTCTTGTAGGCATCCCAAAGCAACAAGTCTTGCTTTGTTCTTAATCACAATTCCTCTTTCATCCCTTTTATTTCTGAAAACCCATTTAGTTCCAATGGCATATATGTTTCTTAGCCTATCTACAAGTTCCCACACTCGCAAATCTCTGAATTGGGCCAACTCCTCTACAGGAGCAAAGATTCAATTTCTTCGTTTGTTAACTCGCTTTCGGTTATTATTCAAGTTGTCTCCAATATCAAAGGTGAGTTTCTCACACCCCCTTTTACTTTTTTACTACTTTTGGGGGTAGCATATATATCCTATCCAAATTACAGTTTTGTTTATTCATTATTTACAAACTACAATTCGCTACATGGACTTGTGTGTTTACTTGTTACTTGCTCAATATTACTTGCACATGGATTACCTCAATATAGTATGATCATACGCCCCCCTTTGCGCTCAAGACATTTGTTTTTATTAGTGGGAAATGGCCTCATTATCCGAGTACGTTGGTGCACAATCTCAACTGGAAAGGACCTTACTTGCGCTTATCTGAGTATGCTGGTGCACAATCCCAGCTGGAAAGGACCTTATTTGCTCATTTATACTTGTTCATAGAATTGTATGATTTTTATGTACTTATATCAAAACTTGTGGGAACTCACCAATTATTCATTTAGTTGACTTTATTTTATATATATACTACAGGTACCTTATATAGAGGATGCTGCTGTGACGAAGGCCTTAGTACTTAGGATATTCAACATAAATGGACAAATTGCCTGATTGTGTTTCTCTTTGTATTTCTTTTACGTCTAAACTTGTGTACTTGTTGTTTAAATCAATTAATGGTAATATTGTCAATTAATAGTGTCACATGTGTTTTAAGAAATCTGTACGTCACACTCAAGCGTATTTCGCTTTAGCCAGGGTGTTATATGTCCAGTAGTTGTGTTGGGTTTGGGTTGGTTCATGCATTGTTTTGAGTTTACTGTTTTGGTTAGTGTGGGTTATGATAGATTTTGGGTTGTCATAGTCAGGATCAAGGCGTTCAATAGCGTTGTAATCTGAGTCATCGTTTTGCGAATTGAGTATCGAGTGCGACATCGAGGAAAACAAGAAGACATGCCATGAAACGTGAATGATTCGCTTGACATGGGACGTAAATATGAAGTTTGTATTAACAACCAAACGAAACATCGAAATCAATCTATAAATCTTTAGAAAAGATAAGTAAAAAAACAAAATCACATGAAACAAAATTCGAAATCGAAATTGGAATTGGAATGCTCATGGGCCATTATGAGTTTTTGTATTTCTATAATAATCTTAAAAGTTTTTGAATAAACATATGGAGAATATATCAAACTTACTATAAGTAGTGAAATCGAATTGAAAATTGATTTTCATGTACCACCATGAAATTTTGTATTTCCAATTCAAACCATCGGAATAAATAAATATGTGCAAATAAGGAAAACGAATTGAAAATCGACTATTCATGCATCACCATGAGTTTTCGAATCTTCAATTCTAAGCTATAATTGTAAATGAATATATAAATAAATTAATCGAATTGAAACTCGACTATTCATGTAACACCATGACTTTTCAAATTTTCAATTCAAAACCACTATAGTAATTGAATATATAAATAAAATAATTGAATTTAAAATCGACTATTCATGTATCACCATGACTTTTCGAATTTTCAGTTTTAAACGGTGATAATAAATGAATATTTAAATAAAGAAAACGAGTTCAGTCTTGACTATTCTCGTATTATAACACAAAAATCAATATATAACAAATGGAACCGAAATCTGGGTATTCATGTATCACCACAACTTGACAGACTTTTAGCTAAAACACATTGTAAACATTGAGGATCGGAGTCGCACGTCGCATGAACCACCATGACTTATGTGACATACTTAGGAGTGCAACCATATTCCTTTGCGTAAAGAGGACATGGCCAGAACGTGCCACAATCGCCTCACGGATTTGATTTTGGTTGCCCAAGTGGTCACTCATCCTCATACTACTCCCACTTGAGCACACTTAACTGTGGAATTCTTCTCTCATACATTACCATTAAGCGCCCAAAACGCATTATAATGGGGAAGGTATCCACCTATTTATAAAGAAGGCTTAGTTCTCTTTCCCAACCGATGTGGGATGTCACAATCCACCCACCTTAGGGGTCCAGCGTCCTCTCAGGACCTGGCACAATCGGTCCGGCCCTAGCTCTGATACCATCTGTAACAGCCCGGCTACCACCGCACTATAATATTGTCCACTTTGGTCTGGACGTACCACCATCGCCTCACAGATTTTCTTTTGGTTGTCAAGGTGGTCACCCATCCTCATACTACTCCCACCTGAGCATGCTTAACTGTGGAATTCTCCTCTCATCCACTACCATTAAGCGCCCAAAACGCGTTATAATGGGGAAGGTATCCACCTCCTTATAAAGAAGGCTTAGTTCTCTTTCCCAACCGATGTGGGATGTCACATGAATGCCTTTTTGTTGTGATTCATATGGCGTTGTAGTGGTATGTTTGATGTGCAAAACGAGGTCTATTAATAACTTAACCTAACCTAGACACTCTAGTTTTAAATTTATAAATCTAGACTATCCTAATGCTAGACCACTAGACAGGCAAGTGTACCAATTAACTGTAGTAAAGCCTAATGAAGTCCGGATGTCGAACCCACAGGACACTAGCGACACCTAAACTAGACTCTGACTAATAACTTAAATAAATAGATTTAATTGATTTTTGTCTTTAGCAGGTTAGGGTTTGCAATTCAGAAAGGGGTGGCGGCGCAGCTTGTTGCCCGCCTACCTGCTATATTGATGTAATATCTATGTTTCTACATATTGGAACCCAATTTTTGACACATCTAAATAAAGAAGATGAGTATATCTGAAAAAAAAAATTATTAAATATAAACTAAATAATACTTAATCAAAAACTGGACACACACAAATCGGGCTGGAACTCAAATAGGGGGAACAACTACCTAGGTAAGGAATCCTACTAGTAAACTCGTAAACTCTCATAATTGGATTTATGATTTGTACCGTATTCTCAAAATATGAAATTTATGGAATAACTATAGTAAGTTAGATCACCTCCCTATCTCACCAACAATACCTAAGAACCCTAAATATCATGTATGCTCAACAGTTTAATGGTTCAGATCACCTCCCAGTCTCACCTTACCTAACTATGCTAAGGTACCCAAAGATTAAATTACCTCCCAATCTCTCTAATCACAAAACACCCAAAGGCGTAAAGGGGTATTTTTATTGAATTCGATTATAATTCGTATCTGTAAGAATCTAAAGGAATCTACGGTAATTCACTCCCGTGCATTCACTACCCAAACCCGCAAAGGACCAAAACAGATGACACTTAATTACCTCCCGGTCTCTCAAGTGGCAGAATATAGGGTATCTCTAAACTCTCAATTACCTTCCTATGGAATACGTTAACTATAAACCATAAACTAGTTACAAACACACAGTAAGTAACCTAATATGCATCCATACATGAAAGACGTTCACAAAGACGCATATAGAACAAAAACTGATAACAAATTAATACCAAATACGCATATGCATCACAACCAAATATAATAAAAAGTTTACCAAAACATGAACCAATCAATAATTAATCCAAAACAGATAATAAAACGAGTTTAAAAAGTATTCATCCAAACCAGGCAGTATAAAAGTTTAGCAAAGCATAATATTCAATGAAATAAAGATAAAATAGATAATATGGTTCATCAAGTTAAAGTTGACCTGCTTGGTTTATTTTTTTTTTCTTCTTTGTTCCTTGTTCCAAATTGCACGGCCAACAGTGGACAAACCCCCTTGACTTTTGGTGTCACCTTCTGTCTTGCTAGCAGCCGATCTCCCTACGATTTCCTCCGTAGGTTTTTTTCTTTTTCTTTAAACCATCGTGGCCTCCTATTACGAGCCTAGCCCATTAACCTTATTGGTCCACTAGAATTCACGTTATAGATTAATGAGGCCCACTTTAGTTTCTTAATTGGTTTCACGAGAAGATACATTTGCTCCATACTTTGTAATTGAGTAACATACTAATTATTGTCATGTATCTAAAGTCCATATCTTTTGCACCTAGTGGATGCTACTGCCACAAAGCAAATTAAACAAAACGTTTGAATACACTATGATAACTTAAAATTAACTTTAATATTCCAATCTTCAAATTAATGTTACGATACATCTTGAATTTAAAAGTATATAATAATAATGATAATATATAAAAATGTATTCCACCATTCAATCATTGGTCTCAAGTTTAGTAAATTACTCTATTTTAGCTCATTGTTTCCTAAAACCTTTAAAAACACACATATGAACCAATTAATAATAATATTCAATAAAACCTTGCTCAAAAATGCTTAAAAGTGTAAGAAATATTTATATAATAATATGTATATTTTAGACCACATCAAATATCCCCACACTTGAACATTTTTCGTCCTTGAAAAAGTATTTTGCAATGGAATCATAATTTGAAACTGATCTTTAAAACATATAGGTTATCTTTTAAGCACAGATAAACGCAAAAACTGCGATTGCCGATATTCTTGTCCACTTAAACCCAGCCACCAGCCTATCAAGCCCCCAATTTCATTAAGTTCTTTAAGTTCAAAAACCACGGCTACACCTACCCCATCTCAGACAAAGAGAGATAGAAAAACTATAGTCAAAGAAAACTAGTTCGACAAATCACCACAAGCCAAGGACTCGTTGATGGTATTAAGTAGATGCACTCGGTGAAATTTGATGGATGATGGTCATGTGAAGCCCGTACGAGCATACCCTAAATATTATTGGACTTTGTCCTATATATTCCCTAAAAAATATTTATTGACTAAAAACCTTGAGCCCCAATAGCGATAACCTCATAGTCACTATCCCCTTAGCAACGCGTAAACTCTCAGCCCCGTCTAGTATGTGCAACTTTGGCCTCTTTTTCTATTTTTGAGAATGCTTCTTTGCCATTTTACAATACATAACTTTCTCTTTATTTTGCTTTTCGGACCAACTTTTCATAATACTTATAACTTTCATAACATACTTTTTTTTCTTTTTCTTTTTTTTTCTTTTTTCATTTTTTTATATCACCCGATAGTATAACTATTTCTAAGCTCGTAAAAAGATGGACATGTGGTGGTGTGCTGGTTTGAGTGCATTAGGTCTTACCCTCTCAAAGTTTTAGATTATGGTAATCCTCCCTAAGCATCGAAATTCAGTTTCACCGTTTTTCAAATTATTAGATATATGAAATTTGCTAAAGAGGACTATCAAAGCTAGTTTGGCCTACCGACACATCCCAAGCTAAGTGCGTTATCTTTTATTTAATCTCATATATAATAGTAGTTTTAAAAACCAATCTCAAATTTTTCTATCATTTTCCA
This sequence comes from Bidens hawaiensis, assembly GCF_021521415.1. Lineage (NCBI taxonomy): Eukaryota > Viridiplantae > Streptophyta > Magnoliopsida > Asterales > Asteraceae > Bidens > Bidens hawaiensis. Next base: position 3,197 of record NW_027492357.1, on the reverse strand, counting down.
TTATTTGCAAAAAAATTTCATTAAAATTCGGGACTTTTTTCAATTTCTTTAATAAATTTTTTATTATTATTATTTTTAAAATTTTTGAATTTTTTTTAATATAAAAACGTTAGTTTCCCATCCCCACACTTAAATGTCACATTGTCCTCAATGAGACAGGAAAAAGACAAAAATTAATGCACATTCAAATATAAGTAAAGAGGAACAAACTCCCCTAGTAAATATGACGATATTGCCTTGCGAGTCGTGTTCCTGTGCCCAACAATTCGAACGAAAGCCTCATACTCCATTGCTCTCTACTAAGCTGTCACTTATGAACGAAAGCGACAATTAACAAGCAAATAACCTCCCCACACTTGAATCAAACCACGTATCATCAATCATCCAATAACATCCACAGCAACCTGAAAGCAATCCAAGAAACAGCCAGTACAAGAAAGCAAGAAAAACCCAAAAACAAAAATAAAAATAAAACAAAAACATACCACCGGGTTGCCTCCCGGGAAGCGCTAAGTTTACAGAAGAGTCTTCCGCCGGACTCGCTCCCGAAATCTCAATCAGGAGGCTTTTCTTTTATCCAACCCCGGCCTAACCCGTTTAATTCCACCCGTCCAACATATTTAAACAAATAACAAATAGTGAAACAAAAAGTAATTTAAAACATTCAAACGGGTCGGACCACCAACACTTAAACTTACCCGGATCAAACCTAATACGTAACATATAATGAGGAAAACGGTAATTCTTGCATTTTATTGTTTTCCTATAATTCTTAAACAACATTTTTCAACCCTCAAAACGTGTTGATCTAAGCACTTTCGCGCCCTCTTCCGTGGCTTTGCCGATTTCGGTGGTGATCTACTATCTAATTCCTCCACAGACATCCTAACATTCCTACGATATGGCGACTCAACTACCACCAGAATATGATTTTCCTCCGTTGCCACTTCATCTTCTTTTTCTTCTTCTGGTGACGTTTTGATCTCCATTGTCGGCTTCCCCATGCTCAGTGTTTCTAAATAGATAAGATCGCCAACAGGGTCAAATTCTTCATGTTCATCAAAACCTGGAAAACCCACTAACTCATCACCAAACTCATCCTCCCAAGATGGTGCATGCCCCTCCTCTTCGTCATCTGGTCAAGTGGCTCCACAACGACATCTTCACTCAAATTCGTGTAATCAGGTAGCTCCAACTCCATCTCTTCTATCACGCCCTCATCATCATTATTCCAGAATTCATCATCTGTTTCATAGACGACTTCCTGTTCCTTGTAAGAAAAACTCTCATTTTGAATTCTAGCACTTATCTCATCTAACCTAGCTTCGAGTTCCTCTATCTTACGGAGTCTTTCTCTTTCGATCAACTTATCAAGCCTGACTTCCAATTCATTAATCTTTTGGAATCGTTCACGTTCCTCTTGTTCGGCTCTTTCCAACATCATCTCTTTCCAACATCTTCTATATAAAACACTCCTAAATTGACTCGATCAATTAAACATATTAACTAGACTCGATAAAATAAAACAAAAAATAAATTATCCTAAAGATGACTCGACACGCTAAATCTAAGACACAGACTCACAAGACACACCACAACTCAAGACACAAAAGACCAATTAATCAATTAAGTTCAATCAAAGCTAGTTTCGCTATCGCCTAAGTATCCGCGGCAACAGCGCCAAAAACTTGTTGTGCAAAACGCGGTCTATTAATGTAATATCCTAAATATTCTAATATTAAATAAAGAGAGTTGCGTTAAATTGTCACGTGTTAATTATTAATTAATATTAAATAAAGAAAGGGTCATGGACTTGGATTAATTAAAGTGGATTAAGGGGTAATGGGCCTTAGGTCCATGGGCTTTAAGTGTTATAAATACCCCCTTAAATCATCCCACAACCCTAATCCTCATTCTATCTTTCCATATTTGCCTACACACTCAAGAACACGCACATATCACCATATATATATATATATATATATATATATATATATATATATATATATATATATATATATATATATATATATAATATATATATATACGGCCGAGAGAGAGAGGTGAAATCCGAGCCAAACAAACGTCGATTCTTGATACATACTCGTAGTACAAGATAGATACAAGACCTAAAGTTCATAACCAAGCTAAACCGTAACCTTAAAACATGTAAAGGTATGTCTTTTATCTTTAAAGTTTACGTTTTTATGAACGTTTAGCCTTGAAACTTGAACCTAGTATAGATCGAGGCATAAACGAGTATTAAAGTAGCAAACTTGATGTTAGAAATGAACTTAACGAGCTTACGGCTCCTTTTGACTCGTTTAAAATAAACCCTAGACCTAGTATTGAACGTTTTAATCTTAAAGGTCCAAACTTTATGCGCTTTCGGGTCGTGTTTTATCCAAAAATGGCTACGAGAACGTTTATGGGAATTATTAACATCGTATCAAAGTATTTCACGTTAAAACTGACATGTTTATGGGGTTAGAACCAAACCCGAAACTGCTGCTGTACAACTTCCCCTGCAAGCAAGTTCGCCTACTGACCAACTTCACCGTATAATTTCGTCTACGGATATGTTCGCTGAACGCTTAACTTCGCCGGACACTAAGTTCGCCGGAAACTAAGCTCGCCGGATGTTAAGTTCGTGTGTATATAAGTTCGCTTAACTCTAAGATCGCTTAAGTTAGTTCGCTTAAGTTAAGTTCGCGTAATTAAAGTTCGCTTAACATATATGTTCACTAACATTTATGTCCGCTCATAAATACATGATAAGGAATCTGAAAGCGAATCCGACTTAATTCGTTATGAAGAATGAGTTAACGAATTAGAAAAATAATTTAAAAATCTAATGAAAAATGTGTTAAGACAGTTAATGGAATAAAATTTTTCCAAGCTGACCCCAGCCAGGAGATCTGCCCCTTGGACCTCGCTAGGGGCTGCCGCCCCTAGAACCCCGCTGCCCCCGGACCCCCTGTCGTTGTGGGTTATAATTGAACTAGAAACACAATATAGATAGCGATAGTTGATTGATACGTGTAATTGTTATACAGTTAGCCGTGCACAGGTCAAGAAAGGAATAAAAATTAACGGTGAACGTACCGTGTTCAGGTGAGTTTCTTGCCCCATTTCCTTGTTATGTTTTCGGGGTTGTGTGCATACTCGACGTGAATGTTAATATACTTACCTTAAAT